>NW_017728926.1:15494162-15545554 GCF_001723895.1 Crocodylus porosus
TGGGGCAGGAAGTCAGCTGGGGTCATAGGATCCCAGGAAGATAAGCATCCACTTTTCTCTTGAAGGTGTTCAATGTAGGTGCTTGAACCACCTCCGATGGCAGGCTGTTCCAGGCCTTGGGGGCTCGGACAGTAAAGAAATTCTTCCTTATGTCCAGCCTGAAACAGTCTTGCAGGAGTTTGTGACCATTTGATCTTGTCATCTCTTGAGGCACTCTGGTGAGCAGACGTTCCCCCAGATCCTGGTGGTTACCCGTGATAAACTTATAGGTGGCCATCAGATCACCCTTGAGCCTGCACTTTTCCAGGCTGAAGAGTCCCATGGCTCTCAGCCTCTCATCATAAAGTCTGTTTTCCCGACCTCTGATCATGCGCGTGGCTCTTCTCTGCACTCTCTCAAGCTTCTCCACATTCTTGTTGAATTGTGGAGCCCAAAACTGGATGCAGTACTCCAGCTGCGGCCTCACCAAGGCCAAGTACAACGGGAGAATGACGTCTCGGGATTTGTTTGAGAAGCATCTATGGATGCAAGCCAGCATTTTCTCACTTTACTAGCAGCATCACATTGAAGGCTCATGTTCATCTTGTGGTCAATTATGTCCCCCAAGTCCCTTTCGTCCATAGTGCTAGCCAGCGTAGCACTGCCGAACCTATAAGCAAGCTGCGGGTTTTTCCTCCCAAGGTGGAGAACCTTGCATTTTTTGGTGTTAAACACCATCAGGCTCTTGTCCACCCATTTGCTGAGCCTGTCCAAGTCAGCCTGGATCACCCCCCTGTCCTCAGGTGTGGACACTTTACCCCAAAGTTTGGTGTTGTCAGCAAACTTGGCCAGTCTGCTTCTGATACCAATGTCCACATCATTAATGAAGATGTTGGATAGTATATGTCCAAGGACAGAGTCCTGGGGGATCCCACTGGTCACAGGGCACCACAACCATTGACTTCCATTAACCACCATCCTCTGGGTCCAACCACGGAGCCAATTCCCCAGCCAGTGGATCGTGGTGAAGCCAAGGCCACAATTGGCCAGTTTTGCTAAGAGGTGATCATGGGATACCAGATCAAAGGCTTTTTTAAAGTCAAGATATATGACATCAATCTCCTCTCCCTTGTCCAGGTGATAGGTCTCCTGGTCATAAAAGGAAATGAGATTGGTCAAGCAAGACCTACCCACAATAAAACCTGTGCTGGCCATCCCTCAGGATGTCGGCGTCAGCCAGTCTGTTAAGAATGGTCTCTTTAATAATTTTTTCTAGGACCTTCCCCGGGATAGAGGTCAGGATGATGGGCCTATAGTCAGCCAGATCCACTTTCCTCCCTTTCTTGAAGATCAGCACCACATTGGCCTTCTTCCAGTCTTCAGGCACTTCAGCAGAGTGCCAGGAGTTCTCGAAGATCCGTGCCAGGGGCTGGGCTATAATGCTCGCCAGCTGGATGCGTGGGCTCGATGGGTGACGCAGGGCTAGTCTGCATGCTGGATTGGGCACGTGGACCTCTTCCCCTTTCCCTTTACTTTCCCCTTCCCTTGATCCAGCCTGGCTGCTCTGGCCAGTCTGGGACCCACACTGCACATGGTGTGTTAACAAGCCTGCGAACTGGCCCCATGCCATGGTCATGTGCTATATACAGTGTGTGGGTCTGATCAGACCCAGGGACAGCAACGGGGGCCAGATAGCAGGGCTTTCTTGGCTGGATCCAGGCCATGGGCTGTAATTTTAGCATCCCTGGGCTATGCCGTTCCACAGATCTCTAAAATCTCTACTGTGATCCAAAAGCAAACCTTAGATCACTTTAGGCAGAGATGTGGATTGTTTGGATAGTTTAATAAGCTTGCCTCTACCCAGGCGAACTAGTTAGATCCCTGCACCCTCCAATTTTTGCTTTTCCTAGCCACCAGAAATACTTCTCGTGGGGGTGTTGTCACTGCAAGAGAATGCCCAATTCTCCTGCTAGCCCCAGGGCTCCTGTTGCCTGCTGCTGCAAGTGGATTGTGCACACACAGCTATTACTGATACGAGGTGGGTTTCCAGGAATTGCAAAGTAGCTCCCTTCCCACTCAGCATGCCGATCATGTACAGCATGAGGTACAAAATCATGGCTCCCTATGCTAGGGTTGCTGGGAACACAGACTGATTTCACGTACGGTTTCTCAAGGGTGGAGATGCTTGAGACTCAACAAGCCTGAGAGAGTCCAGCCTGGGAACAGCTGGGCTGCACGTGGGGTACCCTTCAGGGCTCCAGGGACATTGCTTTCCATTACCGCAGGCTGGGGGAAGTTCATGCACGGCAGTGCAGACAGCCTTTAAGAGAACGGCAAGAAGGTCACAGCCAGCCTGTGAGTCAGCGGTCATGGACTGAAATTCAGTTCAATGCAGAATCAGGCCCTGGCCTGAGCCAGCCTGGGGAACAGGCTTGGAAGTGGCAAAGCGGGGCACACAAGAGAGGAACACCCAGAAAACAGGGCTTGGTTTTGAAACTGTGAGACTTGGAGGCAGATTTTCAGAGGGCGTAGGGGCAAAACTGCATGCCTAATGTGAGCAGCGGAGAGGCTCTTCAGTTAACCGTTTCTTAGGCAATTGCACCTTTTCCTGCACATGTAAGTGAGGCCTGCAGTTGTGCTCACATTTGCATGCCCCCCGGTAGAAATCTGGGCCTCTCTCTCTCTCTCTCTCTCTCTCTCTCGCTCCGAACTTCAGTTTCTCTATTTGGAAAAGTCGGGAATAATGATAACTACGCCTCCCAGGTTCTATAATAATGTATTGTTCACGAGATGCTGTTACAGCCTCAGATGGAAAAGATTAAGCTGCAAGACATTTTCAGCAACATTTTGCAGGGGTTCTGATTTCTTCCCCTGGCTGGTCCCAGCAGTAACCTAACATTTATAACATGGCTTTGCTACTTGTTTTATCCCATTGAGTGTCAGATATCTTACATTCTTCACTTTCTACAGTATTGTGGTGTGTGTGCACATGTCCAAGACTCTCAGTTAAGCAGGGGAACATCAAGCCAAGCTGGGGTTATTTTTCTACCATGATGTAAAACACAGCCAACTTGCTTTCCTATGTTGATCCCTTCCGGCCTAAGCTGTTTAGTGTTATTATACTGCTTAATGCTAAGGCTTATTAATATAACACTGATTACAATATACAACGTTGCTTTCCTATAGTACCTGTCACTTGAGGATCTCCCAGAGCTTTGCAAACATGAATTAATCACTTCAGTCTCACAACACCCCTGTAAAGCACATGCCTATCCTCTCAATGATGCGGAAGTCAAGACTCAGAGCTGGCTTATGTCACCAAAGTTACATGTGTTAGTGACAGCCTCATCAGTCCTGCCTCCCTGCTCGCTCATCCAGCCAATAGACGTGAGCCTTCCCACAGGTTCACACCTGCCACTTCATCCTGTCAACACAGACAAGTCACAGGCAAGTTGTGACTAATGCTAATTAATAGCTGTTTCTGACGACATGAGGTCCCACTGAGTTACAAGGCACTCTGATCCATCAGGAAAGAATGGGATCGTCTTTCCTACCCTTCGCCGTATTTGTCCATCCTCCTCCTCAGCTTGCACTGTGGAAGTATCCCAATCAGATAAGAGGCCCAATGTGCAAGGGGAGGTGCAAACACATAGAAGGACAATACTGCCCAGCACCACAAAGGACCACGGTGAAGTTGGACTGGCCTGCTGTTCCGCACATCGTCGCAGGGCCTGCTCCTCAGAAGAGCAGAAACTGCCTGGGGAGAGCCCAAAGAGCCAGACAGGAGCCCAGGTGCAGGTTGCCATGGCAACCAGCTAATGAGGCAATTAGCCTGCACCTGCACCTGGTCAGTTGGCCGGATGGGGCAGGGCCCTGGGCCCATATAAACCCCAGGACGGGGCTTAGGAAGTTTAGTTCTCTGCTGGTGGCTGAAGGGAAGGAGCCTTCCTAGAGTAAGCGATGGGAGGAGGCCTGACTTAAATGCTGTTCCTAGTAATGTAAAGGGGCAGATCACACCTTCTGCAGTTTGTGTTATGTTATAGCCCGGAGGCCTATGTTTGGTTGTTGTTTTATAAGACTGGTGGTTTTGGTGAGGCTATTTGGGGAAGGAGGAGGCCTCATTGGGGGTCTGTTGCAGTGTGGAGACCCTGGTGTGAGAGAGAGTGCAGCATTTTTGGGGGGGGCACAGACCCCGGTGCTGGAGAGCCCAGGTACCAGTGAGGTGCAGAGATAAGGGGGCCAAATTACAGCAAGGCCTGGACTGTGTCAATGCCATCCCTGAGACTTGGGGTGTGGTAAAGGGGAGGTTAGAGTCACACATATAGCCCATAAGGCTGGGGTGACCCAGAGACATCTGTTTTGAAACAGACTTCCCTGAGCCCCGTGGGTCCTATCAGGACCATGCCCAAGTAGGCTTAAAGACAGCCTTCCTATATTATGAGTCCATCAAGATGTGGTGGGTGAGACTAGAGGGTGCACATAGGGTTGAACTGGCATAGTCATGGGGCCTTGGGGGTAACGTGGCCATCCTTGGGGACCCCATCCTGTGATGGACCTAGCAGCACTATTTGTGCCAATCTGCAACAGAAGTAAAGAGCTGACTCAATTCATTTATATTTTTGGATGCCATCTCTGCTCCCTGCACTAGTGAAATACTAGGAAGCCCATGGGTTTTTTTTTTAGTTTTTCCTGTGGTCCACCAAGAGTAGTTGGAAGGAGCTGGATCTGGATCCTGGTCATGATGATGCTAGCAGTGGAAGTGTCTGAGGGTCTGCAAAGCAGACACCAGTGCCATTATGAGGGCCAAGAGCTTTGCTTTGGTTTTGGGACTACTTATTTCATGTCAGATAATTTAACATCAGCTTTTCAGGGATGAGGAAGGGATCTCTGATGCATGCAGAGTCACAGAAGACGTTTCATTGGCTTGCACCAGGTATTCACATGATTATGACTTATCTTTGGGCATATTAATGAATGGGAGAGTGGGTGCTGGGGTGTGACAATCTTTAGGATTTCCTAGAAGGGCTGTGGATACTTTCAGACTCTCTGGAGGGGCCTTTTTGCATGCCTTTCTCATGCTTTGCTACCAAAATGCTTCTGAAGCCATGTGGAATTGCACGATTTTGTAACTTACAGCCAAGGTAACAGTTTAATATTTTTTTTTTTAAAGGCTTGTTTTGCTAGGGAGAGCGCTTTGATTTTTCTGTTGGAGAAATCTCACCCACCTTGCCTTGGCCACCTTGCTACGGAGGTGGTGGGTGGGGAGTGTGAAGACAAGTCTGCATCGTAGCTCTTTCAAAAAGATCACATCCTAGCCTGTTCACACATGAGCTGAATTCACCAATAAACCAAGCAGTTAAAAACCTTAAAAACAAAGACTTAAAAACCAATAAGCCAAAGATGATGAAGCTTACCTCTAAAGTGTCTGTGGATATAGACTTGCAATGGAGGAGTGACATGCTCCCACACTTATTTCTGATGGTGGCTAATAGACTGGTGGTTTAGTGGTGGCTACTTATGAAATATCACCTGAGCACACTCTCTGTCAGTGGCTAAACTCCAAGGCTTGCCAAATTAAAGAGAGAGCAATGCTTAGCATAAGCTGTAATTGCATTCACTCAACTGCCCCAAGACAGCATGTGTTACTCAGCCCTTGATAATATATTGACCATTTTAGCTTGTGTAACTTTAATTACTCATCCTGGGGCTTTTTTGCTTTGGCAGTCCCTATATCCTATTTGCTACTGCTGGGCAAGTACAGCTTGGACTGGAAAAATGGCAGTTGGCAACACCCACTAGCTGTGTCCACTCATCACTGCCTTTAAGTAAGGGATGGTATTAGGGTCCTTTTGCACAGCTTTTTTAGTGCACCCCAGCCCTCGCCTGTAGCACCCACCACTATTTGATCCCATCTCTATCCTCTGCCTGCTTTGCCCCAGCACTGCCAAGCGCAAGCACCACTTGTAAGTCCAGTGCTGGACTCACCCAACCAGTCTGCTAATTGGCCTTAATTTTCACCTGCCCTAGTGATTCCAGGTATCCCAGCCCGGGGCTTCTGCACAGGCCCACTGATGTGGGGAATTACTGGCCTGCTGCAGAGCCTCTACACATTAGTCTCAGAGAACAGGGTATTATTTTTCACAGTGCAGCCAGCTGTCCACTAAACATCTACTGAAAACTACTTGGCATATGGCAATGAAAATCTTCTCCTTCACTTTGATAGTGGTAGTTCAGTTCCTCTGAAACAAGGGCCCCGCATCCCTTCTCTACAGTATTCAGAAGGGCCATGCTTCACACTGGCCAACTGCAGCTAAAGGTTTAGGTTCTAGATTTGCTCCCTGCTCCTCTCATGATGGAAACACCTAAGGTCTGGAAAAGCATGAGAAGGAAGAAAAGAGCATTAGGAAGCAAGGAAGGCTTACAGCCAGGAGGTGCCTAATACAGCCCAGAGCTATCTGCTAATTCAGACTTTGTTTTTTGAGGATCAGTAATGCAGTTCACTTCACTCCTGTCCTGGTTGCGTGGCTTTCCAGCCAGATGCTTGCAGCCATGTGAATTTGTGACATCTGGGTCAGGTTCCAAGACATTCTTGACAAGCCACAGTGACTGCCAACACCTATTTATACCTGGGTGTTGCTCAGAAGTGGCATGCATCACAAGGGTGGCTGGTGCCCAGGAACAGCACCGATCACAGGAGCAGCATGTAGCATCCACCCACTCTGGGACAGATTCTGATTTCTGCTGTGCCTGTGCCACTCCTTTGGTCTCAGTGGTGTTCCTCCAGGTTGGTGTCACTGCAGATCAAAATCTTGTCTTCCATCAAGGGTGCCTCAGATGGCCTAGTCGCAGGTCCCTCCAGTGACTTCAGAAAATGACCCCAGCAAAGACTTTGTCCCAAGGTCTCCATTACTCAAGAAGGGAGTTGGGGGCAATTTTTGAGTAAATTCTATTATTTCCCTCAGGATGAGGCTCTGACACCACAGCTGTGAGGGTAAGACCGTCATTCTGGTTGGGGTCCTCAGTTTACTTGCAGGACAGAAGGTCACCACCACCCTCCATGTTCTTCTCAAACCCTTTTGGGAAAGATCTGAACAGTCTGCCAAACTGGGCATGACGCAACATTACTGCATCTGCTTTAGGATGGACCTGAACCAGATGTTCCCAAAGCCTGAAAGCTGGACTGGATCCAAGCCTCGTAACTAGTCTTGGGGCAGCTAAGTGAGCACTACCTAACGCAGCAAAGCAAAAATGTTCTGTGCAGATACCAAGATCATGATCCGCATGTGGTGGGAAGACTTGGTGGGAGACTTCCCATTGACACCAGCAAGGCAGGAGCAGGCCCTGAATGCTCTGGCTACTCAGGAAGGCTGGTGATGGGCCCAATGAAGCTGTGTTCTCAGAAGCACGGGGCATTTTTGAAAAAAGATCCCCTGTCATAAAGAGTTAAAGGCCTAAAATATTTTCCTGACTTAGCCTTTTCCTCCAGGTAAATGATCTACTCAATCATCTGCTGTATGAAGCCATGTTAATGAAGATCTTTCTTGACAGGAGTGGGTTGAAACAGGAAATGGGCCCGAGAAAGCTCTTCATTAACATGGCTTCACTTTATTACCAGCTCATTTGCAATGTGTTGGAATAGCAGGGATCCTAATGCATTTATTTGGCCTTAATGCATGTAGACCCGAGGGGGACAATGGGGAGCTCCATGCACTAGGAAGAGAGACGCCAGATGTTGCTTCCTGGCTTGTCAGAACTCACTGCAGGGCTCTGGGCCACTCGGTGTAAAGGCAGTGGGTCAGAAGGACTTCACTGATGCAAGGACAGCTAGTGCCAGGGCCAAGAGGCAGTGGCACAGCTGTGTGAGGGCCACATACAGCAAATGATTGAGGTCCTTTGGCTTGCTTTCACAGGCAACCAAGGGGAGTATTCAGGCAACATCTGGGTGTCCTGTATTCATTCTCTCTTAGCTTCCTAGCACGTCGCTCGCACAAGTCCTCCAGGCGGCTGCTCCCTCTTCTAAATAAGACAGCAGCTAAAAATATTACCAATCACATGTTCATCCCTGCCTGCTCGATGCTGAGGTTTGGATACCAAGAGCCTGCACTGGCCTCTTGGCATCCCTTTGGCACCTCAGATAAAATGTGACAGCTGTTTAGCTTCAGTTCCCTGCACCAACGTAAAGCTCAAATCTCACACATGGCGTGTCTCCCTGGACAAGTTTGCATCATTTCATGTCCCTTGGGTCTTGGGTCCATAGTCTCCAAATGCACTGGATCCTTTTTAGGGAACGATAAAGGTGGGTGTAAACTGAAGATGCTCCCCCTGCATCTCCCAGCTTGGTCTGCCTAGAAAGCCCGACATCTTAACCACCTTGTCACAAGAGCCTCAGTTTGATGCCTTCAGCTTACCAGCATCTGCTGTTTTCTTTGCTGCAGAAATAAACCTCTGCTTTCAGACAGCTATTCTATCTATACCCATCATAGATGAGAAGAAACCGAGTGGAAAAAATGAGTCCGGATGGGACAGAAGAATGACGATGAATGAAGGCACGTGACTTCCAAGCGCAGAGCACAGAAATAGCAGGAAAAGACTGCCTGAGAGAAGCCCTTTAATTATTTTGTTTCTCAGCAAGGCTTTTGCCATTGGCACTGTCAAGCTGGCTGGCATTCCTATTGGGTATCCATCTGTGCTACAAAAAAAAGAGCTTGGCACCACATTATTTAAGGAGGAAATAGCCTTCACTTTTGGAAACGGTTTCAAAGGGCCGGTGGTATATTGGTTATGGTCAGAAACCCCTGTAGGGAGTGGAGGAGCTATACTTGGCTCGCGAGTCACCAGGATTTTGTGTTCAGTCTGGTTGCAAGGGAGTCTTGATTTCCATTCTGATTTTAGAGTTGCTTTTGAAGAACTGCTCCAGTCAGAGGCTGAGAGAAAGGGCTCGGGGAAGTCACAGCCAGATCCTTGCTTCTGGAGCTGCTTGAATGGGTTGTTGTGTGTCCATTGCTAAGGCACAGGAGATTGAACTCCTGTTGACCATGCATGGATGCCAGTGCAGGCCTTCAGGACATAGGAAAGGGTTGTAAGGTACCTTTTTAAAAAGTCCTGTAGTTCAGCCTCTTGCTCAAGGCAGGATCATGCCTGACTGACCCATCCCAGTCAAGTATCTGTGGAATTTGCTGTTGAAAATTTCTCTAGGAAGCTTGTTCCAGTGCTTGACCAGCCAAAGTTCCTCCTAATCTCCAACCTAAAGTCTCTCTGCTGCAGCTTGAGGCTCCTACTTCTGTCTAAATTACTATAACTTTACTAGAGCTGAGTTAAAGGAATCCCTAAAATGCAGCAAGTATGGGCATGCAAATACTTCTCTGCCCTCACCAATGCCCATTCCAGTGTCATCTGCTGATTTACCTTCCTGCTAAACCTGGTATTTTATGCCTTTCATTTTGCCCAGGACTTGCATGTGGGCAGTTTTTAATGCTTGTGAGCGAGTCTGTGGATACTGAAAGGCTCAGATACACTTGTGTTAGTTCTCTCTGTACCCTGGCCTGTGCTGCAGAAGCTTGGCTTGAAGTCTCTGATTCTGCTTTCTTTGTAAAGGCCTCAGTCTTCCAGTCAGGGAACAGAAATAAACAGCCCATAGGCACGAGTCTCTTGCTAGGAGCAATGCTCAGTCCAAGTCAGTTGCTGTGGCTGCTGCATAAGCTGGAACAGGACTGCTTGAAGTGACAGCCCAAGAGTTTTGGATGGCAAAGAAATACAGAAAACCAAAATGGTGTGATTGAGGGCAATTTGCACAGCAAAACTGAGTTGCAATCCCATGATGGAACATCTTGTGTAACTTCTTCACAGAGGAAGACACTTATTACTTGAATTAAATTTGTTGTGGCCAGCATATTGCTGCTAACTGGCATACATACTGCTCACAGGGCAGAGATGAAAGAGGGCTGCCTCGCTGGGTTAAGAGGGACACCCTGAAAGAGTGGCATGGGGAAGCTGGAGCTACTGCTCTCTACGTATTAATTATTCTGTGGCAAGATAGACAACTTCATTCTCCCATCAAACTGCTACCTCTCAGCAACACTAAACTAATGCTTCCCCACAAACAATCCATTCAGGATTGCCCTTAAAAACTGCAAGGTCACTTGATGGCAGGGTTAGAGGTAGCAGGAGTTTTTATCTGGGTTTATTTGGCCAGCAGGACTGAAGCCAAGGTCTATGAATGCCGGCACCTCTGCTATGATATTGTAGGGAGCCCAGGGTCAGATCGTTACAGCAGAAAGGAAGCAACATGGGGATCTTGGCACTGAAGCTCAGTTCAAATAAAGTTGTGGGTTGGATTTGGATCTATTTTAGTGGCTGTCCAAAATGACCATGGCTTGCTTCCTTCTTCCCACACAGTTTGGGCAACTGAAGCACCAGAGTTGTATTTGTGGAAAGCAAGGGTTGATATTATAGCATTATGTTAAGGAGGACCTTGCTCTTAAAAAGTCAGATTTAAAGGAAGAAGCTGACTTCGCTATACTTGTATTCTTTGCTGGTGTCACCAAAAATGATACTTGGTTGCTGCGGGGTTTCAGATCACACCCTTGCTCTGTGCAGGGGTGGCTGACATCCAGGGAGACCGTTCTGCCGGCAGAATCAAGTCCGTTCCTGAAAGACCCTTTATACAGAAATAGGCTCCCCCAGGGAGCTGTCCTGCTTAGATCCTGTGGGAATAGGACCTAAGTGCAAAGTCCTCCCCCCGGTCAGGCTGAAAGCAGTGCAAGCCAAGGGGGCTCAGTCCATCGCAGGATCAGGCCCTGTGTCTGGAAACAGGCAGCCGCATAGATTAACTCTCTAGACCTGTGCAGGCTGCCTTGTCTGGAGACCCAGCTAGGAATTTCCTGAAAATACCAATTTATCAAAAGCAACATGTCAAGTGGAAAAATCGGATGAACTTCTAACAAAGGAGCCAGGTGTTTCCATCGGAGACTTACCTGGGTTCCTGCCATTTCACCTGAGAAGTCCTGCTTAAAAGGGACAAAAATCATAGCAGGGTCTAAATACAGCTCTAGGGGGGACTATAGCATGGGCTGTCTCCCAGCTTGGGGACTTGGGGGTCCCTGCTGCAGAGCCTGGATGCTCTGGCTCAAGCTGGGGCCTGGCTCCCAGCTCTGAAGCTCGCGACTCGGGGATTAGGCAGTCCGTGAAAGCTGGGGTGGCACGAGGGTCTTCAGCAGTCAGGACAGCTAACTGTTTTATTTAGTTTAGGTGGAAAAACCCCCCCCAAGGTTGAATGGAAACATCTCATTTCCTGAAGTGATAAATCTCTGTAATTTCCTTTCTGTGGGAAAGTTAATTTCTATTTTTTTGTTCCAAGCCAGAGTGAAATGACAGAATATCCCCTGGAAAGGAAATTGAGAGATTCAATCAGATCTAGTTGTCAGTCTCATCGACTCCTGCCTGTACCATGTATTTTCTCACCTCTGGAGTGCCTTTACATATGCTGGTGGAATTTGGCCCTCACACGGGTTTATACCCACAGATCTCAAAAGCACTTTATGAAGGAAGGTGAATATTAGCACCATTTTGCATGGGGTTAAACCGAGGCGCACAGCAGACTGTAACAGTCACAGAGGCCGAACTGGCAGCTAGATGCTTTTCAGCTGGTTTGTCCAGTGGCGTAGACAGCTGAAATAAAGCTTGGAGACATGTCCATACCTTTTGGCTTTATAATGGAGTGATGTTGTTTTGGAGCTCGCTCACTGTGGCAAAGGCCTCTCCAGCTTGATTAGACGTGGACCCCAAGGTGCAAAATTCTAGATCCTAGTTTCTCCACCTTTCCACTTCTGCAAGTTTAGGGGCGTTCAGATCCAGGATTTCCCTTTGGGCCATTATAGGGATAGAGGCCAACTCTGTAAGTCAAGGTCTGGATCCAAATGCATGCTATCACTCCTGTACTAACACAGAGGAAAACATTCCCTTCCCTGCACAGTGGGAACCATCAGGGCCCAGCTGCCTTCACCTAAACTGCGAGGGGCCCTTATTTTTTCTATCCAATATGGTTGAATGAAACCAGATTCCAGGCTGTCTTCTTGAATCCAGAAGAGCAATTAATAACTCGGGGCATTTCCTCTGTATTTGAAGTTTTGGCTTCTGCTGAGAAGTAGGTTTGTTTTGGGGGAGTATCATTTTCCGAGATGAAATCATTATGCGATTGGGGACCGAGCACACTCTCTGCACAAAGTACCGATGGAATTTCAACACCTCTTGCTGTTGCAGAGAGTGGGGCAAGTGACACTCTGATTTTATGAAACCAGACAAAGAAAGGGAAGGATAATCCTGGGGCAAATACAGTCCTGGTGCCAGAGGATGCACTCTGTACTCTTCACTCTGATAAAGTTATTTGCCTTATAGTAAATTAGCTTATGGTTGGGAAGAATAGAGACAAGGCATAGAGAACTTTTAAGTGCAAAGAGACAATGATAATGTCCAAGATTCCTTCCCACTTGTAAATAATATCGTAGGCTAAAGGGGATCCTAAGTTCAGTGAAGGGGTGTTACAGCATTGCGCCACAATCCCCAAACTCGCAGTGAACGCAGATTTAACAAGATGGTTATTTGCTGCTAAGTAAACAGACTAATTAATTCTTAGGGGGGAAATATGTTCTTTGAGGCTTCTCAGCAATGAGAGAGATTGTTTATGGAAACCACAGTAATGGCAGACTGGGAAGTACCATATGCAATAGATAAGAGAAGAAAATTGGTGCATAAACAGCAATGCAAAAGATAAACAAGCAGCATAGCAGTTCAGCCTCAGAAAATGGAAGTCAGGTCCTCAGTTAGTCAGTCAGCTTAGCTCGAGAGACCTCTGAAGCTTTCTTCCTTCCCCAGGTAATGGATGGTGTCCCTCTACATTAAGCAAGAATCGGGCTCCAGAACTCCTGGGTTCTTTTCCTGGCTCTGCAAGATTCATACATGTTTGGATCAGAAGGGACCTCAGCAGATCGAGTCCAACCCTCTGCCCCAGGCAGGAAAGAGCGCTGGGGTCATCTGACCCCAGCCAGGTGCATGTCTAGCCTCCTCTTAAAGACCCCCAAGGTAGGGGAAAATGCAGACTCCATTGCAGTCTACATATTGGGGTCTATCACTGTCCAGGGTGATTTATGTTGGGAGGATCAGAGCCATACAAGGTGCAGAAGGCCAAGAAGCTTGATGCAACAGCAAAGGGCGAGTGAACAGGTGGGCTCAAAGGGGATGGTGTAGGACAAGAAAATGCTAGGTCAAATCCAACCCACACTGTAAGTGACCAAAAGTTATTGCTGTTTTTTGGGTCTTTCCTGACCTAGGTGAAGAGAAGGTGACAAGTCTTGCCCCATTTGGGGTAATTAGGGGAGACTGGTCTTGTTCACAGTCGCATGCTCTCACATCTAGACAGTGATTCCTTCAAGAGAGGGATGGTGGTCACACTCTGGGTATGTGCACAATGCTTAACATGGCAAGACCTCCCTCCTCTCTGGGGTCTCCACTGGCTACTGTCATAGGAACAGTAATCCCTTGCACAGCAGCTCTGCTGTCATCAGCACGAGTCCTCATTGCTGGGAGGCTGAATATGAAGGGGCCGGGTGATTAATGCGCGTCCTTCCCTGTAGTCTTTCTGGAACAGGCATAAGTCGCATGGGTGGGAAGCTTGTCGCAGCGCTGCCCACGCTATCCCTGTTCTAGTGACAGGCAGAAAGAAGTCTCTGATCTCAGAGCCTGCCACTCCAGCGCTTCTTGTCAGCATCCAAATCCCTTGAAATGGAAGGCGAGTGTTCCCAGAGGGCTGCCAGGTGCCAGGGACTGAAGGGGTTAGCCCTGGCTTTGATGCTGCAGAGCATATTGTCTGTCTGTAGGGGGTTTTTTTGTCTTGCCTTTAAGCCAGAGCAGTGCAGCTGCCTCAATGCTCTCTCAAGATCCTTGAGACTCCAAACCCCAAGGCATTTCAGATCCAAAGTTTCAGGTCAACCCCAGTGAGGCGAAGATGGGACTGTGGGATCTAGGATGATGCCTGGTGCCAACAAGATTGCCCAGCCTCTTTCATCTGGCATCTGAATGAGGGCAGAGCAGGGTCTTGTGAGCTCCACCTCAGGGCTGCAATAAAATGGGGTATCTTGGCATGAGAGGAAGCAGGTGATTCAGACCTCTTCCATGATGCATTTAATAGTCATGTGGCCATCACGTGACACTGCTTGTGAACACCAGCGTGCAGTACTTCTGTAATCTGGGAATTGTTGCGAGCTTCAGGTGGTGGTGGAGGGGCTTGTATTGAAAGGCCCAAATTCACCAAGTGCCTTCAAAACATTTGTCTACCCACCACTACCTTTGTGAATCTCAAAATAATAATAATAAAAAATCAGACAGTATCTGAAATCCTGGGACGAAAGAAGCACTCCCTCACTGCTACCATGTTACCAGCTATGGAGCAAAAGCCTCATATTGTATAGCCTACTTCAGTATTGCAGGAGGAACCAAAAAACCCCAGTCCTAGATCAGGTCACTGTTGTGTTAGGTGCTGTGTGGTTCTCCAAAAATGAAGTGACTCCTCCAAAGTCCGTCTTGCCCTGTGTACAATGGGGGTTCCTCTTTCCAAGCAGCTTTGAGACTTAATAAAGAGGGAAAGGGGTTTGCTTCTTCCTGAAAAGTGGGGTCTGATTACAATATTACAGAATGAGGAGAAGATACTAAGATTTTCAAATGGCCTGAAGGATTTAGGTCCTTGGCTCTTGGTTGAAAAATACTGGAAAGAAGGCCAGTGAGAAATAGGATTCTCTTCTCCAGAGAGAGATGGAAATACAACACTATGTTGCTGGACATCATAAAGGACAAGCTTACTGAGAGGCCCAGCACAGTGGTGCTTGACTGGCTCCAATTATGATCAGGAGAAGAGAGAGAGGAAAGAGGATGCTACTTGTTCTTTCTCACTGTCGTTGGCTAAGTCATAAGGACAAGATCTAAAGGCAGTCAGATCCAAAGGGGAGTTTTTGGCTCCCAGCTCCATTTGATTTCTCTGTGTGTCTTTTTTGTATTTAGTCCTTGCTCATTCTCAACTTCAATTTCCCCAAATATAAAATGAAGAAAATAGTACCCCAAGCTTACAGGCATCCTGAAATCTGCATCTGAAGCTGTCCAGTCCCCGTCAGGATTCAGTCCAAAGGTCCAGTCCCATCCCAAAGAGGCAGCACTTCCTGGAAGGGATAAGTGTGATGTGCAGGGAGGAGGGTTCACAGTCACATGTTGAGTTGTCACCCGGCCGTTGTCATGTCATCACCACATATGTGCTGTATGATGTCTGAATCATTTAGTTCCTCACTGAGGCTGTTGGTGGCTGCTCTCTCCTGAACCCTGTGGATTTTGGATTGAAAGTCTCCTTAAAAGCCAAGGACTTAGCCAACGTGGTGTAGTTCAGTGCCTAGCCTTCTAGCTGTGGGAACTGAGTTTCCGACCCCCGTCCCACTTGGATTACGTAGAAGGACAGTAATAAATGGTGGCTGCTTTGTGACATTGCCAGATGGGGACCATGCTCGCCCGCAGAAGGTATTATCCACTTGTTTCTCTCAAAATAATATTCAGGCTAAACAAGTACTGGGTTCTCTCTGCTACTTGCTGTAGATCTCCATCTGATCTTTACTTTTTATTATTATCAGCATGTATAGACATGAGCGTTTGCCCTGAACCACCACTTCAGTGGCAAATTCTCTTCCTGAACTTCATGGGGCTTGGATCTGGTTTTGTACCTTGTGACTTTGGTCTTTGATTTTTTTCATCCTTCATGTTGTTGGGAATGAGACCCTGGGTAGCAGGTGATCCCTTTAGAAGGCAAGGTAGAGACGCACATTTATGGACTAAATAAGATATATATAGCACAGATGTTTGTGAACCCAAGTTCACTTCATCAGATGCTGTGAAAGGATGAGCAGAAAGCAGAGTGTAGGAAGGAGAGAGAAATCTGAATACAAAAGACAAGGGAGAAGGAAGGTGGGGGGCAGGGGAAGGGGAGAATGTCATAATAAAGGCTAATCCGGGTAATAAAATAATAATCCACAGTCCCTGTTTAAACCACACTTAACCAAGTCCAGTTTGTGGATGATTTCTTGTTCCACAGTTTCCCATTTAAACTGAATTTTAAATGTGTTTTGCCTGAGAACAACAATGATGAGGTCAGTGATACCTTTAGACAGCACAGACCTTTAGAGGATAGGTTTTATGGCTTGATCTACTGAAGCCTTTGGGATGTTTTTTCCTGTTTCCCTTTGTTTCGTGCATATCTCGTCCTTGGCTGTAATAGCGGTATAGATTCTGCCTGATGCGACATTACATCCTTCCTTGTTAGTCCTTTTCCCAGCACATGCTAGCTGCTGGAATTTTTAAAATCCAGAGCCTAAGGTTTTTGTGAACCTCTTCTCTATCAAGTGAGCCATCAAGCTTCAGAAACCCCATGCAATGGAATTGGAAATGCATGCATTTGGTACCCAAGGCTGCGCAGGTTTTACTGTACCCCTTAAACACCTGGAAATGACTGTCTAGAGGTGGGAAATACAGCCTCGTGCAGCTCTCGGCAAGGGACAGCTTCTGGATTACTGTGCTTGAAGATGGACTCGGGCTTCCAAGAAAAGTGGATTAATTGTGAAGTGTCAATATGGTCTTGCCTTTTGCAGGACAGTGGCTATTATTTAAATATTTAGCACATTGTGGGAGACTGACAACTGTGGACTTCTCTCTTGTTAGCACAAGTGTCTGAGAAATGGAAAGAGCATAGGCTAGATCTGTCCTTCAGACATAGGCAAGTACAAAACTCCGAGCATCGGTGAGCAATTCAAGGGAAATAATGGCTTGAGACTAAGCTGTGCCTATACTGGCTAAAGGCTCCCTTGCAGGTTTAGGACACAAACTGAAATGAAGGTGGTTTCAAAGCAACGTAGTCACTTGAGGTCCATTCTCAGCAGTGGGGCATGCATGTATGCACGGTGATGCTGACTGCCAACAAGAGGCATTCTGGTTTGCACGTGGTGTGATTGTACTCCTGGTGTGGTCCACAGATTTTTCACGATGCTTAAATGATTCCCACTTTACATGAATATAAGTGAAATTGGAGTAGGGTCCATCAGAGGACTGCTCAAGACTGCACAAGCAGTCCTGGCAACCTGGATAGTAGCCACTTCCGCTGTACTACCCACTTTCCAGCACCCTTTGTTAGCTTAGAAGGAAAATTCATTCCAGATGATCTAAGTTCCTAGAAACGGGCTTCTCTCAAAATGTGAGCTCTCCACTTATACTGCAGTCTCTGGGTAGGAAACAAGATGTTGATTCCTGTCCGTATTTCCCCCAACTCCTCCCTTTCTGCTCTTTGCCTCTTACAAACCATTCAGCTTCCCTGGGCATCTGCTGCATTTAGGAAAACAGCTAATTCTTCCTTTTTGTTGTTGTTACTACAGGGCAACCATAGATGAAGTGGAAACAGATGTGGTGGAGATAGAAGCAAAGCTTGACAAGGTAAGATGCAGCGGCTTGGGGTGGGAAGGGACTGCATTTAGGTGGACGAAGGATAAGCCTTTGGTTTGACAATGTGGCCCCACCAGCTTGTTCAGAAAGGGACTGTGCTTAGAAAGTCAGGAAACCACTGTGTAATATACTGGCGTAGTACATATGATCGTGTCCTCCTTCTACTGGCTGCCCCAATCAGTGCAACCTGGTGATAGCCAAATTTAGCTGTTCTTTAGTGCAAGTGAATGAAGCTCTTCTTAGCATGGAAGTGTGGCTGTGTAGCTGCTGTGCCAGACTGAATCCCTGGAGATTTCCAGCTGTTAGTGACTTGCTGTATGATGATGAGTGAGTAATTTTGCCCCTCTTCCCTCCCCCCTAGAGCAATCAAGGCAGGGACCATCTCTTGCTACGTATCTACTCAGTGATCTACCGCAATGGGATCCTTCTCATTGTCGAGGCCTCAAATAGAGCCACTCTTGTGGAAGGGTCAGTCTCCAATGGTAACTGCCATGTCTGGTGGTTTGTGATTGTGATGGTCCAGGGAAAATGCAGAAAGAGATGAATGAACTCTTTTACCGGACCAAGCAATCATATAGTTGGGAGAAGATGTCAGACAAGCTTTTGGGCACAAAATGCTGTTCCTCAAGTATGGGAAAGGTGGCTGCATCTGTTCCCTAGACCTGAGGAAGGGCATAGCATGCCCAAAGGTTGCTAGTCATTTGTTCCAGCTGTAGGATTGGCTCAGTAGAAGAAGTCATCAAACAAACCTTGCTCCTTGCATATATATGGGCAGTTTTGGGTCAAGTTTGGTGCCAGGGATGGGATTCATTTGGGAATTGTTTTTTAATAGTATCTTATTGATTTTGTTTTCACTGTAGCAAATTCCTTAAGTCCACTTGCTGTATTAACAGTCCCCCCCCCCCCCTGAAATTCCCTTCTTTGAGGGGGCTTGTGTTGTCCAGTGTTTTGAGGCAAGGACTGTGATTCACAACTCCTGGTTCTGTTCTTATCTCTCCTAACAAAGCCTGACATGCACATACCTCTCCATACCACTTTTTCTTCCATAAGTAAATTTAAGATACCTGCTTCATAGGTACTTTCATCAAGCCCAGCTTGATAATCGTGAATGCTTTGAGACTTGTGGGTGAAAAGCACTACACAAATGCTCATTAGTAGTATGTCTGTATAAGTGAGGAAGTCAGTGTGGGTACATATACCACGATCCTGTGCTGGATATAATTATAAAGGAGCTAAAGCCGAGTGGCCAGACTCCCAGGCTGCTAGCTTAGCACAAGCTAGACCTCCCCCACTGGAAGCCAGACTCTGAAGTTTGTTACCAATTTTCCCCCACTTTATGTTCACATGGCTTTGTAATTTAGGGCTATGTTTATGTAACTCAGATCTGTAATACACTAGCGTACTGCACTGGTATTACACTCCATGTGCACAATTGGTTTACTGGGCCAGACTGTGCCTACTATTTTTTTTCCTGGATGCTGGGACCAGCATTTGATAGAGAAGCATAGCAAAAACACCTTCATGTACGTACCACAAAGAATTCCCTGGATGTAACAAATAGATGCAGAAAAAAAACAAGTCTAGTCTGTGTCTCTTGACCCTGTCACTTTAAGATTTCCAACTATCTATCCATCTGTGCTACTACAGGACTTGATGAGGTCTCTGTCGGCAATTAGCAATGCAAAACCTTCCATCAGCAAAAAATATGGTTTGTAATATCCATGCACTTCGGAGTAGGGGGCAGGGAGAGAAGTGCTGAAAGAGGCTTGGATCTCAGTCAAGAGGCTTACTGATGGAAGGCTGTTTTCCCACCCTACTCCCCTCACTCTGAGACACCAGCCAAGATGTTTCTGAATGAGAACAGACGGACAGAAACGTGGTGGAGGAAGCCGAGAAACTATTGAATTCTTAGCAGAGACTGCATGCTGTTAGATGGAAAGGGAAATCCGGCACAGGATGGGGAAGGTGGCCTGGTTTAAGCCACAAGTTCTTGGAGGTCAGCAGCCTGTAGGAAATGAATGGATGGTTTTAGTCTTGAGTTCTCGGGACAGGTGTCTTCATGTGTTGGTGACCCCCCAGAGAGGCTCAGACGAACCATTCAAGTTGGTTTTTCAGAGACGGGATCAAAGCACATTAGCTGCCTAGCATGGGGAAAGCTTGTCTTAATGGAAGTGCTACTGCCACTGTGGATACGGGAATTTAGTTTCTTGGACTGCCCATCTGGAACCCTTCACTAGCACCAAGATCAGGCCCAGAGCAGTTACCGGGGACTGAGTTAAACAGTTAAATACTCCGTGCATATTTTCGGCCAACTATGCAACAAGATCAGAAATACAAGCTTGGCATCAGGACAGATGAGGTTGACTTGGATCTGAAGGGTCATTGAACTTCAAAGCCATTTCACTTCACTTCTTTTTGGACTCGCCTCTCAATTTCAGCAAGATTTGGTCGTTGTTACGTAGCGCAGCACTCTGTCTAGATTTGCACATGCCCTTATGGTGTTTGCATGTTTTATAGTCATCAGTGGAGATATCCTGAGAACACACCTGTGTCCACTCAAGTGCTTTGTCCTAGGTAACATCAGACATCTGCATCTGAATCAGAAACTGAACCTGCGTTTCCTTACTCTAGTTCAGTGCTCAGCCTACAGTTGCAGTCTTCCTCTCAGGGAAAAATTATGGAATAAGGTACTAGTGTTCAGTGTAAACATGGGAGTCAGAACCTGGCTCTTAAGACTGAATATTGAACTCTCTGAACTTCCTGTGGTTTGGTGGGTTTTTCAGTTTTTAATTGCTTTCTCCAGTTAGAGGCAGAAGCAGTTATTTCTAATGCAGTTTAAATACAGATGCTTCCTTCGCTCACATAGGCTGACCTCAGGTTAGCCTCCAGCTGTTGCAGACTGATTTCCTACCAGCGGTGCCCAAGCTTTCTAGTATTTCAGGAGTCTTTCCAAAGCGAGGGAATGCGATTTCAGAGTGTGCTCAGGTTGCGTGGCCCTCAGCTACTAGCAACACAGCCTTGGCTGTGCATGTGTGCGCACAAGGAGGTATTTTAGAAACCGCCACGTTGCAGAGAAAGCTGGATTTCCTTTCCAAAGGATCTGTTGAACGCTCCTTGAGTCCGTCTGGGCTCCAGATGCAATAGAAGCTGGATCAGTTTGTTTTCTATCTTTGGTGTTGGATGGAGCAGTACGAGCCTGCTAGCCTGTTCTGCTAAAACTTTGTGAACAACAGAATGAGAGAAGTACAAGAACTGGATTCAGAAGCTGTCTGTTGGAGACAGCTGGGGAGATCTGCTCTCACCCCAGGGGCTAAGGGGAGAATTGGTCAATAAATAAAGGAATACATCTCTCTCATTAGGATTAGACAAAAATGACTTTATAATCATTACACAAACAAGTGACAATTTCTTAATTTCCAAAATGCTTGTCCACAGTTTTGCTTTTTTTTTTCTCCATGTTGCCAGAAAGCCCTGAACTGCAGTAAAACATTCTGAATAACCCCAACTTTGTCACCCCGCTGATCTTCAAAAAGCATCTTGACAGACACCCACTTTGCCGAGGTCATCTGATCCCAGGTGTCTTTTCTTCCCTAGTGCCGGGGGGCTGGACCCAATGATCTGTAAAGTCCCTTCCAGCCCCTAACATCTATGACACTAGGAAATGAATACTTCCCTCCTCCCCTCCCCCCCCCCCTTTTTTTTTTGAGCAGCCCAAACTGTGCATGGTGGGAAAGTTGCTTTGGGCTGTGGTTCTAAAATGACAAAGAGAATCCATGAGTTCTTTTGATCTCTTTCCTGCTTTCCGTCAGGAGCTTTGGCCGTAAGCAGAAAAGCAGTCCTAGGGTGAAAAGGTCTAAAACATGCTTAGATGAATGCTGTAGTCAGCAAGCAGTTAGTCTAGGTGTGCTCAGGGGTCTGCGGTGCACGTGGGTGGCTCTTGGGGGCTGGACATGCTTCCTGTAACTGAATTAGGACAAATGGACCTCAAGGAGGGGGGTTCCCAGCAAGAAACAGCCTACAGAAGCTGGCTATTGTGGTTCAAGACTTGCTCCTGGAGCAAGGAAGTGGCCTCATTCTTGCTGTCGGACTGCTCAAGTAGCACCCTGGGCTTCAACTGAATTATTACAGCATGTGCTGGATATAAGCAGGAACAGAAGTGGGTTTGGGGTACGTGGTTCTCCAGCATAACGAGTTGCATACTTGTTTTTAAAGTTGCTGAGCCCCAGCTTCCCTGGAGCAAGGACCTTCTAAAGCCCACCAAGCAAATGTTAAGTCATACACAGTGCAGACACAGCTTTCAAGAGTCCTTTCAGCCACTGTAACACATGCATGTGACCAGGAAAGCAAGAGCTAGCATCCTCCCAAATTGACAGGAATCCCAGTGCCTGGTTGTAGGCACATTATGCAGGTTTAAAACCAGCTTCAGTCCACTGCCTCAGAGGTTATGGTTCATCAGGACTGTAGAATCTCACCACCTCCACCCTTGTTCCTTTGTATGCTACGCATGAAGCACCCAGCTGCTGGGTAACACTCAGGACAAATCGCATGCAGGTGAGCTCTGACACATGGGCCTGGGGGCTGATTAGCATCAACGAAGTGCTTCCAGAGTACAAGTTACCTGCAAACACACAGCTGCAGCTACTCGCCTTCCAGTCCAGTGCCAGGGTGCATTTTGCTGCTTCATCATCAGGCATGTAATCGCATCCCAAGAGAGCTTTGCTGGGCAGGCTGTTTGGCCAGATCAAAAAAACCCACTCCTTCCAAAGCAAGGAAAGTCCCAAATCCTTAGGGGCTGTGCAACAGTTCAGGCTTTTCCCTGGGTGTCGGGGGCTGCTTCTCACTGCTGCCAGGAATTGCAGTTCCCCTGCTAAGTCCAACTAAATTTTTGCAAAAAAGAAATTATTATTTTGCAAAAATGTAGTTGGTCTAATAAAAGAGATCCCATCTACCATGAGTTCTGATTCCTTTTGCCTCTAGACCAATATGGCTGCAACCTGAATACCTGCTAAGTCCTGCACTTCAGATGCAAGGTTTCTGTATTACATCTTCAGGCAGCTACCCTACCTGCCCCTGCTACAAGTACTAGCCAAGAGCACCCAGCACACAGAGCAGCTTACCCAGCTTCCTGCAAGCTCTGAGCTGTCCTCAGATATCCCCAACCAAGCTCTTCTCTGCACACAGGCACCCCAAGTAGGCACCAAGCCCTCAAACTTGGCCTAAGCAGGCCTTGCTGTGTCCTGATGGCATGGCTCTGAGAAGCCAAGCAGGCACAGGTGGGAGTGGAGGCATAAGATGCTCTTAAGGGCCCCTCCTGGCTTGTGACAGCCTGGTTAGACTTCCCTGTTACTGGTGGGGGCTCCTTCCATGCCTGACAATGCGATAAGGAGCCTCCCCTTCCTTTCCTGAGCAGCTGCTGTGTGACAGCTTCATAGACCCTGCAATGCCCCCTGTTCTCAGAGTAGGGCACCCCTTGGCTCTGCAGCCCTCCTCAACCAAACACCTTGGCCATGGCACGTGGGGCATGGTTCCAAGCTTCACTTTGCACTCATGAGGGCCAGATCCTGACTGGGGGTAAATTGGCGTTGTCTCACTGTCTTTGTGCACCCCCAAGGACCTGAGCTGTCTGCAGTGGCAAGGGAGTCATTCAAAGAAGCAGCATGCACCCACCTGTGGCACCACAGGGCAGGAATTGGCCAGGCAAACCTCAAAAAAATGCTGCGTGTTGCAATGGCAGAAATGTCAGCAGACAATAGCCAAGTATTTAGGGTAGAAAATGGACATGGGGTCCTTAATGCAGGCGCTTAGTCAGTAGGAACCCCCAAATAGCACTGCACAGAGCAACGGGAGTGCTAAGTTGGTAGCGCTGTTGGGCTGAGCCTTGAATCTGGGCCCAGACATCCTCCCCTGCTCATGCTACAGGCTTACTCACTGAAGTCATGTGAGTATTATGTTCTGGTCCCTGTTTGAACGTCTGTGCCTTTCTTGAAGACAGCAAAGAATGAGACTTCAGTTTGAATTTTCAGGCTAAGAATAGTTCAGACTAAAATTTGCAAGATGCTTCAGGGGAGGTTTTCTGGTGTCAGTTTGTCTTGGGGATTTTTATTTCTCTCCAGTGGGTGAGTCATGCACTTGGAGCAACCCATATCTACTGCTGCCAGTCAGTAGATCTGCTAACCTGCCTCAAGCTGTATTTGCTTTTGCTTTTAGCTGCAGAAGGAGTCCTGGGTTCAAACCTTGCTCTTACCACAAGCAGCAAGCCTGAGTCTGCAATCTTACTTGCAAGTCCACTTTGCTTGCAAATGCTTTGCCCAACTCCGTACGACTGTCCCCACTCACATCTCTCCCTCCCCTTCTCTCTGCAGCTGGTGAAGCTATGCAGTGGAATGATTGAGGCTGGGAAAGCCTACATCACCACCAACAAACACTTTGTCAGCGGGGTCCGAGACCTGTCTCAGCAATGCAAGAAGGACGAAATGATTTCAGTGAGTCTCTTTGGGGTGGTGGGCAGCAAACTTGTTGAGAGATGGACAACGCACGAGCGAATGGCATTAAAGACAGGAGGGGTATTTCTGGAAACTGGCTGTAATCTGAGCGAATGCAAATGTTTTCCAAGAGAGGCTAGCAGCCCCCATTGCTAGAGGGATGCTTTACAGTGTGAAATGGTACTTTAGGCTGTTATTTATTAGGTTGGTACCTTTAAGCCTGTACATGCATGTTTCTAGGGAATGGAGTGGCAGAATTGAGAAGCAGGACTTTGAACATTTTTGTCCTGCTTACCATTGCCAGTCTCATTCTAAAGCCCTGAAAAGGGAAGACGTAGTGGGGGGGGGCTCCATGTGACTCAGCTTATCTTTCTGAGTGAAATGGGTTCACTTCCTGGAGGGGCCACTGAAAAGGAAATGGCTGTGAGGTTAAATTAATATTTGCAAAGTGCTTGGAGATCATTGCAGCAATATGATAACACTTTCCCCATCAAAAGCAGGGAAATCAGACCAACTCTTAGCCTCATTTGGGGTCATAAATCGTATCAAAATCTCCCATAAATCCATGAGAACCATTTCACTGCTGGCTCTTCAGATGCTATGTATGGTCTAGATATTCTGAATATCAAATCCTTGGGGGTGAAGTTTATGCCTGCTCAGATTTGCTTAAAACCTATGCGTCATTTTAGTCCCACACAGGGCAGATTCAGTGTCTGGAAGAAAAATCCCCTGATTTTTTTTTTTTTCATCGCTAAAAGGTTTGCAAGGGGAACTGTGCTTTTAAGAAGCCAGAATGCAGACAAGGTCCTTCGAATCTGGGTCGGCGAGCATTAGTTATTTAGGAAACACGTAGAACTGTCGTGCAAAAGCAATAACCAGGGGGGTGCTGTGCTCAGCACTAAACTGGAAAGAGGAGGGGAAGAAGGGCAGCTGCTCCATTAACCGCCTGCTTGCTTCTTTCACAGGAGTGCCTTGACAAATTTGGAGACAGCCTGCAGGAAATGATTAACTATCACATGGTAAGGTGCCATCTTACTCTCATGTTCTTTGCATGCTGGGGGCGAACCTGTAATGGTCTTACCTTGTTCTTTAGAGGCTACGTGATGATCTGCTGGTGTTCAGTCAGGCAGCAATGACACCACAGTGGGTCTAGGAGAGTTTTCTTGAAAAGGTCCCATTTTCTGCTTTCTTGGCAGCAGATGTGAGAGAGAGGTTCCTGTCATGTGTAAGAGGTTCTCCCCTTTCTGGGAGGTGTCCAGTAGGCCAAGTTCTGCCTCTGTTAGTCAGTGGGATTACTGCATATGCACAATGGCCAGCAGTCACGCACTGTGTGCATCAGTCAGTGCAGTGGGCTGCATGGGTACATCGATCTGTGGATTTATATCGGCTTGCGTGACTGCTGTGGCCCATGGGGGTCCACTACAGGTGTCGCCGTGTGGCTTGTAGAGGACCGTATGCATGATATTAGTGAGTGGGGTTGGGTGTGGGTCTCCGAGGGCAGGACTTGTCCTAATGTCTTCAGCCAAACACACAGGACTTTAATGCTCTGCACGGTGATGTGAAGAAGATGCTTTCAGCACCATTCCAGGTATTGGGTGCTACAGCTTTGCTCGCCCCACTCTCTTTGTTGTAAGGCTCCTTAGCTTCCATAGCAGGATGCATCTGATGAAGCATCCGCTGTGCATTGCCCATTCCAGCCACCAAAGCTATGCATGGTCTGAGAATTGTTCAAGGCAGCTGCGGCCCTCTGTGGTGTCTGGGGCAGCCAGCAGCGCGTCAGGGAGCAGAGGAGAGAACGCAGGGCACATTTCTCATCCTTGCTTGACATTTCAAAGCTTTCACTGCGGACTTGCAGCCGCCAGAGGGTCAAGGTCATAAAACCAGTGTCAGGGGAAGAGCTAGAACATTCGTCCCTAAACGGAAAGAGCAAACGTGCATAGTCCTGTGGTGCAGATGAATCATTCTTCTTTTGTGATTGTACTGGAGGCACCTTGTGAGGCCAGTGCAGGAACAGATGGGGTCCTGAAGGACCCCCAGCCCTGATGCCGCTCACTTTCAGAGCCCCTCATGGATTCCAGATGGAGAGAGCAAGGCCAGGACACACTGGTTTCCCATCAGGATGTAGCTCTTCCCCAGCCAGCAGAATGACTTGGAGAGTCGCTTGGCTGTTCCCAAAGCAGAATGTGCTTTGGAGCTTTGCACTGTGCTTGAGAGTCCATTTAAATGCAACTCCAAAGCAGGGACCCCAGATGGATAAAGCGGACTATATTAATGCTGCCATAAGATGGAAGGAAATGCCTAGGAGCAGGCTGATCCCCTAACCACGCTGAATCTCGGTACCAGAGCTCTTCCGTAGAGAGATCCTGCTGTCTTCTCCAGACCAGACACATGGGCAGAGTATTTATGGCCCTTGCAAAGTACAAAGGTGCTTCTGGTTCTGAGCCAGCCCTACAATATTTTAAGCACAGAAGCTCATAATCGATTCAAATGTTTTAAACCGAAGAAAGCTTCAGGGTGCCAGTACTGGAGTGACCCAGTTTTATCCCACAGTGCTCCTGTCACTTTATGTTAGAAAGAGGATGATGTGTGCTTTCAGGACTCAGGTTAACTGTATTGGGTGGAAGGCAAAGCAGCAATGAGTCCATTTTATTCTTTGGGAAGCAGGTTGGGAGAGTTAGTTCCTCATAGGACATGCCATGGGGAGGAGGTTAAAACACATGATGCAGAAAGCCAGCAGTGAAGGGCTGAATAAAACCATCTGAGTGTGAGTGCATGTGAGAGAGAGAGGGTAAAAAGGGGTTGGGAAGAGACGGCTGAGGTCAGGTCTATACTTGGGAGCCTTTCCTGATACAGCTGTCTCACCTGGTACACTATCCAAAGTGTTCCTAATGTGGCTGCAACTTGGAATATGAAACTTGTGCATAACTCTGTCTACACTAAGGGATGAAGCCAGCACAGCCGTACAGATCGCACGTCAATCCGCATTACACCAGTGACCAATAAATATAATTATGCTGGCCTCCATTTGTTGTGCAGACCTGGCTTGTGTCTGCATGTAACATGAGAGAGAAGGGGTAAGAGTTTGTAGGGATATGAGAGCGAGGGAAAGGGAATACTTGGATAAGAGACATTGTGCATGAGAGAGACTATCTGCATATAAAAGTGTTGCCAGCAAAGCAACTGCATAACCTATACCAGCCAAAGATTTTTTCCCCCTCCAGTATAACTGCTTTCTGCTAGCACAGCAAAGTCTGTTGAAAGAAAAGAAAATAATATCGCACTCCCAACCAGCACAGATGTGCTGGCAAAACTTTTTAGGGCAGAATGAGCCAGAGAAAGACAGTGATTGATGCACGCCACAGACAGCAAGAGGGGCGTGTGTGCAAAAGAAAGAGCGACAAATGCGCGTGCATGTGTGAGAGCAGGCAAAGAATGAGGACCAAAGACAAAGGCCTGTGTTCTGGTAGAGGCACAGGATCCAGTTGCCTGCCTTGTGCCCACAGAAGGTTGCAACATCCTAGTAATATTTAATAACATGCAATTTACTGAGCTACAAGTGCCAAATATGCAACCTCAGAGGAGACTGGCTAATTAAAACCAGTGTAGCGACCACAGAGGATGTGGCAGAGAGGAGAGGGAACTACAGCTTGCAGTGAGAGCTGCATTTAGGCCAGCTGACTGGCAGCATGAGCTAAGCTCCTCTTTGGTCAGAACAGGCCCAGGCTTTGAGTCTTTCCATCTTCTACTTTGCACCAACCGTTAGGCGCAGGCTTTCCCCTGAGGTCCACCCAGGCTCCAGTGATGGTCACATCCATATGCTGGAGGACCGAACAAGGTCTCAGAGTCCTTGTTGTGGGAAATTGCTGCTCCATTTTAGTTTCATTAGCTAGTCTGGGCCAAGATCCCCCAGTGTGACTAGTGCCTCTGTTTTTCCAACTTGAGACCCTGTGTTGGGGCCTGGTTCTTGGCAATGCTGAGCACCCACCCTCTGAAAACTCAGGCCCCTGTAAGGAGTCTCAGTTCAAACTTCCACACGTGGAAGCACCCGAATCACTAGGCACCTGGATGATCTTGGTCTCTGCTTTGGCTGTGGATCGCTGCATAGCAGAGTCACTGTCTTAGTGTCTTTCCTTTACCAGTAGACAAGATACTTTGGCAGTGTGGTAGAAGTGGGAATTTTTCAGATCATGCAGTAGTGCAGGGGAGGGCTGGATTCTGAGACCAAAGGGTTCCTTCTTTTCTTTACCCTGGGCGCGTCTATGCATTGATTAGTGCACTCTTGCTAATGAGCGTTAATTCAGTGGGAGCTTTACTGTTGAGCTTGGTGGGTGCAGGGCTGAACCTGAAACCCCCCCACAGTTTTGACTTGTGTAAAGCTGGAAAGGGTCTTTTGTTAATGAGTAGGTGAGATGTGCAGGGTTTTCTTAAAACTGTTGTTTACCTTAGCTCTCCAGGGTTACACCCCAGAGGTCCACGTTATCCACGCTAACAGTGGCAGGGGTGAAGAGTACGGAAGGGCCATCTTTATAACTTTGTGGTGCTTCTTGTAGTCCAACCCTTTCCCTTGGAGCCTTCACTGTCCTGCCAGGAGCGCTTCCCAAATTCCCAACTGCCTGGGAGCATGCTTTTCTGAAATGCCAGAATCTCACTTTCACCAGCTGCATGCACAAGGGAAAACCCTTGTCTGAACACTGGCTTTCCACGTGCTTTGGAGCACATCAGTCATCCCTAGACTGTGCTTCAGCTTGAGAGCCTTCTGCAGGAAATGTCTTTGGAGTGACTGTAGCATTTTGAGTTGGCCATGGTGCCTGTACAATTTACAGTTATTTTTAGTGATTCTGCTGCTGTCTCTGTGTGTGTGTGTGTGTGTATGAATATCTCGGTTCATCTATGTGCAAAGATGTCAGCTCTGAAGCAGCAATCAGTGCTTACTCCAGGCATGTGTCCAGGACAGTATGTACAACTGGAACAAGTTGAAAAGAAGGAAGAATCCCTAAAAACAGTTGGAAGAGCTTGTTCTTAACTTTATTGCTGGAGTATTGGCCTGGAAGGGATCCCTGCATCTAGGCCAACTCTGCAAAATCCACATAGGAGATGCTTTAATGAATGGGGAGGACTAGCAAGCTGGAGCTTCAAAGCATTCCAGCTTTTATATGGGACATAAGCAACGGGGAAAAATGCTGACCCAAAGGGATATAGGAGCAAAAGCAGCATCTTGTGGTTAAGGCACTGAGCTGGGATCAAGGTGATGAGGGATCAGCTCTCCCTTTCACCATTGTCCTCCACTGTGATCGCAGTCCAGTCCCTTTTTGTTGCTAAGCGTCAGTTTCCATATCTGTAAAATGGAGTTAATTTGGAGTGAGTGTTGCCTAGATATGTACATTAATGATGCTGATGTGCTCTGGTGCTGTACTGACAGAGGCCAGGTAAGGACTCGGAGAAACAGGAACATCTTAATCAGTTTTTCCCAAAATAAAGGGGATGGTAGGGTGGGGTTAAGAGCAGAGGGGTGGGGAGAGCAAGGGCAACAGGCTTAATCCATATAGAAAAGCTAGGAACCAAATTCTGCGCTGGCCTCTACCAGTACAACCGTGCTTCTTTCTGTGGGATTGCACCAGTGTAAATGGAAGGAGAATTTGGGCCTTGCTGCCGGGTGGAGTTCAAGGAAGGCACCGTATGAGAAAACAAGCTTGTTCCATGGAAAAAAAAAAACCCCTCTCTCCAGAGGAATCCCAAAGCCTCAACCACAGTCAACCTACTTAGCTGAGCACTAGGAAAATATGGTGCAAAGAGCAGCCTTGCATTGATCAAAGCCACACGCTGCGTAGGAAGCAATCCGTCTCCTCCAGCCTTGATACCAGCTGATTTGGAAAAGTGGAAGAGGAAGCAGGGAGTAGCTGGTGGCATTCTTGCTTGACCCTCCTGGATACAGATTGTTGCCTGTGGGGAACCAGGAACACAGCGTGGGTCGGTGGGGGTGGTGTGTGGCATGCCGCAGGCCGGATGTGCTGACCACCAAGTGTGGCTCACGTGGGCGACTGTTTATGGAGAGTGTGTTTGTTTTTTTTTTTAGAGAGCATAGAAGAGAAGGCAAGACAAGAAGACACAATGGCCATGATAATAAAGGATAAGGTCAGGGTCTGAGATACCTTGAACTCATTATTCTTCATCCAGGCTTGTTGGCTTTGGCTGAGTTTGCAGGGAATGGTGATTGCTCTCAGCAGCCCAGAGGAAGTGTTTCTGTAACATGCCAGCAATATGGCAGGGAGACTAATTTCACTGCCTGCTCTGGAGAGAATAACCTTCCAAAATCCTAAACAAAACAAGACATTCCTTCTAGAAATGTATGCTTCAAGCCACGAAATACAAAGCTCAACTGCACCGTGGGCTGTAGCACTGGTTCCCACTCGTGCTGCAATGCTGACATCTTGAGGCATGCTGCAGCTCTTGTTCTCATTGGTGGTTTCAGCCGAGAAGCCAAAGAGTGACTTGGTCAGTGGGTCTCCTCTAAGACAGGCCCAAGACAAGATGGTGGTGAGCCTGATTCTTTCACTGCAGCTTCCCATAGTATGGATACAGAGGGAATTTGCTCCTCCGGGGTGGTCGGCTCACCCCTTCCCATGGCAGAAATCATTTTTAGGATCATGCAGCCTGCCCACTTCTTCCTTCTAATGTCAGTCCAAAGGTCTGATTCATGTGTACTTTGGCCCTTTGATGACACTTGGGCTCTGTTAGGAGGTCCACAGTAGAAATGGAGAAAAGATCTCCATTATAAAGGATCCCCCACCCCAAGCACCCTCATGGCAAAACTTCAGCACCTCCAGGAAGGAAGCATTACAGGTCAGTAATTAGAGGAGGTGTTTTCCACCCCGCTGCTGGAAAAGTCTGATGAGACTCCCCTTCTCTTGTGCTAGGACAGTGCTGCGCCATTCCCCAAAGGGAGATCAAAGGCTGCAGGGGATAAGATTTTAGAACAGTTTATTTTATGTTGTATCCTTATTAGGATCAATGCATTCTTCAGCTAGTGCACTGCATTTAACTGGGTCTTCTCTGTGAATGGACCGACTGTAACTTGTGCCCCTCAGGAGCTTAGGGGCAGATTTTCCAAGGCACTCGGGGGTAGTTAGGTACATGGCTCCTAATGAACTTGCGTGGGAAATTGTATCTTCTCTTTACAGTGTGAACAGCTTTCAGCCAAGTCTTGAGGCCCTTCTTTGGGGAAGAATCTTGGCATTTGATTCCCAAATCATGTCACTTCACCCAGGGTCAGATTTAGGCTTATGCTACTTAAACTACAGCTTTGGGCCTTACAATACGAGGAGCCTCTAAATAAGGAAAAAAAAAAACCTGGACAATTTCATTCTAATATGACAAAAATATAAATCTACATGGCTCCACAGTTGTTATTCTTACCGAGTTCATAAATTTGTGCAGAAATAACAATAATTCATCTTAAAATTTTATGAAAATCCGTTTTTGGTGGGGGTTTTTTTTTTTATTTTTATTGTATTGGGGCCTCTTAAGATGGACATAGCTTAGGTCCTCAGCATGTCATAATCTGGCACTGATTTCACCTGCTGGATGCTGAAGGTCTGTATCCCACCTATGTCCTACATAAATCCCCCTGTCCAGTCCATGCTGGACAAGTCTCTGGAGCACAATGGGAGGCTGCACTGGCTGGAGTTATGTCCTTACACAGAGTCGTCTACCTTCCTAGTTGCTGAAGTCACTTCTCTGCTTCCCCTGTGCTGCTCCTCTGGTTGGGTCTTCGTGACCCAGGGCAAGGAAGTAAGTTGCCCGCACCTGCAGCAGAGCAATAGAGCGAGGGGTGGCATCCTGGGCAGCTGAAGCCCCGCAGCTCCCTTTCCATGCAGCTTGCAGGAGATGAACAATTTTCTTTTACCCTCTGGCACAAACTGGAATTTTGCTCTAGGCCCTTGTGGTTCCCCCTGCCCCTTCCCTCCAAAAACACCAGCATGAATTAATTTGGACTATGGTTTGCCGAGTCCTTTCATGCTGGAAGTGCTCCTTGCTTGTCTGCAAACAGATGCTACCCTGTCAGCTGCCAGCCACGGTCCTGCCCTTCAGTGTGGCCAGAGGCCAAGCTTACCTTTTGGGTTTAGGCTGTGGAGAGCTGCAAGGCTTCTGGGCACTCATCCCCTCCTTTGAGGCACTGCTCCTCTGCTACGGCAGGGCCTGGCTCCTCTCTACCTGCAAGGTTGAGGGAAGACCCAGGCAGCCTGACCCATAACCACAGTCCTGAGAGTCACTGCTCAGCCAACGAATGACTCCTTGCTAGTCTGTGGCATCTCTCCTGAATGCCATCGATGGAGTGTGTCATTGCTCAGTGTCATGCAGGGAAGTGCATGGAGTGGCTTTGGAGCTGGCCTGGATTGCTCTTTCCCTTATTCCCTCTCCATTTGTTCCCATCTGTGCTGCTCCATGCTCAGGCCAGTAGGCATGTGATGCTTGCCCGATGGCACCTGAAGCTGCTGTGCAGTGCCCCCTTGCTATCCCTCTCCCTGGCTTCCATCTGCCCCAGAGAAGTATACGAATCCCTAAGCCAGATCTGGCCCCTGGGACCTTTTGATTCGGTCTGTGGACATGGGGCTTCCTTTGCATTTGGCAGCAGGGAGCTTAAGCAGCCAGCTTATTCTCCTGCTACCGTTGGGAAAAGCATGACAGCACCTGGGTCTTCGCCTCTGTCCCCGACCCCCATGCCTCTGACCCCAGGTGACTCAATCTGGCCCACATCCTTAACAGGTTGCAGACTGTTGTTCTAAGGCATGAACAACTTGCCGGGCCATTAAATGTGAGAAAACAACCTTTTCCTCTTTTTTTTACACAGAGCCTGGTAATCATAATTAAATGCAAGTGTAATGAGATCTGCTTGTAGCTAAAGGAGCCAGAAGGCCTCTGTCAGTTTGGGATCGATAGCTTTATGGCCTGTGGGACTGTGAGCGAAGAGGCTGTGCAGTGGTGTTTAGAATTACATCAGTGCAGTAGCTCACGGATGTTTCCTACAGACCATTACTCAAGAGTATTAAAACCACACGCTTGAACTGGAGAGGGGTCCCCCAGCAGCAGTGCGATTAGAAATCCCAGTTTCCTTCCATGCTGTCAAGGGCAGTTGTTCTGCCCAGTGGAGTCACTTGTCTAATCAGACTACAATGCTACTGTAGAGGTAGCATAATCCTGCCCAGCGCGTGCCAAGAGTGGACGCAGGTGCCTGTGCTTTGTGCTAACCGCTTCGTGCTGCCCAGATTAAAGTCTGTGCAATGCGTCCATTGCTCAGGGCTGCAGCATCACATTAAAACGGTGAGAAGATGACGGACAGGTTGTAGGAGGGGGAGGCAGCACAACATGGAGCGGCTGTGACTTGGCTCTTCATCAAGGAGCAGAGGTGATTTTACCATCACCTACAACACAAGCCACATATGGGCACAAGCTGGAGCTGTTCTGATGTGAACAGTCTTCCCCAGAGACCTCGGGCAGATGGAGGGGTCAGAGCTGGACTGAAAGACGACCTCTGGGCCTCCCAGCACCACTCTGACCAGAGACTAGGGTGGGAGGTGGGGGAGACATGGGTGGTTTTTCCTCTTCCCCCTGATGTAATCAGGAAGGACTGGAGGAAGTTTATGGAAGGAAACTGTGAAGAGGAATGGTGCTAGGGGCAAGCAGTTGCCCCGGTCTCCAGGCAGCAGGGGAGTTGTGCAAGTCAGAAAGCAGACCTCATGCCCTACCCTCTTCATGAGGCCAGGAGACAAGCCCCAGCTCTGCCTCTGGGCCAGCTCCACCCATTTTAAATACAGCTGGGTCCAAACCACAGAGTTTACACCCCACTGCAGGGGCATTCGTACCCTGGGCTTCACCTGGCTTAAAGTGACTGATCCCTAATCCTAGCCACACCATAGCTTTCAGGGAAATTTTGTTCAGGCCAGCTCTGCTAGCAGCCAATTCCAGCTGGTCCCCTGGGTGGCTATTTACAGCAGGACTTGCTGTGCACGCAGGGGATGAGAGAGACTTGGCCATGTAATACACAGTGATTCATCCCCCTGCTGCGGATTTCAAAGCCCAGGAGCAGAGCTCCAGTCGCCAGAACCCATGAGAGGCAATTATTGAAGGAATACGTCGGGGCTATAAGGAGACGTGGATCACAGACCCTTCCAGAGGGTGTTTCTGGTTGCATTATAATCCACAAGAGCTGCCCGAGCCACAGAGCCCTTCAGGGGAAATTCTGCCTGTGAGAGTGGGGGTTGAAAGCACTTTGCCTTTATACCTCATTCCCCCTCCAGTAGCATTAATATGAAAGGAGAGTCATTTGGGGCTGATGGCACTTCTGTGGCCTCCTGCTCTATGAGAACGTGCTAACAATATGTATATGAAGTAATAAACCATCCAGGAAGGAAGGAGCGAGTGTGAACATCCATGTGTCCATCTGTGGGGGGGAAAAAAAAAAGGATGCAGTTTTCAGGGCAACTTTTTATGAAACTTTCTCTTCGTTGCAAAAATGGCACTGAAAAAAAATCAAAATAGGGAAAAATTTCCTCCAGCTGTACTACCTGCCTCTGTAAATAGTTTTTTTTTCTTTGTCTCGGTCTGTCTGTCCAGATCCATACGTACCCTTTTATCAATGAGATTAAAAAAAAAAAAAAGAAAGCACGTGCCAGTGAAAATGCGGGGGCAAGATAATTACGTGGGCTGAGCCCAGTAAGTCCATCCATGGCAGTGTTGGAGCACCAGGCTCTCTTAGATGCAGAAGCTGTGACATTAGTGTTGCCCTCTGCAGCCCAGCCCTATTCTCTCTGCCTCATCCAAGCTTAAACAGCCCCAACCATCCCTCCCTCATCAGTGTGGCTTGTCAGGGGCATCCAGCAGCGGCCTGCAAAGGAGACTCGGCTTCTCTGAGCGAGCCAGGAAGCATTTCCTGCTGTCAAGGAAAAAGCCACCCAAGCTGTGATGAGTCAGTGAGGCAGATGGCAGATGTCACAGGGCTGCGGGTGATTATGTTTGTAAGTGAAGGGAGAGAGAAATCTAAAGGACAGGCAAAGGGAAGTCCTCCAAGCTGCTTGCCCCTCACCATACTGATGGGATCCAGTGTAGTTTTCTACAACACATTAGGCCTATGCTAGAAGATATGAGTTCCCGTAACACAGAACATGTTCACGGATGCAGAATTTCTGCTTGGCACTGTGACATCTCAACATCTATATCATTATGTCATCACGAGACACTCAGCCCTTCAAAATATTTCGGAGGAGTTTAATGTCCCGAAACTTTTGATATCGCTCCATCTCAATCAGATACGGATCTACTGGGTAGAAGAAAGCTTTGGAGCTTGGAGACATACTGGATCCTTACTAGTGAATCACCCTAAGGTGGGTGGCTGGCTTCAGATGCATTAAATACAGGCCTGGGTGGTTCAATAAACTATTTGATTCACTTGGGTCTGAAGTAATGGACTGAGAGCAAGTTTTCTCACGAGGTTTTCAGAACTTCCTGCTCCTGGTTGAATAATGCAAGGCTTTCAAGGGATATCAGGGCTGCCTCTTCAGTACCTCTGGAGCTCAAGAGAAACAGAAGGGCCAGAAAAGAAGGAGCAAGTTATCTGCACTTGTTTCAGATTAGAGACAGAGTTTGTCTCTGTTTCCCTTCCATCTCGGCATGGATGCTCTGGTTGCTTCTGATTTCACCCCAGCCCCTCTCTACAGACAAGCCCAGCTAGCTGCTGACTGGGAGGAACTGCTCGTGCCTCACTTCACATAGCTGGAAGGAGAAGGACCGAGCTGAGCCCTAAATTGTTCCCAGAATGCATAAGACTTCAGCAGAGCTCAGGGACTCTCCGGTTAGAGACCTTGTTGGATTCAGGAACTTGAATGGCAGGGAAGTAAACTGCAGCAAGCGTCTGAGGCTGGGGAGACATGCACCATATGGTGTAATTGTTTAATTTTGTTCCTTTGTTGGAACAGCCTCGGTGGTGTTCACATGCTCTTTCCACAGGCTGGTCTGCCCCACCCAGCTTGGACAGATCACACACTGCTGAGCAAGTAGTCACAGAAGGCATATGTGAAGGGAGAGGAGACCATCACAGCTGCTAAATAGTGCAGCCAGCGGAAGAGAAAAGAAAGGGGCTTAGATGCCAGGAGCAGACTGTGCCGAGCCAACTACAGTCCTAGCTCTGACATGTTTAATAATTCACAGCTGCCTCGACCGCAGGGTGGGCCGCTGTTCTGGGAAACGTGGCAGCTACCTTGACCGAGTTGTGTGTGTTTCTCTCTCAGTTGGTAAGGTATCCAGTATCCACCACCCAGCACACCAGGGGCTCGTGGGAACTGGGAGATAGAAAACATAAGCCAGACCTTGGGCTGTTTCTGGACCCAGACAGTCTCAGGGCGCTTTTTGCTGGAGCAAAGATATTTAACACGACGCACTGGGCAAATTGGAGAATTACATTTCAGCTCCATGAACAGCTCTGCTTCTATGAAGAAATGTTACTTTTCACTTCTGGCCCTAAAGCTTGTGCAGGGTGACTCTGCTTTGAAGAGAGTTGTAATGTCCCATCTCAGAGGTGGTTGCATGGGCTTCTGCTTTGCCTAGCAATTAGGGTAAGCTTCTCTTCTTGTACAAAGTAATCCTCCCAGTTCATTTACTCGGAGGCGAAAGCCTTAGCGATATGGATCCTCCCCTTGGACGCGTCCAGGCATCAAGATAACCACGCATTGTGCTTCCTGATCCAGACTCACTGCTCCCGGGATGAAATCCTAGCCCACTAAGCTCAAAGACAAAATGTCCCAGGACTTCAAGTGGTCCAGGAACCCACCATTTTCAATGCAATGTGCATTGGCATAGCAGCAAACACAAACAGTGCCTATGTCTTTGCAGTTAGTGGGGAAATATTCAGGGTCTTGCTTTTTCCCCAGATGGATAAGAAGTCTGTTTGCCCCCCCTCCATCTTTGTGCGGACCCTGTGTGCTGTTACCAGAGGTGAGTCACGGACTGCAATCCCCATGGCTAGGCTGAGGGGAGGAGAAAGGGTGGGGTGACACATAGTCTGGAAAATCTTAGCCCAAATGATTTATTCTGAACATGCCTGGGAAGTAAGAACAAGCCAGGGAATGATTTTGGATGTAAAAAGCAACCCTGTAAAACTGTTTTCATTTCATCTGCTAATTTTGTTTTGAAAATCCCATGGAGGAGCCACTGGTAAAAATTTCCCAGTTGACCTTGGCAGGCAAAATAAATGAAGAAGCAATATGAGAAGAGCTGGTATCACGGAGGGACTCTCAGCATATTTATTAAGAGCCTTTGCTGGCATGAAATGCCTATCCATTATGGCTCCCATCACAACACCATCTAGCTATCTTGACTCAGGCCTGCGGGGACCACTGCTAGTCAGAAGCGAGGGGCTTGGGCAGAGCTGTGTGGGACCTTGGGCTGAAACGGGAGCACGACTGCAGGTCAGGAGGAGAGAGGTGCTTGGCTGAAGAGGGCTGGGGATGCTGGCAGGATACCTTTCTGCACGATGCCTGGCTTCGGCCTTGTTTCTACCCATACTGAATACACCCACAGAAAGTAGTAATATTGTGTGCACTATAGAGACATCCTCCCATTCAGAAACTTTGCAAGACCTGCCCCATCTCCCAAGGCAGGCATCAGTGTGCAGAGCCAGCCTTGTCACATCCCAACTGACAGACACCCCAGCTGATGTGATCAGGACACTGGGATCACGGGCTGTTTGCTGCAGCTCTAAGAAACCATCCCTAGGCTCACGCGTGCTTTGTTTAATGCACTGCCCTGGCATTTGCGCTATCCTTCAAGCTGAGCAAGCCGATCCGCCAGCTCCCTCCTTTGACATTACATCCCTTCCAATCTACTCCTGCTCTGGAGCTTACTTGCTCATCCCCCCCAAGTGAGCCTGTCTGCACTCTTATGGCCAACAGCATCAAGCGTCCGCTCTCTCCGACTCCAGCAAATGTGTCACCCTGCCGGAAGCCAAGCGTGGAGGCTCTCCAGATGTGGGTGCAGGTGGGGACCAGATGGCCTCGTTGCTGTTTGCCTTTCCGTGCTCAGCGTTGCAAGCACAGTGAAGCGCCATCAACACATAAGCATCGCTTGGGGAGCAGCCTGCATGGGAAACATAGGCCAACAGCTCTTGTAGTATTTTCCAGGAGGGCAAATGGGTGCCAAAAGCAGCAAAGAATTTACATTGGTGAAGCCAGGAAGGTGGGTGGTCCAGGTCCTACCCCGCCTTCCTCTTGCATCTGTTCATATTTAGATGCCATTCCTAGCTGTTTGTATTCAGCTAGGCGGTGGCACCCACCCTTGCTTTATCCTTGGCTGCAGTCGTCTGCATAATGAATGTATTTGAGGGTGCAGCCAATACTATTGCTGAAACCTCTTATCCACAATCCTTTGGGCCTTCTCTTTATTTTTAGTGGCTGGCTACTCAGTATTTCTGATGTGTTTCTGTCCTAATAGGCCCTGACCCGCTGAGATGTTACATTAGGATGTGAAGTCTCATGGTACTGTCAGAATGTGTCAGGCAGGCACGCCACCCAAGGCCATCATTCCCTCTCTTGGTAATGGAAGTGGATTAGGAGGCACATAGCTATAGAGAGCAGATGTCCCACACTGCTGCCTTTGCCTACAAATTATTGCACTGTTTGGATCGTATCTGGTAGTCTGTGAAGCCCTTGGAGATATTGGTGTGACTGTAATACTGTTTTATGTATCACTCTGAGCTCTGTTTCAGTGGACTATCAGAGAACAGTGTTTTCCCTCAAGCAAAACAAGCATAGTAAATGCCTTGTTCTGACCAGTTTTCACCCTTAGACTAAGGGATTTAGGAGCACAAATCCAACTGAAAGACAATACAATTTATGTTCCTAAAGCCCTCTGGCACTTTTGAAAAACCTCCTTCCTTAGCTCTAACTGGCTCTTTTTGGTGCTCTTGCCAGCTGTTTGTTGCTCTTCTATTTCAGACTTCAAACATCTGGATTCCACTCCCAGATCTGCCACTGGTAGCCATAGGCTGGATATAGGCAAGTCACTTCCCTTTCCCTCAGTCTTCTCATCTGTAAAGTGGGGATAAGAGGAATGACTTCCTTTGCCAAGTGCTTAGTGATGAAAAGAATTAGGGATGGTGCATTTAGAGCCAGTAATTATCCTAAGGGTCTGCATAGAGCACTAGGAGATCTGAAAGGGTTACTCAGAGCTGATAGGTCCTTAGAACTAGCCCTTTCACTAGATTTAATATCAGTGCCTCTCATGGTAATATCTGGGTTTTGTGAAGATTGCATCCATAAATCTCCTATGCAGTAAATGATCAGAATGCTTTTTATTGACCTAAAGGTGCAAGGTCCCAGTCCTGAGGCCAGAATATGCTCTGCACAGGGTGAAGTACTCAGAGGACTTGCTCTGAAACCCAGTGCTTCTCTTGTCCTCAAAGCAAACAGCTACCTTGGGCAAAGCCAGCTGTGCTGGGCACAGTGTCTGCTGCGGTGGGTGGCCTGGGGTGGGATGACGGCTTCTTCCTCCCAGAGACAGATCCCTGGCTGGGAAGGCCGAAGCTCTGCAGTTTGCATCTCATCAGCTGCCATCTCACATAATGACCTGCATAAAAAGATGCAGCATGCACTTAGACAAGGGAGGGAGGGACAGCCGTTGCAGGGGGCATGGTATGATGTCTCAAAGCTGGGGCCTTCCTCAGCCAGGATTGCTACTAGAGGCAGTGGGAGTCAGGGCTGCCCCTGGGTGCAGAAAAGAGTTGAAGTGGGAACAGGCGCTTTTACTACAGGGGGGTTAAAAACATCATTCTTCTGCACCGCGGCCTTGCCAGAGTCTCGTGGCAGCGTCACAGACATTGGCTGAGAGCCTTCCTTTGAACTTACTCTTGGGGCTGAATCAGCCTTCAAGGAAAAAACTGCAGCCAACATTAAGCAGAATAGCAGGATTTTGGAAGAGAGGACTCACACTTCAGGGAGAACCCTGGACAACCCAGTCTGAAAAGGTTCAAGCATGGGCCAAACACTTGGCATGAGTCTGGCAGGTCTCAGTCCTGTTCCCATTGAACACATGCCCTCCACATCCATAACTGGCTTTGGCCATAAGAAGTGCAAGGGGTGAATGGGACATAGGAACTATATGCACCCCTTTGCTGGTACTGTGTGTCTCCCAAGTCAGGGCTTAAGGTCCAGGGGTGAAGAGGCAGATTGAGAAGAAATGTCCCTTTCTGTAACCTTCTAAAACTCAGAGCAGCAAGATGTGCCGGTGTTTGGTCAACACTCAGCCCTGAGTCGTACCTCCGTTCCCTGAGATGCTGTGGAACGTGGCCATGGTATCTCCAGTGTGTGGAGAGCTGGTGCTTACAGGGGAAGACTGGGGTGTTGTGCTCCTTGCTGTGGTGTGTCTTCAGAGCCCAGTGTCCCTACTCCCTGGGATCATTCCTAAAATCTGGAGACTGGGTGCAGTTTGAGGTGATGGTGCCCTCTGCTGGCAATATGAAAAAGCTGGAAGCACCTTTTGCAGACAAGGTTCTTTGGGTGAATCTGATCTCTTTTATTAGACCAACTTAAATAGTTGGAAATTGTTTTCTTGGCAAGCTTTTCAAATTTAAGATTTTTTTCCCCAACTGTTCAAGTTGCTCTAATAAAAGAGACCAGATTCACCCAAAGAACCTTGTCTGCCTGTGTCCTTAGATCAACACGGCTACAACCTACACCCCTGGAGGCACCTTTTGAAACTCAAGCTCCTAAGGAAAGCACGGGTACAAGTGGCCCCTTTCTGCAAAAGCTTGGGAACCCTGGGTGTGTGCATGTTAAGACATGCTGTCTTGGGGACGTCGTGACCTTCACTGGATCCTGGAAGGGAGAATGCAGAAGGCTTCTGCTGAGGGACCCTTGAATGCTAGTAGTTCAAAATTGACTGTGGTCACATCAGGTAGCAGGCCTTCTGCCAGCGTCCCACCACTCAGCATCCTAGAGAGCACTTATTGACTCTCCCGGTCAGGATTGTAGTCAATGCCTCTGGGGAGCCAACCTGTTTTTCTCAGCATAGCCAGATGCAGCAGCTCGGCATCTGCTGTCTGTTTGTGCAATGCCACCTTGCTTCTCCGAAGATTACTCAGGGCACCCAATACATTTGCAGAAATGGGGGAGCCAACAAGCTAGCTTTGACAAGGACATGCTCTTGCTTTCCACCCTCGCACTGACGGCTGGCACCCAGAAGCTGTTACCTCTGCATTGTTCTCTATGTGGGAGGCTGTGCAGATGCCCTACATGGCACAGTGTTTTTGAGTCGGCAGAAGTGGGCTGAGGATCAAACCCATGTCTCCCGTGTAAAAGTGAGGAGTCCTTCTAAACCCAAGAGCTGAGCTGGGCCCTTAGGCAGAATTAAGCCTCAACCTCCCCTATAGCACTGGCAGAGTGGAAAACCATTGCGCCAGGGCAGTTGATCCTCTCAGAGCTGTGCATTCACTTCAGGTTGGGGAAAGTTTCCTGTTTTTATTCTTTATGACGTTCTTTCTCTTCTCTCTCAGATCCTTTTTGACCAGGCTCAGAGGTCAGTCCGACAACAACTGCACAACTTTGTGAAAGAGTGAGTACCCATCTTTCCAGCCCACCTGGGGCTTCTCGATGAACTACTAACCCTGCGTATCTGTGATGGACACAGATCTGCAGCACGCTGGCTGCATACGCAGTCAAGGCCCTGCCTGGGGACAAAGGTGTCTTCAATGGGAAGAAACCATGGGGGTGGGGTGTAATTGTGCTGTCATCTCACCTTGACCTTGCATGGGATCTGCTAGGTCTAGGTGCTGTGCACATCCTTCTTCCCTAGTGTCATATTTAATGCCACACATGAAGTAAAGCTCCTCTGTGAACATGCCCCGAGTCTTCAGGGAAGTTCAGGTCCATGTCCACACCGACCCCTATTACTAAACCCACTGCTGATAGACCAGAGCTGTGCAGCCTGGGTGCAACACCATGCCTCTGTAAAGATGGGTTTTCTGCTGTCCTGGATGAGATTCATTGGCAGTTTAGTTAATGATCTAGATCAGTGGTTTTCAACCTTTTTTCATTTGCAGACCCCTAAATTTTTTTTGAATGGGGTTGTGGACTCCTTTGAATGGTAAATGTGGGTTTGTTACATACTTTTGATTGATCACAGTCATCTTTCTCAGACCCCTTAGGGGTCTGTGGACGACAGGTTGAAAATTACTGATCTAGATTAATGCAGCTTCCAAAATCCACATGGGGACAGCCCTCCACAAATTACTTCACCTCCAAATCCAGCTGTGTCACTAAGCCCCCCAAAATCACATTGGCTCCCTAGCCAGGCCTGGGACCTTTGGTGATTCTGCATTACTAGACAGCCTGTGAACACTGGCAGGCAGAGCCAATGGCTTCCCCCTGTATCGGGGATTAGCCACTGCAGTGTGGTCTGAAATCTCATGTGCATGTTGGTACCCTCAAATCCAGGCCTGACCTGATGCCCTAAGAGGGTGGTCTTTGGCACTGGATATCCTGAGCTCCTATAAAGTGTAGTATAACCCAAAGCCGGGCAACCACTTGGTCTTGCTCCTCTGCTTAGGAATTTGCTCCTCTGTTGGGAGAGGAACAAGCTTCCCGCGGCCTTTCCAGGCTTTCCTTGCTCCCTCTACATTAAAGTATACACTCTGAGAGCATTTGCTCCCCAAGGGCAGGTACCAAGTGCAGCGTGAGATCCCAAATCAGCTGAATATAGGTCAGAGAGGCAATGGAGGCCTTCAGCTAAGAGGGAGCAGGTTTCCATGGGAACGGGTAATTAAGTGCGAATCCTTCAGCAGCGGTGGGTGGTTTGGTGTAGGGGAGGGAGGGGAAACCCAGCAATGACCCCTCTCTGAGCTCTCCCCTTCCCCCTCTCTAATCATTTATCTGATGAGCTCAGATTTAATCTGCTTAAGCCCTGGCAGCCGGAAAAGGGAATTTCACCTTCATTTGGGGGCTGTTCCCATTTCAATGTGTCTGCATTATTCCCTTGCACGTGCCCATCAGTCCCTGCACTCATGGGGCCTGGACCTTTGATTTACGGATTGCTGGGGTTGCGTATCTGAAATGGGTCTTCCACTGGGATCATTTAAAATCATTCCCCAGAGCTGCAACTGAAATTTCGTGGCTGAGAAAGGGAACAAAGCAACATTAGCAGCTAGGTCATACCCCTCCCATCGGGTGCTGTTCATCCTCTAACCAGGCCTCCACACCATAGAGCCATGGAGGCTAAAGGCCTCTGCTTATGCAACTCAGGCCCAACATGGACCCTGCCGGGGACAGGGTACTGCCCCATGAATGTCTCCATCACCATGGGAAGGAGCTTTTCCTGGGGATGAGAGGAGAGTTCAGTCCCCCTGGACCATTCACTCTGTGGCTGCTCTAGCTCTGGTGAGGGAGCAGGTTAGGGACAATCATAGATTCGTAGATGTTAGGGTCTGAAGGGACCTCAGTAGATCATCAAGTCCAGCCCCCTGCCCTGGGCAGGAAAGAGCGCTGGGGTCAGACGACTCCAGCGAGGCGCTTGTCCAGTCTCCTCTTGGAGACCCCCAGGGTAGGGGAGAGCACCTCCTCCCTTGGAAGCCCGTTCCAGCTTCTGGCAAACCTCACCATAAACAAATTCTTTCTCATGTCCAACTAAATCTGCTGTCCATCAATTTGTGGCCATTGTTTCTAGTTACTCCAGGGGGTGCCCTAGTAAATAGAGCATCTCCTGTTCCTTGCTGCCCTCCCCTGACGAATTTATAGGCAGCCACAAGATCACCTCTCAGCCTTCTCTTGCAAAGGCTGAAGAGATCCAGGTCCCTCAGTCTCTCCTCCTAGGGCCTTGCCTGCAGGCCTCTGACCGTATGAGTGTCCTCCTCTGAACCCTCTCCATGTAGTCCACGTCCCTCCTGAAGTGCAGTGCCCAGAACTGGATGCAGCACTCCAACCGCGGCCTGACCAGTGCCGCATAGAGGGTGAGTATCACCTCTCTGGACCTGTTCATCATGCATTTGGAAATGCATGATGAAGTGCAGTTAGCCTTGTTGATCACTTGGTCGCATTGACGACTCACGTTCATCTTGGTGTCAACTATGACTCCAAGATCCCTTTCCACTGCTGTGCTGCTGAGAAGATCACCCCCAGCCTGTAAGTGTGTTGGTGGTCCTTTTGGCCCAGGTGCAGCACTTTGCACTTGTCTTTGTTGAACTACATCCTATTTTGTTCTGCCCATTTTTCTAACCTGTCCAGCTCCGCCTGGATCCGTTCCCTACCCTCTGGTGTGTTAAATTACCCCCTAATTTGGTATCATCTGCAAACTTGGACAGGGTGCTCTCCATGCCCTCGTCCAAGTCACTGATGAAGACATTGAATAGCATTGGTCCAAGGACCGAGCTGACAATCCTGTCAGTGTTTTTTGTGTTAGGGAGCAGTGACCTGCCAAGCTCCTTTTGCACCAGCCATTGACCTGCCATCAGAGAGCAACAACTCATCCCGGTCATCACTCAGCCTGGCTAGACTGGAAAGCCACCTAAATAGGACAGGCTTTCATTCCCCCTCTCCATGCTCTCCAACACACGGTCCTTTCTAAGTTGTTTGCCAGAAGTGCAAGGGAGCAGTAGGAGATGGAAACACCCTCTGCTTCCCCTCACCACTCGGGACTTCACTTTCAGGCTCTGCGGTCCAGAGATCCACCCCTCCCATCATCCTTGATAGCCTCCCACAGGAACCTGGGTGGATGCAGGCATGTGGGTGGGATGACTGAAGCTTGGATGGAAGCAGGGGAAGGAGCATGCTGCTAAGCAGTCACGGATTGAAAGATACCTGAGTTGGCTAGAAATATTGTTGTGAGATGGGTTTGGCAGAATCAGGAATTTCTTGGAGGTGAATAATGGGGAACCTCCTAGACTGATGCAAGGTCTCCGGTCCCAAAGATCAGCCCACCATTCTCCTCCAGGGACTCCTGTCCTGATTTAATGTGTACAGGCATCCATTAGCTTACCTCTGGCTGCGAACTAGGAAACGCCCCTGATTTCCTGCCCTCCCAGCCCCAAGAGCCCCTAGAAATACCGGAAGAGCTTCCCCTCCTGCAGTCCCGGGCCTACTGCCCAGATACTGACTCCGGCTGGCTCTCTTGAACCAAATGAGTCACTCTGCCACCTTCTACCAGGCCAGCTGAAACCCTGTGTTCGGCTGCCGCATGTTAATTGAACTGTGGATGAGTATCCAACAAGCCCTGTGCAGCTGTGTGGAGAGACACCATCTGCTTTCTCCTTGTTTTCTTCTTTGCTACAATTTGGGGTGGGGGGCAGGGGATGCGGCTCAAAGCCACTCAGTTAATTTTTAGCATTACTGTTCAGGAGGGAGTTGGATGACAGCCAGATTAATAGCCAAGGAGAAGGCCGGGCCCCAGCTGCTGGATGGCTGAGATCCCCATACCACTTGGCCGTGCCAGGCCCAGGAGCAAGAGCCTGGCAGTTGTGGTAATGAGAATCCATCTCCTGATTGGGGGCACACATTTAAAATCAAGGAGGGTTTGCTTTCAGAAGGAGACACTTGTGGTACTTGAAATTCAACAGGTGTATATGCACATGCAGAGGAAGAGAGAGATCAAGGGGAATAGCAGGCTGTGTGTGGGCACACGTGTGTTTTGAGCAGTTCCAGTGTGAAGGGCACCGATGAACTTATTTGAGCCTGGCTGGACAGCAGTTGCTCACCAATGTCATGCAGGCTTGACCCTCAACCCTACAGCATTTCAGGAGCTCCCTTGCTTTGGTACCACCCTGCTGTATTTAGCTATGTTAGAGGGTGCCCCATCCTTTCATTCCCCACTTTTAATTTTGATGGGGAGTGTATTTGCACGTGCACAGAAACTCCCAGGCTTGGCCACTGGAACAAAGCATAATGTATATCTCAGTATAGACAGCCTACATAAATATATGCACACACCATGTATAAATGCACCACAGTCATTTGCATGCTAGACAGGAGCATTTTCTCCCGTTGTCTCGTGCATGAAACAATCCACTTTCAGCACAGTGCATCAGTGATTTACGCATGTGACTTTCCCTGGTATTAATGAGAGCGATGCAAGGGCTAATGAAAAGAAGCAAAAGGCAGCTAAGCCCAGTGAAAGGGTAGAGATACAGGTGCCAAGGGTTGCAACCACAGTGTTATGAAATTCCTGGCTGCAGACAGGTTAACCCTTAAGAGATCTAATCCTCTCAGCTCCTTAAAATCACTGCTAAACATGCACTTGACCCCTCACTAAGCCTGCCGTCTTCTGTCTTCATGTAGCACAACTATACCTACACACAGGCACTGACAATAGGGCTGACTTCTGCTCTTTGGACTTGATTTTGCATCACTTAATATCATTATTTACATCAGCACAGGGTAAAATCCAACCTCCTTAAATGCTAGCATCCATTTTGCATCTTGTTTGTACAGATGTAAATTCTGCCACAAGGTACAGGGCAATAGTGAACCAAGTGATTTGGGTCAGTGATGCAAGAGAGCATCACTCAGCCTGTCACCTCTGACTTCCATGGAACTTGAGTCTGGAGTTTAAATTCTCTTAATTTACTTTGTGGTCATGAAGCTCCAAGTCAATCTCCCATCCAGCTTAGGAAGGGAACCCTAAATCTATTTCTTTGTAGTCGTTCTGGGTGTGTACACATGTACTAACTTTCTGAGTTAAGCTGGCGTAACTTTTTAAAGTCAACATAACTGTCAGAGCATACACACGCATGTGGAGCAGAGTTGACTTAAATGCAACACAAGATAATACACCTCTGAGATGTATTATCTTGAGTCACATTAGTGAAGGTGACTTAGCTCATTCATTGGTGGCTGGATACTAAGATTTAGTTTGTCCTCTGTTATTTGTGGGTCTTGCTTCAACCTATGGGGAAGATACATACTTTAAAAAAAATCAGGACAAGCTGATACAACGGCAAATGCTGGCAGGAATGCTGTAGGGCCCTAAAGCTTTGTGACCATTTATGACCTTTTTTTTCAGTTGAGTAGATTTCAATTTAAAGATATCTAGAGGACTCTCTGGCACATGTCTGCATAGCCCTTAGCACAGAGGGGCTCTGATGTTGATTGTGGTCTGTAAGCACTAATATTAATTCATAAAGCTCTCAGGGTAGATTGCCTCTCTCTCAACATGGATATTGAGAACATTGTAGGGGGCAGAAGAATCTGAAAAATCAAACTTTTACTTTTTAATACTCAGAACAGACCCACCCACTCTCCGCACAGAAGAGGACATACAATAATGGCCAACATGTGTGTGCTAGGCATTGATTCGTAGGATCACACACAGCTGGCTTCATGCTGTTTTCCTGGGCTCAAATACAGGGCCATCTTTGAAAAGGCCTTTGTTTCCTATGAAGTAGGTTGTAAAACATCCTGCTTCTTGTCCTGAGGGCTGTCAGAGAACATCATTAAGGTTGGATGCTGCTTGGATAGCTTCTGTGGTGTTGACTTTGGTGACGTTCCTCAGGGTTTCGAGAGCTGCAATTTGTTCTTGATCCCATCTCTATTCTCTACACCCAGTTTAAGGTGCAATGCCATTGGTTGGCAGCCACATCAAAGACTTATGCTTGGGGCAGAATCTCCTCTTGCTTGCTCTGGGTATAAATACAGAATAATGGTGTTCTGGGTGCACAGAGTATGGTGCAAATGAAATCAGGATGTGGTTCTTCCAGAAATACCTGACCTAAGTTGCTTCCATAATTGCCCTGGTTGTAATGCAGTGCTAGTTTCCATCGTTCTCTTCCTCCCTGTGTTTCAGTGATGTTCGGAAGTTCAAGGAAACGAAGAAGCAGTTTGACAAGGTGCGAGAGGACATGGAGATCTCTCTGGTGAAGAATGCGCAGGCGCCACGGCACAAGCCCCATGAAGTGGAGGAAGCAACGGGCACCCTGACCATCACCAGGAAGTGCTTTCGACACCTGGCCTTAGACTATGTGTTACAGGTGAGATTGAGCTGCCTGCCCCTACGCTCCTCCTGACCGCAGGACCAGGGGATAAATGCTGGGCATTCGGGAGGTGAGAGTAGAGAAACATCTTTGGTGGGATGCAACAGAGGATGGTGCAATATCTGGGTCTGAAATAGCACCTGATCTTGAAGTTGTCCAGCATTAAACCCTGGGCATCAGATGGCAGTGAGACCAGATAAACAGACCTGGAACCCAGTGTCATAGTTGTTTTGCCCCACTTTTGGACCCTAGCGTCACTGGACTACTTCAAACTCCAAGCAGAAAGTTACAATTTGCAGTAGATCCCATCTCTGCTCCCTGCATCCTTTAAATTGTATACCTTAGTCTGACCACATCATATACTTTATCCTGGCTGGAAACTGGGGTAAGCTTTGCTGGGGCAGACTTCCTTGTCAGGTAGCTGTAGTGGGCCATTGATCGATTGGAAATGTTGCAAATCTCCCATACAAAGAAGACACGAGAGCCGGCAGGTTCCTCTCAGGGTCTCTGCCACAGGAGGTATCTCCAGGGGGGCTTGCAAAACAGGGCTGTGTAATTCTTCAAAGCAAGAAGAAGAGGGGCAACTCTTTTGAGTGCTTTCTGCCTCCACATTTTGACGACATGTTATAGTGCAGCCCTGTTTGTGTTGTTTCCTTAAGGAAAACCTCTGTGCAAATGTATGTAGATATTCTTGCAGATAGATATGCATATGTGTGCAGACATGTATGTGTGTAAGCACATGTGTGTTTAAATGGGCATGAGTATGTGTGTGTGCGCTCATGCCACACCCATTGCTAAACACGACAGTCTAGCTAAAACAGTAAATGTCACCATTATTTCCTATAAAGAAAAATTAAACCAAATCCTTTGAATTAAGCTCTTTTTAGCATTAAAATCTCCCCTGGGAGTGCATAGTTATTGTCCCAACAATTAGCCCCTCTGGTAGCCAAGGTTTTTTTTGCATCATTTGCAGATTTTAACACCCAACTTTGGGACCTTTCTTCCAGGCAATGAAGTGCACACATTCAGTGTGAATATTGATCTATGTGCCACTCCACTAGCTCTTACTCTCTGCAGTACCAAATTGAGACCATCTGCCAGCACCTTCTGCCTGATCATGAGATAGTCTATGTATGATGTCACATCCTCTTATGCTGTGAATCAGGGGCACATAGAAAAGGGACTCTATCCCTTTAACTGTAAATTATGCATGCTTTGCTAACCTTGGGGGATTGTAGTTCTTTCAGCTTCTAGGATTTAGAGATAAATGCAGCTGTGTTCACTGGCAAGGTCACAAGGAAGAATTTCCTGTGTCATATTCCTCTTTCTAATGCTGATGAAGTGGGAGAGCTGCACTGCTGTGGAGATCTGTGAGATTTCTGGGTCAGTTCCACAGGGATGTAGCAATTTAAACCCAAAATAGGCACAGGCAAGTGAAGTGGCACAGGGTTCCCTTTGCATCTGTTCAGGATCACAGGAATGAAATGGAAAAGGTTTATCATTTTATTGATTGGTATTTAGATGCTAGAAGGTGGCTTGTATCCAGGCACTCTAAACATCCTGGCCATTACTCAGATATACCACCGTTGGTGCAGCAATGGAAGATGACTCCCAGGAAACCCACCTTAACCCCATTTTCCAATACACAGGGAAAAGAGAAGAGCCTTGCTCAGGTGGCACAAAGGAGCTAGGACATCATGCATAATCCAGCCCTTTGCCTGTTTGCTAATGTACCTCATACCTTGACTACAGATAAACCAGATCCAGAAGGAGCAGGCAGGTCCATGCTACATTGAATCTGGCTGTAGGAGGGAACAGTTCCTCTGCTCCAAACCCAGCAGAAGTATTACCAGTACCCTCTGCCTGGCACTAGTCTTAGTTACTCCAGTACAGTGCTGTCTATGCTAACTGGTGCCATATTTATAAATGAGTTATTAACACTCTGGGACCTATTTTGCAGCTGTCATGGTAACATATTGTTCACGACACTGACAGCTGAAACCCCATAGAAACCTTCTGCTACATTTGAGAGTCTCTTCAGTGCTAATTACAGCACTTGTAAGACTTCCCAGACTTGCCCATGGGATCCAAGGAGAAGGCATTATATAACTGCATGCAATTCATTTTTTATTTTTAAAATGATGCTGTCCCAAGTCACTTGGCAGCCTCTTACACTCTGCTCCCTGATTTATTTTTATTTTCAATTGCAGAGGCATTGTTCATCTCCTGAGCCTTGATCCAGGACTAGCAGTCGGAAGAGTTTACTTTACTGCTTCTCGTGGCATTTAAACTCATCCACTGACCAAAGAGCTTTGCAGCAGTCCTGCACACATGATTTTGATAACTGGTATCTTGTGAACCACTACTGCTCCCTACAGAGTTCATTGCATAGTGCAGCTGAATGCTAGCTTGGCTTTATACCTCTTCCTGTATACTTTGTATCCTCTACCATCCCAGTCCTTGTGCCTTTTATGGGGAGAGACCATCTGTCTTTCTAAAATAAGGAGTAATTTTGTGATCAGGTTCCATGTGGAGTTAGTTGAAGAGCTACTAAGCATCTTTCATTTGTAATGTAAGGCAGGTCGACAAAGCTAAGAAGGCTTTAACCTGCTGCATGTTTCCCCATCGTTTGTAATAGGGATTAAAGCTGGGATTTTCCTGATCAAGGTTTCATTCTCCAGGCTGAGAGATGTTACAGCCTGCTCTTGAATCCCCTTGCTGGGCACCTGTCGATGGAGCACAAGGGTGGCAAAGCTCTAGACCCAGCGCAGTGTATTTTGCAGGCAGACGTTGCAGCTGTACAGCACATCTCAGGAGCGGTACGCTCATGTTATCACACGGTGGTGCTGTAGTGCTTCTCTGGCTGTGAAAACACAGGGAAGGCAGAACCAAAAAGGACATAAGGACTGTTTTTCCGTTCTGAGACCTAACTACATTGAGGGCCATGATGGGGGAGCCTGAATGGCAGCAGCCTCTGCTCTGAGGAGTCTCCAGGGCTCTCAGGCTGACACTGATGTTACTGAAACAGTTTCCTTTGTAAACCACAATATGGTATTAATAAATTTTAGGAGCAGGGTCCCTGGGCAGGCACTGTGCAAGCTGATTCCTTGGCTGGCTTAACAATGGCTAATGGGGAGTTATGTGCTATCAAACTGGAGCCCAAACATTAGCCATCCCGTGGCTTCCCATCTACTTGACTTTGAGCAATACTCAGCAGTTTTGACCACCTGTGCTTACATGCTGGGCAGCATCTTCAAATGACCCTAAGTCACTTAGAAGACAGAGCCTGAGCAGTTTAGCCAAGTCCTTTAAATGATCATCATCACCATCACCATCGTCGTCATCATTTCTAACATGGGTTCTACTTGGATTGCATTGCGAGGGGTACTGCTGACAGTATCTAGCTCCTGGGCTGATGC
>NW_017728926.1:15545565-15622292 GCF_001723895.1 Crocodylus porosus
AAAAGAGAAGAGCCTTGCTCAGGTGGCACAAAGGAGCTAGGACATCATGCATAATCCAGCCCTTTGCCTGTTTGCTAATGTACCTCATACCTTGACTACAGATAAACCAGATCCAGAAGGAGCAGGCAGGTCCATGCTACATTGAATCTGGCTGTAGGAGGGAACAGTTCCTCTGCTCCAAACCCAGCAGAAGTATTACCAGTACCCTCTGCCTGGCACTAGTCTTAGTTACTCCAGTACAGTGCTGTCTATGCTAACTGGTGCCATATTTATAAATGAGTTATTAACACTCTGGGACCTATTTTGCAGCTGTCATGGTAACATATTGTTCACGACACTGACAGCTGAAACCCCATAGAAACCTTCTGCTACATTTGAGAGTCTCTTCAGTGCTAATTACAGCACTTGTAAGACTTCCCAGACTTGCCCATGGGATCCAAGGAGAAGGCATTATATAACTGCATGCAATTCATTTTTTATTTTTAAAATGATGCTGTCCCAAGTCACTTGGCAGCCTCTTACACTCTGCTCCCTGATTTATTTTTATTTTCAATTGCAGAGGCATTGTTCATCTCCTGAGCCTTGATCCAGGACTAGCAGTCGGAAGAGTTTACTTTACTGCTTCTCGTGGCATTTAAACTCATCCACTGACCAAAGAGCTTTGCAGCAGTCCTGCACACATGATTTTGATAACTGGTATCTTGTGAACCACTACTGCTCCCTACAGAGTTCATTGCATAGTGCAGCTGAATGCTAGCTTGGCTTTATACCTCTTCCTGTATACTTTGTATCCTCTACCATCCCAGTCCTTGTGCCTTTTATGGGGAGAGACCATCTGTCTTTCTAAAATAAGGAGTAATTTTGTGATCAGGTTCCATGTGGAGTTAGTTGAAGAGCTACTAAGCATCTTTCATTTGTAATGTAAGGCAGGTCGACAAAGCTAAGAAGGCTTTAACCTGCTGCATGTTTCCCCATCGTTTGTAATAGGGATTAAAGCTGGGATTTTCCTGATCAAGGTTTCATTCTCCAGGCTGAGAGATGTTACAGCCTGCTCTTGAATCCCCTTGCTGGGCACCTGTCGATGGAGCACAAGGGTGGCAAAGCTCTAGACCCAGCGCAGTGTATTTTGCAGGCAGACGTTGCAGCTGTACAGCACATCTCAGGAGCGGTACGCTCATGTTATCACACGGTGGTGCTGTAGTGCTTCTCTGGCTGTGAAAACACAGGGAAGGCAGAACCAAAAAGGACATAAGGACTGTTTTTCCGTTCTGAGACCTAACTACATTGAGGGCCATGATGGGGGAGCCTGAATGGCAGCAGCCTCTGCTCTGAGGAGTCTCCAGGGCTCTCAGGCTGACACTGATGTTACTGAAACAGTTTCCTTTGTAAACCACAATATGGTATTAATAAATTTTAGGAGCAGGGTCCCTGGGCAGGCACTGTGCAAGCTGATTCCTTGGCTGGCTTAACAATGGCTAATGGGGAGTTATGTGCTATCAAACTGGAGCCCAAACATTAGCCATCCCGTGGCTTCCCATCTACTTGACTTTGAGCAATACTCAGCAGTTTTGACCACCTGTGCTTACATGCTGGGCAGCATCTTCAAATGACCCTAAGTCACTTAGAAGACAGAGCCTGAGCAGTTTAGCCAAGTCCTTTAAATGATCATCATCACCATCACCATCGTCGTCATCATTTCTAACATGGGTTCTACTTGGATTGCATTGCGAGGGGTACTGCTGACAGTATCTAGCTCCTGGGCTGATGCAGATTGCTGACATCCTTGTCTCTGTTCCCTTACAGATCAATGTGCTACAAGCTAAGAAGAAATTTGAAATACTGGATGCGGTAAGAGCTCTATTAAGTTGACCATATTGACGCTGCTGACTTCATGATATGCAGGCCTCGGTGTTGCATCCTGCATAGGCAAACACACTTCTGCGGCACCCATAGCATGGAGATAATGTAGTTTCTTTGACACCGGCAGGACAGCTGATGTGGGCTGCAGGGTGTTGTTACAATAGCAGATCATGAAAAAACAAGAGACACTCAGTGTACTGGAAGGTTGAGGGCTGTCAGGGATGAGTGATGCCGATGCTATTATCTCTGTGGGCTCACAGTGGGGCATGTAAGCTTAGCAAGGTCCGTGATATGAAGACAGGACAAGAAGGGAGTGCAGGAAGGCAGGAAGGGATGAGATGAAGTCTAGGGAGAGAGGTTATATAGCTAAGCCTTGGAAAGAGATGTTTAAGGGCAAAATTGACATGTTATATACTCCATGAGTGCTTATATAGCTATCATTGCCATGGTGCTGTAGCACCCTGCAGACAGTTCCCTTCCCTGCACAGTATTCCTGTTAGGGAGGATGTATTATTATCTCTATTTTACACAAGTGTTGAGAGAGCACATGACTTGCAGGGAGTCTGGGGCAGTACCAGGGGTAGCAGCTGGGTTCTGGTCTGGCTTATGAATCACAGAAACATACTATTTCTCGAGAAAGTATCTCCTTTGTGCTTAGCATGGAAAGGACCCTGCTGAAAATGGGATTTGTCTGGAGTGTAACCCCTTGGAAGCCCTCAGCATGACTACTGGGATTCATTTGGACCTGGGGGAGGGAGGGAGGAACTCGGTCTTCCAAAGATAGCTCCTTCCAAGAGAGCCGTCTCCACGCAGGCTGATGCTCTAGGCCAAAGCTGGGGCTGGCACTGCAGTGGTGTGAAAAGGTGGTCTGCACCTCAGGAGCTGGGATCTGCTGAGAGCTCATCTCTCTACTTCACGTCTGACTCTGTGCTTTGTTTCCTACCCTCAGATGCTGTCTTTCATGCAAGCCCAGTACACTTTTTTCCAGCAGGGATACAGCCTTCTTCATGAACTTGATCCTTACATGAAGAAACTAGCCACTGAGGTGAGGAGGTTGCGGGGGCAGTGATCTTTCATATGTCCCTATTGTCAGCTTAGAAACCCTTTGCCATGAAAGACCTCCTCCTTTAAACCCAGGTGCCAGGTAGCTGCAGGAGAGCAATGCTCAGGAGCCTGTGTTTGCCAGCTATATGGCCACCACAGGGATCCTTCTGCCAAGAGGTCAACCTTAATTAAATCAGACTGGGTATGTCCTGCTCACTGAACCGAACCATCAGGTCCACAGTCCATCTGGGGCTGGGCAGACCTCCCAGACATAAAAGCATACCTCACCCTGGGGTTGTTTTGCATTATATCTTTCCTACCTCAAGATAGGATCTGGGATTGGAGACATCTCTGAGATCTGACTGGAGAAAGGATATTTCCCCCAGAGGGCCCATCTCCAGTCCTATTCTGAACTCAGTTGACGCTGGGACAGGACTGCAGGGGTTGAGAAGGCTGTGGGCTGGTGCAGAAGTGATCGGTAAAGTTTGCTCCCAGCTCTGTGCCTCAGCATCAAGTCTCAGAGCTTTAGGGTAAGGAGCTCCCATTAATCAGGGAGATGACAGAGCATTACACTGAATCCCTCGCTGTCGGATGAGCCAGGGTGGTGAGCTAAGTGCTGCGCCAGCCCTCAGTGCCCACCTGAATGCAGCTTCACTTCGCTCCATTGCTTCCGGCGACTAAGGTGATTGGGTGGGCGGACGTCTTCCCAAGGGAGGAGAAGCGGCAGCGATGGCCGCTGGCGTCCTAGTGGGAACGATCGGCTGAATTTCCCATCTCGTTTTCTCCTCCTTGCCTTCAGCTGGACCAGCTGGTGATTGACTCTGCTGTGGAGAAGAGGGAGATGGAGCACAAGCATGCACTGATTCAGCAGAGGGTGAGTCCTGGGCTGCAAGCTGGCATGAGGGGACCCAGGAGAGGACACAGCTTCCTATCAGACAGGGAGAACTGAGAGGTCGCAGCACCTCGGGAGGCCTGGCTGAGGCAGTCCTAACCAGCCTGGCAGTGCCGAGAGGGCAGCAGCTGCTGCAAGAGGGGTTAGCGATGTGACGGTAATGCCCCTGCAGGTGCTGAGATATGTCAGCATGGTTCAGCACCACATGATCAGGCATTAGATCCTGCTGCAACCATGTTGCAAAGCTCAGTTTGAAATGGGGGTGCAGTGAGCGGAGGGGCGGTAGGTCGTAGCAAGTGAATATGGGGCGCTCACAGCCAAGACTATCCTAGCTTGCGGACTGGGAGTATGACGTGGGATTTCAAGCAGAAAAGAATCAGGACTCTTTTCCCAGCTCTGTGGCTGACCCGTTCTAACCTTCTACCTGCCTCAGTTTCCCCTGCCCTGGGATGCTTCTTCCCCTCACTGGTGCCACTGTCTGGGAGACTCACTGAGGTCTCTGAGTGCATGGGGCTGTTCCCAGCACGTGTTATCATCAGTCATTCCTGCATTAAAACAGTCTCAATAACCAGGCCAAGACCGTGCCATGAAACTGCCTTTGGGCTTGGAGAGCAGTTGCAGCTGGAGTCTGTCCCCCTCCTGCTCTTGCACTTCTCTGCCTGTCCTTGGGTGAGTCGGAGTGAATTGGGAGGAGTGTCTGGTGAGGCCTGCAATCTGCAGCTGCTGCAGTGGCGGCCCAGCCCTCCTGACGCTTCCCTCTCTGCTCACACATCTGTCCAGCCAGCTTCCTTCTTCCCCCCGCCGCCTTTCCCCTCCGCCTTTCTCCGTGAGGCAGCCGCCGCGGCAGCTCGCCTCACTGCCCAGCTCCACCAGATGGTCAGCGCCCCCTTTTAAATCAGCTAGCTGACAAATGCATGCATGGAGCCATTTGTTCCCTGAGGGCTGAGCCGACTTCAGGGCCCTTTCTTCATTCACATGGAGATCACAGTTAGCTTAATGGGTTGTGAGAAGGGGAGGCAGGCTTTACTGCCACATCTCACTTCCCTCCCTTAGGAGGGATTCCCAGCTTCCAGGGAGGTTTCTTGCTTGCTAATCAGATTTCTCTACACCCTGCCCAATGGGGCAGAGCACAGCTATTTAAGCCATGTCTTCCAGACAGATGCAGGGATTTGAGGCACCAAGCTGACTTTCACAATACAATTGCATGAGGGGTGGGGAGAGGGAGAAAGAGGGGTACATGTGGCAGCGGATGGATGGACGCTGTGTTTGAAGTGAACCCCTTCAGCAGAGGGTCCATCAGAAACTGGCATTCGCTGTAAAAACTTCCTGCCTTTTACAAAAGTTCACTCTCTACCTTTACTCTCTACCTTTTCCCAGCACCTCCCATCTGCAGATTTCAGAGTCCTTCCCAGACATGGATTGCTAAGGCTGACAAAGTCTCTGTGAGCTGCCAGTCAAAATGTTGTGACCCTAGAGATGCAGAAGTCTAAGTGACTAGTGCAGGGTCATGCACTGAGTCCGTGATGGGGAGGTTTCAATTCAAATGTGGCTGGACACCTGGGGGAAGTATCCTTCTTATGGCAAGGTCCTTCCTTGACTGGCCAGGACCTCAGAGGTCCATCTGATCTGAAAGACACCCCTTTCTAGCAGCTTCCAGTGTCTGCACAGATATACTTTTGTCCCACAGCAAGCCAAGGGAAAAACAACCTATTTCCAACAGTATATGCATGGCTCCCCTGAGATTCCTGCTGGAGTGGTGGTTTGCTGTTGATTAAGAGGGAAGAATTCCCTCCTGGGACTTAACAAGTTCGTTCTTTCCATTTTCCTTGAAAGTCTCCTTTTTGAGGGACAACTAGGATTATCCCTGTGACATGGCCAGAGCCCTGAGTAGCATGGCTTCAGAGGTAATTTCACCCTGTGTGTTACCTGGATCAAAAGTAGCTAGCAGAACAGGGAATAATATTTAACAGGGAGAACTTGGAGGTTGGGCCCGTCCAGGTCATTATGTCTCCAAGGAGGAGGGGGGTGGAGGAGATCCTTGGAGCGACATTCGAGGGACAGTTTCTAACACAAATCTGATGTTTTCCTTGGAAGAGGTATAGCCAGGAGATTGCAGAATTGTGGGGAGCCAGCAGGGTCTGCTTCTCTCTCACTCCCTGGGGCCCATGCAGATTGCTTCATTTGCACTTCCCAGAGGTGTGTGAATGAAGATGCCCAGCTAAAATTGAGACAAAACTTGATATTGATTTTTCTCCACGTGTGGGAGGAAGAGGGTTGTACAAGGCCTTTGACAGGCAGGGAAGGGAGAGTGCAGGACGTATCATCTGCAGAGGGGCCTCTTGAGGGATGTGTGAAGATGGATTCCTGTCTTTTGCTGACCGAGCAACGTCTGGGCTCAGTGCTGAATGTCAGGCTGTGCTTCCTGTAGTCCCAGAGCAGGCTGAACTGGAAAGACTTCACATGAACCAGGCATTTTGAAGTGATACCGTGCCAAAGTCTGCTTGGTTTTGCGGATGTCTGAATGGCCCCATGGAAATCAATGCGTATGGCACATGTACCCCAGGGCAGTTGGAATCCCACTGTGCCATCTTCCATTCCCATTTATATCAAAGTAAATCCAGAGAAACTCATCTGCAGTCAGAGGAACATGGGACACAGGGCTGGAAGGCACCTTTAAGTTGTCAGATTCAGTCCCCAGCTGTTGCATGTAACCTTATCAGGGTTGTAGGCAACCATGTCATGTTTAGTCTCCATTGGCTTTGATACAGCCCAGGCTGTTCCAGCTGGAAGAACTCTTGATTCTTGGCCTGCCAGCTATTGTTTCTAGCTTTACACCAGGATTTTGAATAACTCATTCTCAACCAATTGTAGGGACAAAGGATCCCACAAGAAGGGATAAACCAGTCTGCCTCGGCCTCCATTTTCTTCTAGCACAGGTTTTCCTGTGGCCTTTGCAGAGTATATAACAGCTTCTGCCTTTGCAGCTAGTTTGTTGCTCTGCAATGCTAGGGAAAACCAAATCGAAAGCTGTTGCTTCATACTACTGCTGGAGCTTCAATACTGAGCTCCAAAAGCAGCTTCAGCCCTACCTTCTGGATTTGCATTCACATGTTCCTGGTCAGGGCCAAAATCAAACAGACCTGTCTGAGGCCTTCATGAGACACAGTTTTGGGGAAAATATGGCCCTTAAATCCTTTTACTCCTGAATGATGTCAAATGTGAACTGGGCAGAACTGTTAAGTAATGTATTTTTTCTCTTCTTTTCTCTCTCCATCACCAATTATGGATGTGCCTCCTCCAGACTCTCCTGCAGGTAAGTACACACACGCTGTACTGTGGTGTCTTAAAGAGCTTGCTTGCTTCCTGTCATGAACTGTAGAAATAGTTGCGTAGAGTCACATCTGTCTCCTGCTTTTGGAAAGATGCTGGCAATTGGAGTTGATCATGGCCCTGCTCATCAGTGCACCAGCTCGTCACTTCTGGACACTTCATTTCCAAAGACAATTGCAGCTGAATTCAGTAGTTTCATCTTAATCCCTAGTGGACTTTCATTCACTAAATAAAACATCCATGGGGGTTTATCCCTATTCCAACTTTTGAGTCATTTTGAGGCATGATGAAATAGCAGGGGAGCCCTGAGCAGGGCTGAATTGAATCTATGTACACTAGGCATCTATCTACATCTCTAATAGCTTTAAAAGTCTAACTGTGCCTGACCGAAGTGAGGAGTGCTGCGATTCAGGAATGAGGTGCGTTGGGAGAGTTATGGGCCTGGAAGCTTTCCTAGGTGAGGTGGCCTGAGAAGAACTTAGGACTGCAATGATGAATGATGTGGTTAGTCAGGACTTCAGTACCAGGTATAGAAGTATGGGCAAGATTTGCATGGTACATACCCATGTTCTTCCCGGGTCTCACCAGGCCTGCTCTATCTAGCACTACCACGAGCATGAGAATTGCAGGAGTGAGGAATACAGGACCACAGTGGATGTGTTTTGCCCTGATAATGAAGGTCTTGCCTACAAAGCGGAGTAAACTTCTTTCTACAGAGGTGGGTGCAGGAAGTGTGTCCACAAAAGGAGATAGTGCAGAGCAACTTGCTTCTCCTGATCTTCCCTCTCCGGAGGGATCGCAGGGCTCAGGACCATGGACACCTCCTCCTGTTCTTTTCACCTGTGCCCACCAAGCCTCTGCTCCCCCAGTGACAGCAGAGGTAGCTGAAAGGCAGCAGCGTGTCTGTCTGCTTCTTCCTGCTGAGTGAAAGAGTGTCCTCAGTCATGAAAGTCAATAATTAACCAGTCTGGGGCTCACCCTGCTCTGCATCAGCTGGAATGAGGAAGCACATCTTTCCCCGCTCCTCTTGCTCCACGGATCGCTCTGCTACAGCATGCACTTCTGCCTCCATAACCTTGTTGGCTCAATGCATTTTCTTTCACAAAAGAAACCTTGGAAACTTCTCAAAAGGACAGGGTGGGCGAAGCAGCTGGTGGATCTCCTGTTTGTGCTCTTGGAGCTCGGCAATCCTTCGATACTGCTGCTTCTTGCCCATCAGGGTGTTTCAGGGAAGACCGATGGGCTTGGGTCCCAGGTATACCAGTGTGCCAGGGGTATGGGGTGCAGTGCATGGGGAACCTCAGCTCATTAGCTAGGAAAGACATCAGTCTACAGGCCCTATATCCGAGTCAAAATCCAGACTTAAGTTCAGCAAGGAGAATCCTGCCTGTGTTGTATATGCCCAACAAAGGGCGTGCACCACTCTGTGGGGGCTTGGTGCTGGAAGAGAAGTGAGCTTGGCCACAAGGCCTTTTCCTGTTCATGAGCCATAGCACCTGCCATCATGGCCAGTGCCTGCATTTTGGCTGCCCTTGTACCCCCTTTTGGCACTGACATTGCAGAGAGCAGGCCCTGCACAAGACTGGCCATTGCTTATGGCAGCTCATCCTATCCCCTCAGTACAGGCAGATGAGCCAGTGAGGCTTTTTTCTTCTGGTGCACTCTGGTCCTCTTCCACAGGGGAAGACAACAGTGAGGCCAGGGAATTAAAGACCCTTTTCTGATGAGATTAAGGAAATGCCTTCAAAGTGTGATGATCTGCAGCTGAACTGAGTAGCAAAATGAGGGTGAGAAAGTCTGATGGCTCCTTTTAATCCACTGTGCAGCAGAGAAATTGGGCAGGATTTAACTTGGCAGCTTGCTGGCAGATGGTATTTGAGGACTAGTCATTCTCTCCAGGGCTGGAGCTACAGGCCCAGCTACAGACCACTCTGAGTCCTGTGGCATTAGTAGGAATTGCCAAATGGAAAGCAGGACAACAGGTAACACACCAGGGGGGAAATCTGGTGGCTAGAAGGATCCAAACTAGACCCCTTAGATCCTAGTTTTCCCTCCATATAGTTGGCCGAACTAAATTCCAAGAACCAAAAGTGTTTTGTCCTCTAAGATTTGTGTGTGGTACTAAAATGGGTAGTTTCATCCCACCTCTGGTTTCCTTCTGCAGTTGGGGAAAGCCCAGGTAGCTCACTTTGGAAATCAAATGACTGGAGGTGTGAACCTCAGCTCCTCACCCCAGTCCAAGTGGGAGAAGTTTGCATTGACAAACTTTGTTTAGCATCATCTTTATGGGTTGAGAAATCGAATTAGCTGCCTTTTAGCTGTGATGGGTCCAGCCCAGAGCTCCAGTCCCTAAACTCCACCAGCAGCAGCAGGATTCAAAATGTGAGTTTAGAAGCACGTCCGTATTTTGCTTCCTTCTGAAAATCCAGACTTGTAGTCAGGTGCAGCCCTGAGCACTGGAAACCCAGGCTTGATTTCCGTAGCATGAGTCCATTCCTGGTCTTCTTTGAAAGCAACACAAGAAACACACTGGAAATATTTGTGCCATCTGGGCCCCTTTTCTGAATCCCTGACAAGGTGTGCTGAACCATTCAGAGTCAAACCTAGAAACCCCGTTGTACCTGCCAGAACTTCCCTGTGGGCTGCAGGTGATGCTTCGGAGGTGCAGGAAGCAGGAACGGATTCAGGAAATGTAGAGAGGGGAGAAGCAGCAGCTGTGCAGGGCGTGGAGTTCATCGATCATTCCACATCCATCCAGGCAGTCATGCAGACTGGTGCTCCTCAGCAGGAACAAAATGTGGAGTGCTTTCTTGGCTTTCTTTTTGTAATGCTCTCTCTGGAGAACATCATGCCCCAGGAGCTGAAAGTGTAACAGAATTTGAAGGCTACTGACAAGTGTTTCCTGAGTATTGGCTTGTGCACGTGCTCCTTTTGCCTAATTGCCCTATGGGAGGTAGCGGGAGGAGTGGAGAAAAGGTGGGGGGGATTCATTTGTGAGCTTTCTGTTCCCAGGGGCATTACACAGAAGTGATGACTTCATCCAGTAGAGCAGGGAGGGTCTCTCTAATGCAATGCATTTAAAATAAAGCACTTCACACAACTTCTCTGCTAAGCAGATGCCCAGGGGAAGGCTGTGGGGTTACTAGGGGTCAGGCTTAAAGGTGGGGAGGAGGCAGTTATTCAACACCAGATCTCAAGACACAGAATCATAGAAAATGAAGGTTGGCAGGGACCTCAGGAAGTCATCTAGTCCAACCCCCGGCTCAAAGCAGGATCAGCCCCAGCTAGATCATCCCAGCCAAGGCTTTGTCCAGCTGGGTCTTAAAAACCTTCAAGGATGGAGACTCTGCCACCTCTCCATGTAACCTGTTCCAGTGCTTCACTACTCTCCTAGTAAGAGAGTTTTTTTCTAATCTCTAACCTAAATCTCCCTTGCTGCAACTTGAGCCCATTGCTCCTTCTTCTGTCATTGTCCCCACTGAGAACAGCCCAGCTCCATCTTTTGAACCCCCCTGCAGGTAGTTGAAGGCTGCTATTAAATCCCCTCTCAGTCTTCTCTTCTCCAGACTAAATAAGCCCAGCCTCTCCTCACAAGTCATGTCCTCCAGCCCCACAACCATTTTTGTTGCCCTTCACTGGACTCTGTCCAATTTGTCCACATCCTTTCTGTAGTGGCGGGGCAAAACTGGACACAGAATTGCCCACTGCCTTAGCTTCTTACTCAGGTCGCCTTGTGATAAACAGTGGAGCACCTATACTGGAGCTTAGGATGGGTCATTCTCCCCATCCTGCACTGTTATAGGGAGCCACACAATGTTACCCCCGTGCTGAGCTAGAGAGAAACCCCAGATTTGATAGCCCTAGCCCAGTGCTTGCTCTGGGCAAACTTGACTTCCTTTTCAAGGTCACTGGTACCAGTAAGCTGGTGCCTGTGTATGCTTTGTGTGAAGGGACCAGCCTGTCTTCCTGGGCATCCGGGAAGTGCTGATAGCAGGTTGTGCTGAGAGTATTGTGGCTGCATTGGATGTAGATTTAAGTGAGGTAGGGAATAGGATATGGCCTACAGTGTACTAGATGCATTATGATTTTGATGCAGAAAACAGTCCAAAAATAGACCTTGGAACTGGGTGTCGAGAGAGGGGTTTGTTCTCAGCTGTCACTGAATTGCTGTCCCCTGCTCTAACCAGCTCTGTTCCTCAGTTTCCCTGCTTGTAAAGCAGAAAAGGTGATGCTTATCCACTTTTGTGCAAAGCTCTGATATCTGCAGATGAAGTGCAGTTAGAGGAGGCAGTTACTGCTTCATGTCTTTGCATATGCTGTGCTTAGGCTTGGATGCAAGAGAAAAATAGGATGGCATCATATCATAAGAGCCTCCAAACACTGCAGCAATGATGTGGGAGCCAGCTGTGGAGCCTGTCTGATTTATTCCCCACCCTTCTTCAAAGCTTTGGGCACCCATGATTGCACTTCACACTGGAAAGATAAGCGGCAATATCATTTATCCCCCTCCTGATACCTTCCCCAGCAATACAGTGCTAGGTGGGCTGTGGCAGGAGGAGAGGGAATCCAATCTTAAAATAATATGCTATGGGCCTGCCTTGGGGATAGCTGTAATGATGGTGCTGTACTAATTGAATTACCCATGGGCAGTTTGGTGAGGCATAGAAAGTGGCCCGTTAAGTACCCCATTTGCTTGTAGGAGCTGCTGTTTCAATTTAGAGTTCCCCCCACTCTCAAAAACATAGAAAACAGAAAAAAAATTCTCAGGGGCAGGGGGAGAAATTGGGCACGGACCCTGGTTGTTTTTCTTTCTGTTGTTATCCCAGTGTCTTTTCCCCATCCCTCTTCCCCTCCTCTCTCCAGGGGCATCTGTCACCTTTTGTGAGGAGTCCCAGGTGGCTATCATTTCAAGCTGCCTTTGTTATTGTAACCATTGCCCCCCCTGCTACCCACCCCACCTCTCTGACAAGCTCCATTTGCTGTTTCACAGCCTCCCTGAAAACAAGCCTGACTTAAACAGAAAGGATCCCAATAAAATGGGAGCACAGAGGGCGGGGAAGAGTGTGGATGCTTGTGGTTTGGAGCTAACTGTTTCAGACTCTCCAATATGGTAAGAAAAGAGAAGAGGAGAGCTTTAACAAGGGGCCGATGGGCTGCTCTGCATTTGCTGTGTGCACATGGGTGTGCAAGGGGAAAGTAGCATGACATTTAAATGAGGGCAGAGGCTGGGGACACAGTGTGATACTGCCCTGGCAGCTCTTCTGGGGCAGACTGGAGTTCAGATTTGTTTTAAGCCACAAGTAAAATGAATTTGTGCATTTTCTTCCTACTTTGAGTACCACAAAGTGGACGTGCGCACACAGACAGTAACAGATACAGATGTGCATGCGCACACACACACACATACACAAGCTGAGATTTGTTGGAAGTTGCAGTTTGGGACATTTAAGGAAGAAACTTGAGAGATGAGCTTTTGAACTCCTTTAAAAGATACTGGCTTGCAAAAGTTTTATGAAGGAACTGAAGGGAAAAGGAGAAATATTTTAGCTTAGAAACAAATGGCCCCATTTAAAACAGCTTTAGTCTGGCATGACGGGTAGTCTGTGCCTAGGAGAAGCCTGCCGGATGGACTAGGGGGTGCCTGCAGGGAAGCTGCAAGGCGCTCATGACTGTAGCTGGAGCTAGATAAATAAGCATAATTACCAGTCATAAGGAATTTTTGGCCCTGTCCCTAGTGCCCTTTGTTGGAGGGCCTCAAAGCATGCTGCAGCCTGGCAACCACCCTGCCTAGAAGGGAAGACTTATTGCCATTCTCCATTTTACTGATGGGAAAACTGAGCCCCAGAGTGATTAAATGACTTGCCCGAATTTACAGTGTGAGTCCACACCATAGAGCCAGGCCTCTTGTCTGCTCGTCTTGTATGTTAACCGTGAGCTTGTCGTCGCTCTCCCCTCCTGTCCTCCCTTTCTAAGAAACGAAGAGTTACCCAGGTAGGATGAGAAAATAGGAAGTATATAGACATTGCCTTACAGCCTCTTAATTCACCTCCTGGCTGAAGGGATGTGGGGGGGAGCACATGCTGTCCGTCGTATGGGTGAGGGCAGGCATGCATGTCAGGGCAGTGCCGTCTGCTTGATTAAGTAGGGACAGTAATTAATAAACCAGTTGGCCATATGGCACTTTTAGCAGGCCAGCATGCCAGGGCCCAGGCTGAGCATGCTAGCCTCCATGGGCCAATGGATGGCTCCTCTTTCCTGGGGAGGGGTCCTGTGATTTGGGGGCAGGGGGAACATGGCTCCTTCCAGAAGCATGCCAAGTCCTTTGAAGCTTGGCTCCGCTGAGGTCAAGGGACATAGGCTCCCCCTGTCAGCTTTGCTCTGTCTTTGTTGGCTTCCCCCATCCCACAGTGACAGCTGTATGATAATTAGCCTTTGCTCTAAGCTGATTGACTGTGAATGGGAAGCACGAGGAGGGGCCAGGCAGGTGGTCCCTAGAGTCCAGCACGCTTCCCCGCCCAGTGTCCCTGCTTTGACAGGAGCCAACGGCAGCGCTTGCAGCCACCCAAAAAAGGAGGAGGAGGGGAGAGGAGAAGGGAAGGGAAAAAAAAGAATCCCTCCTTCCTTGCCTGCCAGCCGCAGAGGCTGCTTTAGAGAGCGATCTAAGGAGACGCACACAGCAGCTCCCCACTTCTTTGGCTGGAGCATCAGAGCATCCCCCTCGCAGCTGGCGGCATGAAGATTTTCGGCAGGCTCGAGTACCTCCTGGTAAGGAGCTTGGTCTGGAGGGGATTTGGCTGACGGAGTGAGCGTGCGGGAGCTTTGGAGAAGTTAGCGGTGTTAGCAGGACTGGTTCTCCCTGTGTGCCGGTGGGGGAGGCGAGTTAGTACTTTGGAGACTTGAATGCGTTTGGCACCTGGTGCACAATTTGAAGGTCTCTGAGCATCTTTCTCCCAGCTGGTTGGAGAGTGGGGGCACCATGCCTCTGCAGACAGGAATAGAAACAAAAGGACTGTCAATCAGACTCTTCCAGGTCTGTCGGTGGATGCTGTATAGGAATGTGTTTGGCTGGGTTTGCCTGCAGGACCTGTCTGTGCTCACAGGGTCGTGATGTCTGCAGTGTGTCTGCACAAAGAGGGGTTACAGAGACACAGGGATCATCACCTTTAGAAAGTGCTTTATTATTCATGTGTGTCTGCAGCGTGTATGTCCTTGTGTCCCTTTGTGAAATGTGTCTGTGTGCATACATGCCGAATATGCAGAGCCATGTGATTTTACACGTAAAATGGGCATTTACGGCTACAGAATGCTCACACCTCATACCGTAGTGACATGCAGAATCATGCATAGCATCATGCTGCATTTACTTGCACATACCGTATATTATATATGGACACATGTCTGTGTGCAATGCAGCGTGCATGACATAACTGTTACTTAGGAGAACCACTCAATGCTTTGAAAATAAAGAGGGTTCTTTTGGGTAAAACTACTGGGTCGCCTCTGAGGCAATGCACCGCAGGTGCTTTCTATTTCCTATTGCTCAAATCATCATTAGTAAGGAGGTTTTCTTATAAAGAAAGTATACACAAGCCCATTGGGGCATCTTTCCATCTCTGCAATAAAAAGCATGAAATGGTGAATATGACGATTAATTCCGAGCTCTTATACAGCACTTTTCATCCTAACAAAGGAGGTCCGTATTGTCATTAGAATTCATATGACGGGGGGTGGGGGCATCGCTATAACATCGTGTGCTGTTTTAGAGAAGGTCCCATCCTACGGCTCTCCTCTCCTCCAGCTACTGCCCCTACCAGGACAGGGTGAGAAACCTTTTCTAGGGAACTTACTTCACCAGCATGGAGTTGCCAGAGGTTCACAGCCTGGGCTCTCCCTCTGAAGAAGACTTGCCTGAAAGGGGCAGAGGGGATGTCTCTGCTCTTCATTGTACATCTGTTCACTTTAACTGGAGGTTTATTGAATTGGACTGGTCTCCTCTGCATGCATGGTTGGCGCCGCATAAGCAATTGAATGAACTTGTCTGCCACATCCAGTGCAAAGCCCCTGCTGTGGATGCCTCCTGGATAGGGACAACTGGATGCTTAAAGAGACCGCCCTTGGAGGAACCTTTTAATTTCTTTTTCCCAGTGTCCTTTGCAAGTGACCATGCCCTTGCTGATTTTTCTGCCGTTTCATTCGCCGGTTTAAAAGTATGCTTACTGAGGCCTTTTTTCCATGTCCCTCTGGATGGGACTCTTGGAATTCGTTACCTCATTGTTGTTCCTTCAGCAGAATTCAATGAACTGCCATGGAAACCATTGTGATGTCATTTATTAAAAGCCATCAGCTCCCAGCCTCGAGAGTGTAAATTCAAAGCAATGGGGCTGGAAGGGGCAGGGGCCATGAGGTAGGCCCAGCTTGATTTATTGAAACTATGTGCAAGCAAAGAGAACAGAAGATGCCAGATCTGCTTTCTTATTTTGGAGTGTGGCTGGTTTCTTTTCCTGTTGTGCGCTCCAAATGGTTGCCCTGGTAGCTACCTCACCATCGCACAGACAATTGTAGCCAGATACTATTTGGAAAGTGATTCCCCCCCCCTCAACCTCCCAGGCTGTTTCCCTGACCTAATGGTCATAGAAAATAACATGGTGATACACAGTCAAGCAGCAGAGATGAGCATGGTGCAAAACATGCCAGTGGAGCAATCAGTTTAAATTGAACTAAAAACTAGAGCAAGCTTGTCCGGTCGTCTCACACAGCAATGATGTTAGGAGGCTGACAAAAGACAGTCCATTAAAACCAAAGCTGATTCCCCTTCTAGGGCATGTGCGCTTAGGTAGGAGATGAAACAACAGCAGGAGACCCCTGTAGAGCCTGTAATGTGAGCCTTTTGCCTTGCTCATTCAGCCCCTTTAAACTCTCAGGAAGGTCACTCTATGGGAACGGCTTGGTGGGGTTACCTATTCTTTCCCCCTCAGTGAGTCCCACAGATGGGCTGCTTGGTTTGCAAAGAAAAAGCCTGATTTTTTTTCTCCCTCTGCTTGGAGTAGAAATCTCCAGCTGGGTTTGTTGTATCCCCTCTGCTGGAGGGCTGGCTGAAGGGACTCCAGCCAAGGCTCTTTGAGTTGTCCCCACAAGGCCAGCAGCAATAAATGCTTCTTTCAGTGAATGGTACCCAGGCTGTAGCCGTATTGATCTAGAGGAAAAGGCAATCAGGACTCGCAGTAGAGATGATATCTATTATTAGCGATCAAAGACTTTTTTACAAAAATCTTGTTGTTTTAAGAATAGATATTAGCTCTACTACACGTCCTGATTGTCTTTCAGTGAATAGCACATGTGAGGGTTAGACAAGAGAGCACATCTACACGAGATGTTTACTGTGGAGCAGACTAATTAGCTGTAGTAAATGTCTCGGCATCTACACACGCAGTGCTATTAGGCTGGAGTAAACTAATAAACTCCGCAGCAGGATAGTATGTGTAAATACAAGTACTATTCTACTGTGTAGTTTTTTACTCCACAGCAGCTTATGTGCAGATGTTGCCCGTGGCTGGCTGGGGCACAAGGGTGCTTCAGTGCAGGGGCTGCCCGCCGGCTAGCACCACACTGGAGCACCCTTGTGCTCCAGCCAGCCCCTCTGCAGCGTGTTGAGCCACGTTGGAGCAGCCCCAGGCTGGCAGGCTGATCCCCAGGCCCCTTGCCAGCCAGGGCTGCTCCAACCTGGCTCAATATGCTGCAGTCCTGACCACATATGTAAACACAGCATGTGGGAGCAATAAACTCCTGTGTAATAAGTGCCAAGTCTTACAAGGAAAGGCTGAGGGACATGGGACTCTTCAGCTTGGAGAAACGAAGGCTCAGGGGGGACTTGGTGGCAGCCTGTAAGTATGTTAGATGTGTGCACTGGGAACTGGGAGAATGTCTATCCATCCGGGCACCACCAAGGGAAGACAAGGTGTAATGGTCACAAACTCAAGGAAGACTGTTTTAGGTTGGACACAAGAAAAAACTTGTTTACCATCTGAGTCCCCAGAGTCTGGAATAGACTCCCTGGAAGTGGTGGAAGCACCTGCTCTGGACACCTTTAAGATACCCTTGGATGTTTATCTTGCTAGGATCGTTTGACCCCAGCAGCCTTTCATCAGCTTAACCCGATGATCTTGCAAGGCCCCTTCCAGCCGTAATATCTATGAAATGTATTAATTTTGCACTTGTACACATGCCCAGAGAAGGGCAAGTTTGTCGGGTATAGTTTGCAGACCAACAATATGTAGCTAGGACTGCCCCGTGGTGTTATTCAAACCCAACTGGCCATATTATTTTCTCAGGGGCCTGAAAAAGCTCTTCAGGGGCTTGAAAAAACTTTCCCTGCTGACGCTGGGAAGACCCTGAGGATCAGCATTTGGGAATGCGACTTTGCCAGTTAGGCAGCTATTCTAGCAGCAATTCCTCTGTTCAAACCCTGGTTCTCTGTCCCCTCTACTTTCAGTGGCCGGCGTGCCAGGGTGAGATACAACCATGAATGCACTGGAATCAGTTTTTAAAGCATCCCAGCTGATTTTCAGTGTCAGATTTTTTTAATATTGATTAACTTTAATTAATAATGTGATTAGATTTTTAATAAAAGAGGAGTAAGGAGTTGAGAAGATGCTAGGGGCTTAGATCCAGCAGGGTTGCCCAGATGCTATGCTACCAAGGCATTGAACTGGAAGGGTTAAACCTCTCTTTAAGACAAAAGGTTATTTTGCCTCTGTGTGTCTCTCTTAATGGATTTGACTTCCATTTTCCTTCTGCAGATAGCAATCAATCCTCTCTGATGCCATCTGTGACTGGAAGGGGTGTTTAACGCACCACGCAATCGAATTGTGCCTTGGTTACCTTTAAGTTATCCAAGCCGTTTCCAAAATTTCTCTGTTTTTCTCTGCCTTGTTGACAAAGGGAAAATGATTCTTGGGTTTTTTGTTTTTTGGGGGTTTTTTTTTGGAGGGGGGGATTCTGGATTTTTCCCTTTTCTCCCACTGCAGCGTGGTATATAGCAATGTGCTCCCTTCTCAAAAACCAGAGCGGCTAAATGAAACATAGTCAGTGATACCTACGGGATATGCACAAGGGTATGTTATCAGAGACAGTGTGGACAGGTGCTATCCCTCACATCTCTTCCTCTACTTAGATGTAGTTCGCAAATCCAGCTTATTGCTCCAGGGCCCGCATGCTGCCTTCCGCTGCCCTTGTGTATCTTGGCTGATGTCAGTGGAGCTTCCTGGGAATTTCACCACTGCAAGTATGCAAAGAGTTTGTCCCACAGACTGTTCTTGATAAAGAAAAGGGGTTCGAAGAGAAAAAGGGTTCTTGAACTAGTGCAGCCAGATGTCTTTCTCTTTAGCCATGTGCAGCTTTCAGTTTCCTATTAGTAGTGTATATACTACGTGTGTGTGTGTGTGTAACTCTCTAGACTGGTACAAGTCAGAGATCTTTGGAAGGCAAGGAAGCTCTCTACATGCTGTTGATCATTTTGTGCCCGAATGCATGCTGTCACCAATTTTTTTTTTGAACGACGTGCCGCACAATCCTGGCTCGAGCTAATTAAAACGGAGCAAAGTGCCATTCGTATAAACAAACGCAGGGCTCAGTTCACACCTGGGTTGACCCCAATTGACTTTTTTGTTGATTTACCCCCACAATGCATATGGCCCATCTGTTCTCGCCTTCATCAGCAAGCCTCTTGCCTTTCCCTTAACAAGTGGTGTTTATCTGGGGGCAGCTGAAGAAGTCCTGCTAGCATACAGGGTCCCCGGTAGGAGCTCTTCTCGAAAGTGAAACACTGCACAGTGACTGTTTAAAGAGCATTTGCCGTCCACTGGGAAGCATTTGCCGTCCACTCTGGAGGGTGGCGCTGGTTGGGTGCTCGTGGTATTTACGGTAAAACACACAGGCCGGATTCTCATCCCATTCACACCAGCCTCGAGCTGGAGCGATTCCACCGCCACCAGTGGAGCCAGCTGGGGATTTGTGCTTCTTCAAGCAAGATCCTTCCAGCCTTTGTTTGCGATACGACGGAAAAGCAGCCACAAAGGAGACCACATGGGATTTACCTCCTTTAATGGCAAGTAAATTTGAGGTGGAGTGGCCCTCTGTAATTGGAGCCTTACAGCATAGCTTCCCCTGGCTAATTGGGCATCCTGCTGTCTTTTCAAGGAATGACTCAGGCTTGTCCCATTATATCTCCTCCTCCTCTATCAGTATTATTCTTATTATGACACCTCCCTGGCAAGCTGGCATCATCACCAAACATAGAAATAAGTCATCCTAATGAGACTGAAGTGCATGTTGCCTAGCAACCCAACCTCGCTGGGGTCTTTATATGCTGAGCTGGGAAAGGCACTTAAGCTAATGGTGCCGCTTCTCACCATAGTGTGGTTGGTCCTGTGAATCAAGCAATGCAAGGAGAAATATTTGTGCACGGGGGAAGCACCTGGAATTGGAGTACTTGAATATAGTGGACAAGAGGTTGGCTTAGTGCTCCAGGGCGGTGGGGGAAGTCATTCAGAGTCCATGACCCGGTTTCCCATGTGCGGGAGACATGATCCTCTCCAGGGAGCAGACCTTCCCATGTATTGCTGTAGCCTTCTCCCTTCCTGGCTGTCCCCATCTGGGAGGACTGGTGTAACAGTGTCAAGCACAGAAAGGCAGCTCAGGTTGGTAGAGTAGCATGGTATCATGGGACACGGGGTAGAGAGAGATGTGACTGAGAAGCCTCTGTTTGCCTGGGAAATTAGAAATAGCACGGACTGCTAAGAAACGAGTGAGTTACTATTTCCTTTATTCCTCTTTTTGCTGTGATCGGAGCCATAGGCACTGGCAGGGCACACCATCACCAGATATACAGGGTACCTTCACTGAGCAGCACCCCACTGTCAGTTCCCTTCCAGCTGAAGATTGCATTTAGAGCTTGGAAATTTTCAGCCATCAAGAGATACCACCGAGCCTCTCTTTCCTTAGCTGCTGGCATAACCACAGCCTTCCCTGGAGGAGGAGCAGTAGTTAACCACATTTATGTGGCTTCCTCTGAACAATAGAAACAGCTAAGTCTGTTGGAGTGAAAATAGCTAATGGCTCCCAGTGATGGTTGCAATCTGCTAAAGTGGGGGCTGCTGGAGTGGAGCGTCCTGTGAGGCATGGATTCTGCTGGGAGGGTTTTCAGGAGCATTGTGTGCAATACACCTGCCCAAGGACAGTGCTTTGTGGAGAATCCTCGTATCAAAATGCTGATGACCGTCTTCAGAAGAGGGTGCACTTGTGCCTAAGCCTGGCCAGTTGGATTCTAACCCCAGGAAAGAAAAAGCATTTGGAGCTGCAACAAACTGACTGAGTCCAGTGCCCCACTGACAATTAGGGTGGCCAGGCAGTTGGAGGAAATAAGGCAAGCACAAATTATGGAAGGGGACATCCATCACCATGACTGCGAAGGACACGGGATCGTATAAATATGCCTACTTCTCTTCTGCCCTGCCTGACCTCAGCTATTTTACCGCTTGGCTTTCACGCGGCTGGCCCCATGCCTCTGCCCACGGAAGAGCACTTCTTGTTGCCCCAGTCCTATAACCCTCTGCAATTCCAGCCAGGGCTCCTCAAGCCTGATGTGTATTGCTGTTCCAGTCCTGGAATCACCCAACACTTTCTCACTACATCTCACTTCCGACTTGAAGCCCTCTGTCTTTCAACCTCTGCACCTCAGACTTCTGGACCAGAGCAAGATGCCATCGTGATGATTATTGCTTAGTACCAAAATGGGAGTACTTTCATGATGTAAACTAGACTGCTTTGAAGACAAAGGCACAGACCATCAAATCTGTTTTTTCTAGTACCCTAGTCAAGGTTTGGAACTTAGGCCTCCAGAGGGAGACCCAAGTTAAACCATGTTAAACCACTAAGTCAACTACAGGACCTTTTTCTATATTTTCCCTTGGGATATTATTCCTCCCAATCCTAACCCCAATGTGCTGCTGTGGCATCCAGATTTCCCATGTAGGTCGGGATTTTGATCATCCTCATCACCAGAGCTTCTGTGGCATGGAGTGGTACCACTGTTGCACATATTTTCTCAATCTGTTTAAATCTGCAGGACTTCTCCTATGATGACTCCAAGGTGGAATTTAACGTTGATGCCCCCAATGGAGTGGTGATGGAAGGCTACCTCTTCAAGCGAGCAAGCAATGCTTTCAAAACGTGGAACCGGTGAGTAATCAAACCTGATGCATTTGGTGGCTGGATGAGGGTTTTGATTTTGGCTCAGGACTGGAAGGGCATCTAGCAGTGCCTGGCACTGATTTGGTACATCTCTTGTGACATCTACCTTTGCTGAGATGACTTCAGCAGCTCCAGGCTGATGAGCTTTTCAGTACAGAGATTTCCTACTGCTAAGCTGTGCTATTGCTTCTCTCTGTGAGTGCTGAACTTGTGGGATTTTGTGATATAATGGTGGGGAACGGGACGGGTCCTGCAATTCTGGCCTGTTTGGGATAGAACTGACTAAACCTATTAAAAAGAGCTAAATGTTTTATGTTTTGTACGCTGTGAAGATAATTTGAAAGATAAAATGGCTTTTCCTGGCTTCTTAATGCTAAAAGGGTTTCCACCGAAAGTCAGGAAATCTTTCTTTTAGTATCACTTCCATATTTTCCCACTTTCCTCCAATCCAGTGAAGTGTTACTGCTGGAAATGGCACGTGAGACTGCTTGCTTTCATTGGGACTAGCCTGTTTCTTTTTTTGTTTGTTTTTTTTACCGAGAACTGGTATACTCCTAATGGGCTGGGCTTGAGAAACAAAAACCTGCCTGAGGTTCACTGCACCTTTGCAAAGTCAGAAAGCATGACAGTGAGCAGCTTCCTTGATGGGCCAGCTACCAGGCTCCATGCTTGGAAGGCAGGACACAAAGCAGCTGGAGTCGGGCCCCAGGAAAGCTGTACGGTTGTAACCATCAAGAGGAACATCTAACACAGCAGGACAAACATGACTTTCAAGAGCTGCTCGTATCAGACAGCCTTGCTTTGCAAGGCAATGAGAGGTGGGAGCCTGGAAACGTCAGCTGTGCAGCAAGGAGTGGAGATCTGCTCCCTCCAGGCACTGACCCTTCTGCTAGTCCCTTATAAATATTTCAGATGATGTTTCATTTGAAATGCTAGCCTGCCTTCTACAGTAGAGCTTCCCGGGACCTTGGCGAAGTGCAGGCAAGAGGGGGATTTCATGTTCTTTCTTTGATTGATGTCAGTAAGCCTGGCATCTCTTGGGCAAGGCAGGGGGCTTCACTTGAACAGCTGCAAGTGAAAGTGGGGTTCAAGCCATCAGATTCTATTTCTAGCATGTGAAATCAGTGCCTCTTTGACCCCCAACTCTTGACATGGCAGTATAATGACAGGCTCCTGAGAGCATGGGTTTCTGAGCATGATCAGGATATATTCTGCAGTGAGGCAGAGATGTATTGCTGCCCTGTTGGAGCAAACCGAACGTGCTGAACAGTTCCTGGCATGTGCATACATGGCCCACCCTTTCTCAGCCAGGAGGCGGCAAGTTGATGTCATGCCTAGGGGGAGAAACGTTGTTCAAAGTCATTCCTTCCCTCTCCAGATCGTTACCCCAGACTCACACTGAGCCTGTCTTGCAGAGTCCAGCATGGTTTGGTCTAATGTTTCTGCACCAAGGCTTTTCCATTTTCATGACATTCAAGTGCATTGTGTGCACCTCAGGGGCTCCTGAGGGACCTAAAGCCAGAGTGACATATTCCTGTGAGAACAGCTGTTCCCCGGAGATACTCAGCCCAGCATTGCGGAGGTTTGCACATGGTGCTCGCAGGCCCATGAGCTATAACTCATCTGAGCCGGACCTCAGAATGATTCGTGGGTCAGCCCTCAGCATTTCTGATGTAAAGCTGGAGAAGGTACCCTAGACTTATCCCAAAGGCACCTTCTTCTGCAGGGAGCCAGGCTTTTGTTTCTGTCTAATACACCTGACAAATCTGGGGCGAAAGTGGGATGCTTCAGCTATTCATAGCAATCTGTATCCCGCACATTCAAATTCAAGCTATTCGCAGCCATCTGCATTCTCCCTACACATTCCAGCTATTCATAGTCTCCCATACCTCCACATCACAGCTATTCACAGCCACAGCCCCCCTTCATCCCACCTACTTAGAGACCTCCACACTCCCCCCGCCCACCCCATACATAGAGAGATGTGACCGTGATTTCAGGATCCCTGGGGAAAAAGCCTCTGTGAGAAACTGCGGATGCTTTCTCAGCCTGGCAAAGGGTGTTTGTGCCCAAAAGCTTGCAAAGAAGAATGTTTTCCAACTATTTGAGTTGGTCTGATAAAAGGTACCAGTTTTACCCAAAGCACCTTGTCTGCCGATGTCCTTAGACCAACACGGCTACAACCTTTACCCCTGTGAGACACATATGCACCTGTACAAACCAAAGCCTAAGAGTTCAGGGTAAGAATCAGCCCTGTATGCCAGTGCATGCCCTAAAGCTGTTGCCCCAGCCAGGAAATCCAAACGGAAAGAGACTTGGGACTGCAAGAAGCGGCACCCAGGCTCACAGTTTCAGAAAGCAGACTTCTTCTTGGCTTCCTGTGACAGAAAAGATCCTGGAGGATACACCACTGCCATTGTCAGGGGGGATGGCTGTCACAACAGGGAGCGCAACGAGCTGCAGATCCAAGCATATTCACAGGCTGATCAAAAGGGGCTACTGAGCAAGCGAAAAGGCCTCTCGTTACCTCCGTTCCTCTGATTCCTGGCAGACAGTTCATCTTTTATTAATGTCACCTTTTATGTCTCTCTAATGTCTCTGCAAAGATAGAAATAGAAGTGTCGCTCATTTTGTTTTCCCAGGAAAATGAATTCTCTTGCACGTTGAGGGCAAGGTGCAAGTCTAAATAACGTTTAAATTCAAGGCTTTCTGACCCTTTCCTCACCCAGCTGCATGCCCATCCTTCATGAAACGTAGCCGCTCAGCTCCCTGCTTCCCAGAGAGATGACTTTATAGGGAAATCACAGGAATGGAGTGAGACCATCTGCATTATATTCCTTAGTTTGACATAGACTCAGACAAATCAGTTAGCTTCTGTGCGTGCCTTCATTTTTCCAGCGTAAGATGCTCAGAAATTCTGTGGTGGTGTGTGCTACTAGGGATGATAGGTGAGTGGATGGGTAGACTTCCATAACATGCTGATAAAATCCAGAAACATTTGCCCTGGCAAATCAAAGCTGTACCCTTGACTCAGTGGCATTTCTCTGGTGGTCCCTCCTTTTGTTATACAGTGGATTTTGAAATTTTCGTGGACTTTTCAGGGAATATCCTGGATAACAATGATCAGAACTCTGTTGATTTTGGTGAAAGACAACTGCCCCCAGAAAAGCCTAATTTCCTCTAATCTAAATGTTATCTAGGCTCTGGGGCAGTGACCTCATGTGGGATACATAACTGAGGCAGTGACATCAGGGACAGAGCTACCCCGGAGATGGGGTAAGGCTGTGACTTTGGGGTTAGGGTTAAAGCCAGGGATTGGAACGCACATTCGGTGAGTCCGATTTGGGTGGAAATCAGACTGTTGGAAGCTTGTAGCAGATCATCATGGACTCGATGATCTCCCGAGGTCCCTTCCAGCCCTGATGTCTATGAAATCTATGAAATCCCTCACTCCTGTTTCAGCCAGTTCCCTGATCCTAATGCAGCCATATACCACCCTAACGTGACGCTTGCAGCCGCCTCACTGGCTGTAATGGGGGCAGAGGGACTACTTGGGTGGATATATCTGTGCAAACAATAAAGTATATAATTTTCTAACACTACCTCTTTCTCTCAACCTGTCTTTCCTTTCTAGAAATGTATCCACAGACATATCTAGGACATGTGTCCCCATAGCATCTTAGTGCTAAATGCTGTCATTCGCTCATCTTGCAAAGTACTTGTTTGTTCTCAGAAGGATAGTGCTATAAAAATGCAAAGCTTCATTACCCGGGTCATATCTTCCATGCTTCTTGGAATGAATGGCATTATTTTGCAAAAGCAGAGATGTCCTGTCCTTCAGGGGAAAGGTGGCTGCATCTCACCTTTTCACATTGTTACTAGTCACTTGCTCCAATGCCTCTTCTTTCCTCCCTGTCTCTCCTCAGGAGGTGGTTCTCCATACAGAACAGCCAGCTGGTATACCAGAAGAAGCTAAAGGTCAGTGAGCTTGCCCCAGGTGACATGAGCAGATTAGTCATCTCATCTGATGCCCTGCTGTTTGGGGATGAGCAGAGGGCGGAGGATGAATTTGAAGCTCTGACAGCAAGCGTGGGCTGAAATTTCCACTCCGATATTTCCCTGCTCAGGACCCAAGCTGTTCCGAGAACCGCATGGCAGGGATCAGTGGTTAAATCACTTTGGCATTGCTGTCTAACAGAGGAAATGAGTGGCCATGTTCCCAGGACCCCTGTTTCTTAAACGTTCAGCTGATTGCTCTTTCTATTGGTTTCCCCCTGCACCTCTTTTTCACTCCTGGTATTGGAGATGCCATGAGAATACCTGTTCTTAGAGCATTTCCAGGATGGTCCGAATAAAAATGCAGCAGGAACTTGTGCTGCTGTGACGTCTGACATCCTGGTGTTGGAGAAAGTGCCAAGCTGCCTGCAGTCCACAGACAGGTGCCCATTCTCTTTCTTTTTAGGATGTCCTCACTGTAGTGGTGGAAGACCTGCGTCTCTGTACTGTCAAGCCCTGTGAAGATATAGAAAGGAGGTTTTGCTTTGAGGTTGTCTCCCCTACCAAGTAAGTTTTGGGGCTTTTTCTGGCCATAGAACAAAGTAGTGTGATTAGGTGGGGACTTGTAGGGCAACCGGCAAGTAGACACTGGCCTGGTCTACAACTCATTGGGAGAGAGCGGGCTTCCTTGTGCTCCGAGTTGCCATTCTGTAAGGAAGAGGGATTGTCCTGGAGAACCTAGAAGCAGCAACATTAGACACAGGCCCCAGTCAGAGAGTTTGAATCTGCTTTTCTAAATCCAAGCCTGCACCTGAAAGGCTGAAAAGTTAGAAGTGGGCAAAGGGATTGCAATCCAGGGCTTGTGAAATGCATAACTACATCTGGGTTTGGGCTCCAAACACCCCTAACTCTGAGAGGGTTAAAAACCTGGTGCTCTGGCTCTATACTCATCACTATAGGAATGAAGGGGCAATGCCATCCCTGCCTCCCTTGCATGGATCCAGGTAGTGAGGAGGAGTGGACACAAGCGGTGTGAAAGGGACTTTCTCCTGAGGTCTACCAGATTTTTGCTGGGAGAGACTGAGAGGTGCTTCTCGCCAAGTGGGGCAGGTGGAAAGGAGGGAGGCAGAGGAGTGCAAATGTCACCAGCTGTCACGCAGCGGTGTTTGGAGACAGCCCATCAGACAGAGAGCAGCCAGTCCTGCTGAATAATGCCTGAAGGGAATCTATAATGGACTGGGCCAAGTGTCTGCTCTCTCTCACATGGTGCTGCGTTACCAGCATTTCTCCCTGAGTTGCATGAAAGCATCAGGGCAGATGAAGGGGGAGGGTTGAGGAAAAGGTGCTGGGGGAAGGAAGGTGTGTGTTTGGCGTGTTTGTGAGGGTCAGAAAGCTTCTGCGAATGTGGGAGGGAAAAGGGAGACGTGATGTGAAGGAAGCAAGCACGTTTGTGTCCGTGTGATGGGGAGGTGGGGGGGAGTGTGAGTGCGTGTGGGAGGAAATAGGTTTCCCTTTGATATAAACTATCAGATGAAATCTTTCCTAGCCCCAGGGAGGTTCCAGTGGGGAGCTGTGGCGCTTTCATTGCTTATACTGGCCCTACAGCAGGATGTGAGCAGTGACCCGCGGTCCAGGGCCGTGAGGGGCGCTCCAGCATCTCTCCGACCCTGCTGCGGCCGAGAGGGGAGTTGGCTGGGGCATCTTATAGTGAAACCTCAAGGAAGGAGAATGAGAGCAGCCTTGTGGGCAATGATGGGGTGGGGGGTGAATGGTGTCCAGGAAACGGAAATAATCTCGGCGAGAGATGAACTGCCGCAGGCTGCTTGCTGTCCCTGTTGCGTTTGCCCAAGGGAGTTGGGCACAGAGAAAAGTGCTGAGCTTGTCTAGCTGGCTGTAAATAAAATTCAGGTGCCCAATGCAGCTGCAGCTCCCTTCCCATGGCCTTTTACCAACCCGTTGTTCTGCGGCCTCTTCCCTGACAGAAGCTGCATGCTGCAAGCCGACTCGGAGAAGCTGCGCCAGGCCTGGATCCAGGCAGTTCAGGCGAGCATTGCCTCCGCGTACCGGGAGAGCCCTGACAGCTACTACATCGAAGTGAGTCAGACGGCAAGCACTGAGGCTAGTCGTGCAGCTCACAATGGCTAGCAGGCATGGGCACCTTGGGGAGGGCCAGGTGCTGCTGAGCACACAGGGCAGGCCAAATCAGAGCCAAGAGTAAAGAGCAGTCCTGAAGCCTTTGCCTTCCTCACATCCTCATCCCAGGACTCACTGCCCTGCGGGACATTTTCCCTTAAGGAGCACTGTGGCCTTTTGAAAGGGGTTGCTGCTCTGTGTTGCTGTATGGGGGCACAGGTTGGCAGCACAGGTGAATAATTCCCAGTTCATCTTGTTCCCAGACTCTGGTTCAAAGGGGATGAGCCAAACAGGTATCCTCATCCCCGGCTTTCCTTAACTAATGCTGCTTCAGGCTCCTCTCTCTGGCACTTTCCCCCTGTGACTATGAGGTATAAAACCCACTCTGGAATTTGAGTGCTTTTCAGTATGATTGTAGAGTACCTCTGGAACGACAGAAATGACCTTCATTCAAATAATCAAGCCTCTTGAGCTACGCTACATCTAGCTTCCCAGAGTCTGGGACCAGTCAGAGGCTGGGCTGCAAAGCACACAGTCCGTCCCCTTGTCTCCCTGCAGAGACTGGACCGGACTGCCTCCCCATCTACTAGCAGCATTGACTCTGCCACGGACTCCCGGGACCGCAACGTGAAGGGAGAGACCATCCTGCAGAGAGTCCAGAGCATTCCTGGAAATGACCAGTGCTGTGATTGTGGTCAGTCGGATCCCCGGTGGGCCAGTATCAACCTGGGCATTCTGCTGTGCATCGAGTGCTCTGGGATCCACAGGTACTGTGCAAATGCAGTCTTAGTGGCTGGGTGCTTTGCTTCCCTGCCTCTGGGGGATGCCTGTGTTATAGCTGACTTGTGCTTACAGAGCCATGTTCAAAGGCACAGAAGCCTCTGTGTGTGTGTGTGTGCATGCATGCTCATATGCACAGGCATATCTCTCTCTCATGCACATGCATGCACACATGCACACACTCCATCAGACCTATATATTTTATGCATGTGTATATATATGTATGTATGTGTGTATACACACACACATACATATACATACACCCCCCCCTCCCCCCGGGTAACAGTTTCTACCTCCTGTGTATGTTGAGTAGATCTGCACAAATAAAGAACCATAAAGCACATCACTAAATGGTCTGATTTGTGATCTTGACTGGAATGAAACTACTTCAACTTAACATTTTAAAATACAGCATCACTCAAAGTCTGCAGCAATTATAGAAGGTGCAATTATCCTGAAAGTTATCTATCCTATTTTCCCTGTGAAAATTGCAGTTAAGATAAAGGAGTATTCTGGAAGTCAGAAGACCTAGATTTTATTCCCAGCTGCTATTGACTTTCACTGGATAAATTGTTCAGCTGCTCTGGCCTTTCTGGATTTAAACCTTACATGCTGTTGTGAAGCACTTTGAGATCTTCAGGTGCAAAGTGTTGCATAAGTGTAAAGTGTTCCTGCTTTTAACCCCCTCTAATAACAAACCATGGGCACCCAGCTTAGCTCTCCTAAAAAACCTTACCACAACAAGCCAGCAGGCAGGTGTCACGGTAAGATACAAATGTCAAATAAGGAAACATATTTCCCTTCCAGATTTCCAAGGGCTAATTCTAATTAGGGAGTATAAATATAAACATAAAACAATTGAAAGCTAAGTATCTCAGCAGGGTGCCTTTATCGCACAAGGCATTAAATAGAGCTATGGGAACTCCCCGCAGGGGAGGGAACTGTTCTGTGTGTGCCTGGTTCTGCCTCTCTCTCAATCTGTGACTTGCATTGTATGCGTATGAATTGCGCTCACTTCCATTCATCCTGCCACCTGCTCGGGGCTCCTCTTTGATGTACAAAGTCTGCTTTGAAGCCTACAACCCTTTCCCATCTCCCCTTTGGTTCTCCAGGAGTCTGGGCGTTCACTGTTCCAAGGTCCGATCTCTCACACTGGATTCCTGGGAGCCGGAGTTATTGAAAGTGAGTGCTGGTTTTCAGTGTCAGAGCTGGGGCAGAATCCCTCTCTTGGGGCCAAGGATGAAAGGAATTGCAGTGCCTTTGCTGACTGCTTTCTCCCTCCCCTGCCCTATCGCAGCTGATGTGTGAGCTGGGGAACACCACCATGAATCAGATTTATGAAGCACAGTGTGAAGAGCTGGGACTGAAGAAGCCCACGTCAGGGAGCTCCCGGTAAGTCTGAGCCCCTCTGCTTAGCTTCTTTCAGTGCCTCCCCACAGCTCTGTCCTTGAGGTTCTGGCTATGGGGTCAGTAGGGATCCTGTTTTTCCATGTGGAAGAGCTGCAGAAAAGGGAAAAGAAAGGGATTAGATTAGCCCTACACATGCCTGTTGGACAGCAATGGTGTGCAGTGGACGGCGCAAAAGGAGACCACTGAACAGATCACAGTACTGGTTAGTTTTGCTGCTTTGGTACTGGGAATCTGCTTCATTTTTTGCAGTAGACACCCTTCTTCCCATTTTACCTCCCCCTGCCTCCATGCTACCTGCCAAGGCACAGCTCTGGTCTCTCAATAGGCTTTTCCATGCCCCTACCATGCCCAGGTTTCTGCCTTTAACCCCTCTCAGAGTGCTGCCTCTCACAGCACTTGCCACTGAGCTGCATGGGATATCCTCCAGCCTAGATCTGTGAATGGGTGGGATCCATCTGTGGTCGTTCAGCATCTCTGTTAACCAGGCTCTTTATTAGGAAGCCTGACTGGGCCACTGGGTTTCAGGATTCTGCCTTTAGTGACATGCCCCAGGCCCAGAGCGAGTCTATGGCAGAACTGGGGACAGAGCTGTGGTGTGCTGAGGTTTAGGGCTAGCTCCTTCTTGACTTTATTTACAAGGTAGATGTAAAATCCTTGTAAAGAGCAAGAGATCAAGGGAAGCAGTGGCAAGCAAGCATCCTCACATCTTGCCCTCGTGTTACAGTCCTCACTACCCTAAATGACAGGGAGAGGAGCTGCCCTGCAGCTGCAAGGGACCCACCTTTCACCGTATGCTCCAAGGATCCTGCAGTGGCTGGGCCTTCTTGGCGCTGTGTGTCTGACATGAGCTGCAGAGTATATGCTTGCTTTGTTCTCCCTACAGACAAGACAAGGAAGCCTGGATCAAGGTCAAATATGTGGAGAAGAAATTCCTGAAGAAGCTGCCTAACACTGAGGCCCTGGTGGACAACGAGAGGAAACCCCGGCGCTGGAGTGTGAAGAAGTGCCAGCGGCACAACAGCACCACAAAAGCACCCACGGCTCGCAGGAAGTACCGCCACGAGGCAGGAAATGCATCGCCGGCAGCACTGTCATCAGGTGGGAACAGCCCCAGATTCCCATTTTCCAGTGCAACATGCTGCATGCTACACCCATCTGTCCAAACGGCTCCTCATGTTTTTGCAATGCTGGCCTCTGCTCTAGATAGATCTGCTGTGATAAAATGTGTGTGATACTGCCTCCCTCTAGCGGCTGCAGCCTTATGAGTGCTCACACCATTGCACAAGCATGCCTTTTATATAGCTTTCCAGTTCAATTCCCTTACAAGCTACCTCTTCTAGGCCAGGAAGATGGCATGACCATCTTCCAGGTGGGACCAATACATTAGGATGATCAAAGGTCTCCTCTAAACTGCTACCTTGATCCTTTACTTGCTTGTTCATCATCATGTCCAAACTATCAACACATTCAGACTAGCTTTATTGTTCTTATTCAGCTGGTCCAGAGCAGAGTCTGTCCTTATGCAGGGTCACCCACTGCCCCAAATGTCACAGTGTAACAGCGGTTTTGCCGTGTCCAACAGACTACTTATAATTTTCTTTGCATAGATCTGCAGGCTCACTTTCCAGGCTCAGATTATACAAACACAAGCATGGGGTTTTCTTTTCCCCTGCTCCTACAAGTTTAAACATCCCTCCCTTGCCAACAGCTGCCACACTGGAGAGGAAATTCAGGCGAGACTCTCTCTTCTGCCCGGATGAGCTGGACTCCCTCTTCTCCTACTTTGACACAGGCGCCGGCTCTGGACCACGCAGTAAGTATAAATAAAGGGAGCAGCTGTGCTGCTGGCATGTCTTTATTTCCCACTTCTTCTAGGGCATGTGCATTGCACCAGACTGATGGCAAGGTACCAGCCCTCACTGGAAAGGTGGCCAGTTGACTAGAGAACACACACACACTGGGGCTAACGTTTAAAGAGAGAGTGAGGGGGAGTTACTTGCACTAGCCCTGACCCATTTCCCAATTTTATCACACTTATCTTTTTTTTAAATCTCTTTCCAATCAATCCCTGGTCTTGCTATTTTGGTGGATGGGATTTTTTTTCCATGCCCTTTCTCCCCAACCTGAACATCCCATCAGCTTTTTCTATTTTTTTTTAAGCCAGCCTTACTGCTAACATTTTTTTTTTAATTATTTTTGCTTGTGACAATTAACTCCCCTCACATTCCGTCCACCTTCCTCTTAGGTGCCAGCCACATCTCTATGCAGCACCCGCTAGGAGCTGGCCCATGGAGTGGCAGTGGCATTGGTCCCGGTGGGAGCGGTACGCCGTTCCTCCTGGACGGAGGTAAGGTGACGCCATAGCAGCTAGCAGCAAGAGACCCACAGATTTCACTTGTTCCAGGCAAAAGTCAGAGGAAGCGATGTATTCTTTTAAACTACGCCATTAGAACGCTATAACAGAGGCCTCAGGAAAATGATAGGCAGACAGAGAGACAGACACATAGATATTGCTATAGGGTAGAAAGCTGAAGTGATTACAGCTCTAATTCTGCTAAGCACAAAAACAAGGGCTTCACTTTAATGCTGTATTCAGCCCTGCTGAAGTCAGTGAAGCATGCGGCTTTCATGACATGCTGAATTGAGCCTATTCTAGTTTTGAGACTGCTGCAACTATTTTAGTGTTCAGGGAATTTATAGATTCAGAGTTTCTATCTGAACTGATACGATCCTTTCCTAGGCCCAGTTTAGGTGGGATTTTCCAAAACGCTTAGCAGTGGCCTGGCATCAAGAAAAGCTTTGCCACTGACTCAACAGAAAAAGAGTTTGTCTGGTGCCTGGCACTTTGGACAGTTCCACTTGTGCTTGTTCTGAGTCAGATTCAGGTCACTTACCTTGGTGTAAACTCAGTCCGTCTCATTGGAGTTACTCAGTATTTCCACTGATGCCACCGAGAGCAGAATCTGGCCCCTACTGCAGATAGCTAATGATCCAGTCATGACCATGTGAAGTCCCAGTGGAGTCAACAAGGTTGCACTCAGACACACTGTATCCCTGGCTAGAAAACTAGGGTCTTAGTGACCTGAGCCAGAGGACGGTGCAAAACATTTCTCACCAACATTCGTTCATAGTATTAAGCAGCCAGGCCCTTCAACGAGGTTTGCTTCCCCTTCGAGATCACTTCCTACAAAACATTTTGGGAAATCTGTTGATGACAAATTGAAAGCAAACTATTCCAGAATATTCAAGGAACGTGACAGTATAATGTTTACACTGGCCCTGTGAGTTGCATTTATCCAAGAGGAGGGCAGAAACACACAGTGAGGTCTAGGAGTGCACTTGAAGTAGATCCCCTTTTGGAAAGCCAGTACCTGTACTGAATTACATTAAAACCAGTTAAGGACCAAGGACTATTTAAAAAAGTGTTCACTTTTCAGCAAGTGATTAAGAAAAGCAGGATAGAATTGGCCAAAAATGAAAAAGGGCCAAGAAGCAAATCCCTTGAATACGTTACAGGCTGAGAATTGTCCTCCCTGCTCTAATTGTACCCAAGGGACTCACCAGCCTTTGTACAGACTCTGACAGCCAGGGTTCAAAATCCTGCTTCAAGGTCACAAGTGAAATGGGTCTGATATTCTCACTCTCGTGCCTGCACTGTCCTGTAGCCAATCTACCATGCAGCTTGGTAGAGTTCAGCACAACTGGCAACCTTTGGCTGACGAACTATCAGGACTGGAATATCTGCTTTTTAAGGCAAGATCATGCACTGGCAGAGCTGAGTGGAGGAAGCTTGCTTGCCTGTATCATGCCTGGCTTTAGATGATGCTATCATCGTATCATCACTCTTATGGGGACTTCATTTGCTGTATAGGAAAGGGTCCAGGAATTTGGTCCTTTGAGGTGTTAAATGTCTTTCAACTTCTGCTCACTAGAACTGAATGAAGTAGTGGTGTGTCCATAAATCAGCCACTTCAGTAAAGACTTGTTCTTTATTTGGAATAAGTGTGAAATCAAAACCCATACCTCTGCTGTGCTTACTAAAGAAAAATGCTCAACCAAATGTCATCATTCGATGAAAAATGTGTGTTTCTCTAGTCGGGGACTTACTGCCAGCTGCCCAACAGTGCAACAAGTGACACAAAATAAAGAGTGTGAAGTCTAAAAAACTGGAAAAGAATTGGTTCTTAGTTATACAAATGAAAGTTTGGATGCACTTATATCAGAGGATTTACATTGCTGTAACATTATCAGACTGGATCAAAATGCCTAGCACAAAATGATGTCCCTTTAAGAAATAATCAGTCCAAGTTAATGCCTGTTTTTCCCTTTATGCACTCATCTTTTGCTGAATCTGGCAAGTCTTTTCAGTGTATCCTACTAAAAACAAACTGCCAGATTCATAACCTTTTTTCAAGCTGGTTGGAGTGTATGGTTTATTCAGAATGAAAACTTTGCTTACACAAGTCTCATTGCAATTAAAAAGGAACCAAGCCAGCAACAGGATGTCACTGAGATGCCTTATTGCCCTGATTACATCTCCAACAGCTGCCCCAAACCTTGAAGTGAGGTGCTGTGGGTTATCTCAATGGGTATAACCTCTAGAGACTGACTCTTCTCATCCTAGCAGAGATGAGCCCACCCTGCCAAGTTTGCACCCTGATCTGGATCCTAAGACCAGGTGTTGGTTTGGGCCCATCTCTCCCGTTCTGCTCTACGTTCCAAGGGATCAGATATACGTAAGGAGCTCTGTAAGGGCTATTAACCTGAGGCTTCAGGGCACAAACCAGTCCCTAGCTATTAGAAAGCAGTACGAATCCCAGTGTAGGTGAGGGGGATTGTTTCAATACCTTATGCTGCTGCAGGTGGTCCTGATCACTATTGCAGGCCAGGGGGACAGGTAGACCTCAGATCTGATTCTTTTTGATAGTTTCTTTGTCCATAGAGGGATTCTACTGTAGTTTTTGGCTCCTAGGGTGGTGAAACTACAGATGCTGAGAAATCTTCTTTGTACCAGGGTGACATGTCAGTCCCTTTGGGAGACATCTTCCATTTTCAGTTCTGCGGTGGTTTCTCCCTTCCAATGTTTCTCAACTGCTACCTCCCCACAAAGTGCAGGAAGGGCATACAAACTGCTCTGACACAGATACCCTTTGTGTCCTTGATCAAGTTGCCTCATCTTCATGCGACTCATCCTCTGTTATGTGTTTGGCTGCCCTTTAATATTTACCCATCCATCCAGGGGGTTGGAAAGATGAATGAGTGCCTGAAAAATGTGAAGTGTGATATGACTATAGATATGAATGGGTCAGGAGCCTGAAAAATGTGAAGTGTGATATGACTATAGATATGAATGGGTCAGGAAGCTGGTCAAGTGACCCTCCAACCAGCAGTGATGCATCATAGCACATGCCCCAGTAAACAGTGAAGGGTTGTGGGGAAGCCTGGAGGAGGGGGAAACAGAGGCAGCAGAGGTGAAAGCAGATAGTTGTCTCTGTTTATGATGCTGCCCATCCTGCTACAAAGCTCTCCCTGCTGCTGCTCTTGTCTCTGGCCCAGTCCAAGGCCTCCAGGATCCTGTCTGAGGGGGAAGAGTGCTATTCTTCCCAGCAGAAGATGTGCTGGACACATGCTGGAGCACCCCCTCACATAGGGGGAGGCAGCCTGGGGAGATGAGGGCCCCAATGCACCAAAAGCAGGCTTTGCAGGTTGTCTGCATATTAAAATGATCTTGGTTTGTCTTCTGTTGGCCCTGCAGGTCTGAGCAGCGACAGTGGGCTGGGAGGCAGCACTGACGGCAGCACTGATGTCCTGGTGTTTGGCTCAGTGGTAGACAGCGTCACAGAGGAAGGTGGGTGTAATTCACAGCCTAACACTGGCAGGAGATGACCAGCAGGCCTAAGGCAGGGTGGATGGGCCTCAGAGTCATCCTGTTCCCTTGTACCACCCCATGTCATGCCAAGGGGCCAAAATGTTGGGTTGAGAGGCCCTCAGATACAGGACCCAATCTCTATCAAGCAGCTTATCATGCTTTTTGTATCATGACCTGACTATGTAGAGAGAAACCGCCCTCCCTCATCATACCCAGCTCTCTGAGAAGAAAAGATGTCACCGCAGAACTTCTCCTTGAGCTAGTTGCCCCTGCATTGCCCAGTTTCTTCAGTGGCAGAGCAATTGTTTCCCTCCTTCCTGGGGTCTTCAGTAGCGGGAAAGGGTCACTTATTCACCAGTGTCAAAGTTGCATATCTCCAGTGTTGCCTGAGAAAGATCTCTCAGATGCCCAGGCTGGCAAGGAGCATATGAAGCGAGGAATGTGAGGCTCTTAGTAAAGCAGGATGTGACTCACCTCTCCCACCCCTCTCTCCCTCTCAGAGTGTGAAGTGTCAGAGGAGTCTAGCGGCGAGGCAGAGATTGAACAGGAGGCCTCGGACCTGGAGGACCTACGGGAATTGCACCCCGGCTTGCTGGTTTACAAGGCAGCCCGGGCCCGGAACCTGCCTCTCATGGCAGAGGCTTTGGCTCACGGTGCAGAAGTCAACTGGGTGAATGACGAAGATGAAAACAAAACTCCTCTGGTTCAAGCTGTGATGGGGGTAGGTTGTGCTGGCCGCTTTGAACATCTAGGTTCTGAAGGAAGAAGAGGGGACAGCTTAGTAACATAGCTAGTTAATGGCCCAGACCCTCTGTTTAGATTTATCTTAGGCACTCAGTGTGCCAATTTAGTGGATCTTTGTCTGGGCTGCTAGCACGGGAGCTGGGGGCTGCTGGCAAGAATGAAGGGGACTGGCAGAGCTGTGCTGGTTGCAGGCCTGGGACAGCAGTGAGAGCAGCTGGCAGAAGTGAAGCTTGACCATTCCCTGCCTGCACTATGCCCCTTCTCTGAAATGAGACTTTCCTTTCTTGGTGGAAGGATTAGGTGGGCATTCAGGGACTCAAGCCTGGTTAGAGAAGGAGATTTGCTCCAAACTGCTTCAGTTTTGGGTCCCTTTGGTGAATATCCTCCAGCTGCTAAACTCTGTTAGATTCTTCCGTGGAGCCACTTTGGCCTTTACCCTCAGGTCCAGCATTGGAGCAGAACCCGGCACAACTTCTCTTTCCCTTTTCTCAACAGGGCTCCTTGATAGCCTGTGAATTCTTGCTCCAGAATGGAGCAGATGTTAACCAAAGAGATATACGGGGCCGGGCTCCTCTGCACCATGCCACATACCTGGGCCACACTGGGTAAGCCCCTCTCTTGTTGTGCTAACACACTTCAGAGCTCAGGGCTTCAGGACCAAACCTGAGAGCCAGTGTGGGACCTGGGCTTTGCTGAATCAGTTGAGGGGGAGACAAACGCTTGTGTGTGTTTGGGACAGAAGAACCCAGTGTCCCCCAAACAGGCAGGCTGGCATAAGTGGGTGCCCTGTTTCCTGTCTTTCTGTTGACTTCAGCAGAGTTACACCTGATTTACACCAATATAAATGAGAACCAGACACGTATCCAAAGCATGCATTTATTATTACACTCTTTCTTTCCCCTTTCTCTACTGTGTTAGGTATCTGCTCTCTGCACTTGCTGCTTTTCTCCAGTCTCTGCTGTTTTCACCCAGCATTTTTCAGTGATGTGTTTGTTTTCCTCCTCTCTGCTCCCATGTCTTTGCTCTGCTGGGTGACTGTACCACTCTTGCAACGCTGAGGTTTCAACAGAGTGTCTGGTTGTGCAGTATCTGGTTGGGAGTGAAATTAAACAATGTGATTGTCAGTGCTGCTCAAATCCCATATCCCGTAGGGTAAAATCCACCCTTGTGCACAGGCTTACGTGTCACCAGGGCTTCTGTTTCTCCCCAGCTGCCATGGGCATGCAGTTGTGACACCTGCCACCTGGGCTAGGCTGGGAGGGTTTCTTGTCCACATTCTCACAGTCACATGCAGAGACCTGCTGGGCCCCAGCTCTGCTCTCCTCTTGTCCTGTCTCCTAACCTGAGAGAGAGCACCTTCTCTTGCAGAGAGAGCAGAATGTCTTGGGAGAGGCCCTGTGCCTCGCTGTTCCCTCCAGTGTGGCTGTCATGGGTGCTGGATCTCCACTGGGGATTGATGCATTTGCTCTGACATCTTTGCTTTCCCTTTTGCAGCCAGGTCTGCTTGTTCCTGAAGCGAGGAGCCAACCAGCACGCAGTGGATGAGGATGGGCAGGACCCTCTCAGCATTGCAGTCCAGGCGGCCAATGCAGACATAGTCACCTTGTAAGTGTGACCCCAATCTCCCGTTGCTTGCACAAGGGGAGGCTGACAGGTGGATTTAGGATGGAGAGCAATAGGAGATCCATGCCAGGTAGCAAAAGTTACTAAAACCTTCCTCCTCTTTCTCCTTTTAGGCTGCGTCTGGCTCGGATGAATGAGGAAATGAGAGAAGCTGAGGGCCCCTTTGGACAACCAGGTCAATATCCCAGCAACAGCCCCACTGAGCTCCAGTACAGGAAGTGTATACAGGAGTTCATCAGCCTTAATATAGATGAGTGTTAGTGACAACTCCCTCCCCTGCCTCCCCTTTCCATCTTGAGTGGGCTGAATTTAGGGAAGCCCATGGAGCCCCACCCTTGGCATATTGGTGTTTCTTGCAGATTGGCCTCGTTCTGATGCCTACGGCAGATAGGTCAAGCTCCGCACAGGAGGGAGAGGGGCCTTTCTGGCTAGTGTATAATTGTCACGCTTGACTACAGGATGGTTATTTTCACGTAGGAGCTTATTCAGGGCGTACCACAGACTGTGGCTCGTGGGTTTGGGTGTGCAGTGAGTGCACGAGACTGGAGCTTAGTGTAAAAGAAATAAAAAGAAAATCCTGTAACGCCAGAAGAAAATCACCAACGCTACAAGTGAATGCTGTGTTCAGAACCTGTTGTCTATCTCCAGTGGTCTAGATTGACCGTACCCTGAATTACCGTGTGAACAAAGTTTGTTTGGGAAGGATTCCCTTGCTGGAGCCCTCTCTTACCAACGGTGGTCAGCAACTTGAAATGCTCGTTGTCCATAGGATGACCACAACGTTTGGAAGCTGCTGGGTCTGGTCAGAATGCTAAAGCCTGGACTCAGTCTGGAACAGGCCAACTGGGGGTGATGGTCCTTTGCTACAGAAGGACACGATAGAAGGGGTAGGAACGAGAGACCTTACATGCTCTCAGGTTTATACCAGCAAAGCTCCCTTTTTTTAGCTGGTGGTAGCTAGCTGGTCAAAGCCATAGCTCATCTGCTTCCCGGACTAGGATACGATCTGTTGAGTGTAACGGAAGCAGCCGTGCACATTTTTTGAGGTTAGGAGAGGCTCGTCGCTGGCGATGGGCGTTGTGCCAGGGAACAGAAATCAAATCAGGCTCCCACCGCCTGAGTGGCTACCTGCAAACATTAACGTGAGCATCTGGGGTTTTTTCCCTGGTCACTTCAGATTTCCTACTTAGCGTTTCTGTGAAAGGGATTTCTACTTGCATGCATGTTGCTAAATGCTGTCGTCCTTCGTGGTGATGCATGCGAGCAGGGCATCTCCACAGCAGAGCCGGGGAATCCAGGTTTCCTTGATCCCGCTGATCAGTGGGACAGTTTTTGTGTGGTTCTGTTTCCTTTTTTTGCTGGAGTGGGGACCTGCTCTTTACTGGGAGCACTTTGGTTCTTTTTTTATGGGCTGTGTTTTTGGGGCACTCGTGGTGTCTCTGCAGAGACATGGTGCCCGTGCTGTAATTTCTTTGGAGGGCTTAAGAGATCAGGTGTAAAATTGGCTGCCCTCTGCCTCTGACTGTGAATTACCATGCAAAGCCTGGCTGTGCCTCTCCATGAGCCCAGGCCTGTAAAGTGCTGAGTGCCCTCACCTGCCTTTTTTTTGGAGTCAGTGGTGTCTAGGGGCTCTTAGTGCTTCACAGGAAGAGCTTGGGATTGCGGAGGATCCGGATCTGAATGAGGAACACAAGAAGCCAGGAAGATGCCCCTAGTTCCTGTCCCCTCTGTGAGGTTAGCTGTGATACACTACAACACTTTCCTCCTCCCATGACTTACTACTTCACTAAAAGCCTTTCTCTGTATGCCAGCTCCTCTCAGGTTGCTGCCCAGGGTAACGCACAGGATCTGCTGGTCGCTCTTGGCCCTTGGATGCTACACACGTCAGCAGCCACTGTGCCAGTCAGTGCTATACCACCAACACTGCAATAGCAAAGGAACTCCTTCCCCCTTTCAGCTTAAGAGCTGGATCCTGCTCTGTTGGAAGGCAATGAAAGTGTTGCCACTGGATCATTGGAGGCTCGCTAGGATTTGGGCCACCCGCTTCCTGGGTTTCTACTGGTCTCATGGCTTCTTTCCTGTCTTCCCTTTGGGATCATGGGATGCCCATGCCCTGTTCTTATCTCAGTTACACCCACGTGCTATACATTCAGAATAACCCTGTGGATGCTGCTTTGACCAAACTTTGAATCTGGACAAAAACAAGCCAAGCCCTCGTTCAGACTCTTGTCCTGCACTATATCTTCTCCATCTGCGCATTCATCCTTGGGTCACAGGGCACAAGAGACCACATCTATGCTCTTTATGTAACAAGGCTGGATTACTTGACCCTTCAGCCTTTATGTATTCCTGATAACTTCCTGCCATTTGCCTTTGGTGGGGCCCAGAGTATATAGCTTGCCACCTGCACTATCCCCTTGAATCACTCAGCGCCCAGTCTTGGCAAGCCAAGCAATCCTTTCTCCCTCAGGACTTTTTCGTGGGTCAGCATTGAGCAAAGGCTTTGCAATGGGCTTCTGGACCATAGCAGAGGCCACAGGCCACAGACTTTACTATTCCATACTGAGACATCACGCCCACTGGCTTCACCGGGACTGCATGCAGCATTGTGTGTGGTCACTGGTTACCACTGCAGTTCAGAGAAAGGGCATCGGTACGTAGGCCTGTAATTCGTGGTGCTAAATGCTTTCCTTCATTTGCCATCTGCTCTGCCCTCAGTTCAAGACAAGCTCGGACTTGCTTTCTGTTCAGTACGGTGCCAAAGGTTTTATTCAGCACTCCTCCACCAAGGAAATCATCTTTCCTCTCCAAAACACTTTGGGCCAGATTCCTCTCCACTGACTTGACATCTAACTGGACTAGGATGCGCAAGTGCAATCCTATCCCACCCTGCATAAACCCTTGAAAATCCATTACCACATCTGCTTTTGTAACGTGCCGTCATCTTAGCCTTAAGACTGAGTCACAAACAGCAGCAAGGAGGACCCACCCACCTCCTGTATTCATTGATTTTCAGGGACTCAAGAAGGGTAGAAGAGGGATGGTATCTGACCCTGTAAACATCAGCTGATCCATAAAACAGGCAGGCCCCTTTGAACTCGATATGACTCTTTCCTCTGACACTTCCTCCTTAGTAGCCTGAGTCTGCTCCCATTGATACCAGTGGGACTTCCGCTGTTGACTCCAGCGTGAGTAAGATCAGGAGCTTGTTGAGCAAACCATGGACTCACTGCCCCTCAGCCTGGAAGTCTCTGCTTGAAAAGAGACTCCTTTCTGCAGAGCTTTTATGCTGTAAGGGGCTGCCCAGCTGCCTCCCTGCTCTTCACCGTACAGTGAAAGAATATGAATTGCAGACCACTTTGCCCCCCACGCAGCAAGCCACACACTTAACTTCAGCAGGAGTACTGGCACACCTGTCCTGAGTCTTCTAGCCCAATCTCGCAAAGCGCTTACGGACTCAGCGTGCGCAGGATAAAGCAGGATCCACCCATAGGTAGTCAAAAACCTGCTGCGTTTCTTGAGCTAGGAACTAGGAGGCCCCTCTGCAGCTCAGGCTAGTTGATCATCCCATCCCATTTGAAAGACCAATCTGCACCATTTCAGACATATCTCCGCCGGGACGTGGTTTTCCCCAAGCCATGTCTTCCTCCAGAAAAAGACAATACTGAATCAAAACCAGGACGTGTCAGGGTGCTTCAAAAGCTTGGAAAAGGAATAAGAAACATCTTAGTAGGAAACATTCCTGCTCTTGCTCAGCATTCACAAAACTCATCCCGGTAGTGAAATGGCTCTCTCATGTAGTACATGTTAAATGGCCCCGATCAGCTTTCCAACTCTTTGACAGGAGTTGGAAATATATTGGTAGATCCTTTCTATAAACCAGTCAGAACCGAAGGCGAGGCTTCCAATCCAGGCCATTTTATTTCACAGTCAGCGTTCCCGACTCATGAGAACAATATAGAAACTCTGTACAGTTTGGCACATATAAGCTCGGATTCTTTCACTGCCGAGGTACATGCGGTTAAAGAATATGTAAATACTGAAGCAAAAAGCAGTGCGTCTGTCAAGACAATTTATCTATTTAAAATGTATTGGTACTTTATTTAGATTCAATGTATAAAGCAACTTTGTGCACTTTTCCTACTTACAGTATTGGGGGTTTTTTTTATGTTCTTTTGTTATGGATTTTGTGCTGTCTTTTTTAATTGGTGAAATTTGTTAAGTATTTAATTTATTATTGATACGCCCAGAGGACTAGTGCAATTTTTATTCAGTATGGTTTGGCTGTATTTAATGTCAGGATTTTTTTTTAACGTGGCTAGGGCTTTTTTTTTTTTTTTTTTTAAATCCACCTCTTCTCTCCCCCCGCCCCGTCTTTTTTTTCTTTTCCTTTTCTTTTTTTTCCCATTACATGCATTGTGAGGCACATGACGCCTTGCAGCTTGAAAGACAGTATAACACTAAACAAATCCTTGAGTTTCTAAAACAAAAAGTTCTCCAGGAAAAAGAAATGTCTAAGAGGCATTTATCAATTTTTTCCCCATGTTTATGTATTTATTTTTTGGAGTGTGTGTGTGTGTGTGTGTGTGTGTGCGTGCGTGCGTGCGTGTGTGTATGCACAAATTTGGAGATTTGGGAGGGTCAGGGCAGAGGGAAAATTGTACATAAAGTTTGTTTTCAGCAAAGCAAAAGGCCAGTCAGGCAACAGGGAAGTCTAGACATTAAGTCACTTAGGTTCCTTTCTTCTTTAAATAGGGATGTATTTCTCTGTGTTGTACAATCCTGTTGGCACTATCTAATGCCAAAATTTCTCCCTTTTCGTTCTTCCTTATAACTCTTCTTTCCAAAGACGTTACATGTTACCTAATACCTACCTGACAGTAACTTGGTTGCAACTGCAATTAATATTCATTAATAGATTTGCCTTTGTCTAGAAAGCAACATCCCAAGTATCGTGTACATGAAGGTGGGCCCTAAACCTAAGCCTGGATTTGAAGACTCTCAGGCTTTTTTGATGTATTTTAGGTCTGAAGCATGTTTTGCCGATTAGCCCATCCTTATAATGGGACAAACCAAAACTGTGGTTCAACAGGGGGTCGGACTTGATGATCTACTCAGGTCCCTTCCGACTCTAGAAACTATGAAACAGTTTTGCCTCTGGGGCCCATCTCTAATTCCCAACTGGGTGGAAGCAATGGGCTGGGAGGTTGTGAAGTTGCTCGCTGCGTAAACCGATGTAAATTTTTATCTAAACCAGAGAAATTATTCCCCTATATTACTTCAATATTTATTACAAAAGGTAATGGGGATATTCTGGGTCTCTGGCACTTGCATTCCTTGCAGTAATCGTGTAAAGAGGAAAAATTCAGAAATGCTGATGCTTGCAGAGAAAGCGATTCAATGAGCTGAGGCTAAGAAGGTGAGATGCTGCGAGATTTGCAGCAGCTCAGCCTGGTGATCATTGGCATTATTTATGCGAGAGGTGAAATATGGAAACTCATAAAGAAATGGATTGGAAAGCAAGAGGTGCAATACCCCCAGCTGAATCGATGCAGCCGTGGCTGTCTACTCCCAGCTGGGAGTGACACGTGGCTCCAGAGGGTCCCTGCTCTGCACCCCCTGGGCAGAATTGCTTTCAACCAAAGGCAAAACAAGAAGACTGAGCAGACTCAAGTGAGCTTCAGTCGCTGATCAGCTGATGCCCAACTTGTGCGTGTGAATGGATGCGTGTGCGGGGTGACGTGACGTTGGCGGGTGTGACAGCAGGGAAAGGGGACCAAACGGGGCGAGGGAGGGAGAGTGGGAGTGTGAAAGGATAGGGAAAAAAATAAAAATAGAAACCAAAATACAGAGTGCTGTTTCCATAGGAACGTGATGCATATCAGTCAAAGCCCTGAAGTCTGCCGTTGCTTCCTCACTGCATTACGGACGGTTAGCCTGGGGGAAAGGCTCGCATGATGCTCAGTGAATAGGCAGTGGGAAAATGGGGCAGCCGGGCACAGCCAGGTATTCGAGGGCGGGGTGGGCAGGGGGAAATCCAAAGGCAGCTCCCCTGGTTCCTAAACGTGGCAGAGTCCTGGCTGCGACGGCGTAGGGGCCCTTAGCAAATGTATGGGTGGCTGGGAAGGTCGGCCACGCTAGCGGGCCTCCAGCACCACAGATGCAGCTCAGCTCAGCACCTTCGCGGTAGCTAGACAGAAATGGTTTATAATTCGTAGGTCCCGTGCTCCACTAGGTCGCATTGCGGGAGGTGGCAGGCCTCCCCTTTCAGCTCCATCAACCCCCATTTGTATAAAACCATCTCAGTTGGTGTCCATTTATAGCATTCATCAAGCAGCACCTGAATGTTACTGTGCGTCTTCCCAGTCCTGTGACTCCTCTGTGTCGGACCCATGGCCGTAGATGAGGCAGGCGGGAATTACAGGGGAATCGGCTTTTGTCGTGGCAAGCGTAGGCAAGCTGGCAGCAACGACCGAGGGCCTGCGAGCCACTGGTGAAAAAGCAAAGCCGAGCTGGCTTCTTTCCGGGTCCCATCACTTCCTATCTAAACAGCACCGAAAGAAAGAGGCTCTCTCAGCCAAGTCGAAGCTGCTAGATGTGGTTGTTTTATAGGCTCCGTAAGCGCGAAGGGCCGGGGCTGCCGTACAAGGGACTTGCACTTGCTGTAAATACGCTCTAGCATATTAACCTCCTTCACTTGCCTGCTTTCAGTACAAACTTTGTAACACTTTTTTTTATTTCCCCTTTGCCTATACAATCTGTACTGAGTATAACTATGGAACTGAATATTCTGTATGTTATGATCTTTGTACAATTTTAAAACCGTCGCCATGGTGTCTGCTTTTACTCTCTCCTCCCCCCCTCTATTGTCTCTTGAAACACTGTTAATAAAAATCTAGATAAACTCCTTGCCTCTTTCTGCTTGGGCTTGTTTTATTTATGGTGGGTCTCTTGCCTTATTTTCTGCATTAGCTGTGTCTAGGATATAGTACCCCCTTTCAACCTCCGATTTTTCCACTGCAGCCCATGCCCTGAGTTGTGTCAGCAAATAGGACGAAAGAAAGGCACATAAATATTCTGCATGATGCCTCCATGGCACGGTCCTATGATAACATCATGGTTTTAAGGGGCTTGAGAGGAACACTGGGTCAAAGATGACAGGCTCAAAATATCCCCAACAAAGTCTTTTCAAAGTACTTATTTAACTTATCCAGCAGAGGATCAGCCCCTGTAAAAGGACAACGCAGATAAACCCTGCTTTCCTACCCCCAGGCTGGTGCCCTGAGCCATTGTGCTGTTGCCTTCTGTTTTCCATCAGATAACGTAATTGCAGGTACCTTTGGTAAAACTCATCCTGACCTCCTGCGTTTCATCACGCTTAGAGGGGGCTAGGGTGGTGTGGGCGCTACGGCGCACAGTCGACAGCCCAGAGGATGCAGGTTTGAGACAGTAACAGCAGCAGTCATGGCACGGCCATGTCCGATCCCAGTGAACCCGTGAAAAAAGAAGGAAGGATCATTCTTAGAGCAGCTGGAGCCAAGTTGCACTTGTATCTTCACTTCCCCCAGGAGGGCAAATAGATCTCTAAAAACGGTGCTCATAGCAGTCAGGCTGGATGAGTGGATTTATGCAGAAGGATCCTGCAGTTGGATATTGGAAAGATCTTTAGGCTTATCAGATCCACCATGATCCCTGAATGGCTCGATCCCTTGCCAGCACAGCTGAAGTGCTTCAGATGCAGCACTTCGGACGGTCCAGTGGTCAGGACACTAGCATAGGACTTGGGAAATCTGCCTTCAAGGTCTGTGCTGTGTCATGGTGTATAAATCACTCACTCCTCTGGGTATCAGCTCCCCATTTATAGAATGGGGAAACTAGACTTCCCTATGTGATAGGGGTGTTTTGAGGATAAGTGTGTTGAAGACTGAGAAATGCTCAGATAATTATAAAGACATTATGCCAAAAAATGGGAGCATCTGAGTGCCTAGGGAAGGTATAGTTAACCTGTGGAATTGAGTGGACCCTGTGGAATATTACTGACCTGGATAATTTTGCAGTTTGCAAAAGCATGAGTTGTCTAAATGAATAAGAATAGATAGATACATAAATAGATATGGACATGTGGGCATGATTCAATTAGCAATGCAGTCCATGGGAACGGTTCCTTGGATTTCACTGGGAAATATCTATGGAGAACTGAGCTCCTGGTTTCAAGGTGATCGCGAACAAGGTGCAATTTCACCCCGAAGCATACTCAGTTCCCATGCTTTTCCTGGATTGCATCACTAGCTGTGGGAGAAAGCATCATGCAGCAGAAGTCTTTTCCAGGACCCTCCTCTTTGGTTTTTAGTGATAGGCTGTCCTGGAGTCCTGATGTGAACTGAGCTGTTGGAAATCATTTCTTCTCGGTTCATGTGCAGGGGGCAGGAAGAAATGTCCCCCTTTGAGATAAAACCTGGCAGGATCAGGTGCGTTAGAGGAGTGAAGCGTTTTCCTCAGAAGCATCTATCACTGTTTTTTGTTGGTGACAGGCTACCAGACCAGATGGGTCGCTGGTCTGGTCTGATGTGGCAACTCCTGTGCTAGCGATGACAGAATGTTCTTTCCAAGACATCTGCCAGGATGTGCTGAAATTGGAAGTCACCGCTCCTTGGTTTGCCCCAGGGTCCATGCAGAGAAACACCATCTGCTACCAGGGAGGAGCACAGGGAGCCTGATGCCTCCTGCCTTGCCCATCACGAGGTTGTTCGTGCCCGTGCCAAATGCCTGCTCAAGGCTGTCATTCTGCTTTGGCAGGAGTCTTGCACACCTCTGCACGAGTACCAATGATAGGACACAAGGTGCAAGGGGAATCTGGACTTCGGGGAACTCAAAATAGGAAGTGGCTGCAGCTAACTCAGGACTTGGCAGGGAGAGTAAATGCTAACTCCAAGGTCTTTTTTTGCTTGGGTTGTTTTGGAAGCTGCTTGGTACTTCCCAAAAAAAGGGTCTGTTGGGATGTTAGTGATGGCTTCCTAGAGCTCAGAGGAAGGATCTGTGCCATCCAGAGCCCTGGCATGGCTAAGAATAGCCTGGGAGGTGCTCTAAATTATGTCAGCTGACTACAGTCTCGTAGGACTATAAACCACCTGCACATTGCCTGAGACCTCAGCCACATTCCCTCTTTGACCCCTCCACCACACTTGTATCACAGCTAAGTGGGGGCTGGAGAGGTAGTAAAGGCCAGCACCTGCACCGCTTGAGAGCTCCTGGGTGTGGAGGGACTTCTCCCCTGATCCAATCTGGCCACCTTCCAGCCCGTTAGTGATAGTCAGGCAATACTTAGCAGATGCAACTGGGAAAATGGCTGATTGCAGCAGTTTCTTGCTTGAATATGTTTGTCCAGTAGCTCTGTGTGTTTTGCTGTGACGCTGATCTGTTCCCCGCCAAAGGAATAAAGACCATGAAGACAGAGCAGACTCCGAATAGGATTTTTAGGCCTCTGCAGAATGCACTCCTCAGACGTTCCTGCCGAGGAGTGATAGTCTCCCATGCTCTCAACTATTGCTCCTGAAATGCAGCATCTGTTCCAAAGTCTCTCTTATCCCCTTGTCGCTCTCTAACCCATCATCACAGGATCTCTGCAGCACAGTCTTCTGATTAGCTGCTGAACAGTTTGCAGATTGACTGTTCTCCTGAAGCTGGGTTTTTTTTGGCCATTCTGGCTCCAAGGACTCAGCTGATACAATGCCTCCCTTGTTATTACCACACATACTCAGTGCATTAGCGTCTCCTTTCCAAGAAAAGTGACCCCAGCCACTTAAAGAGTTAGTTATTTTCCTATGAAGAAAATAAAAGATTATGTTGCCTCTAGGTGAGGAGGGGGAAATGGCTGCCTTCCTTGCTTCCTTCCTTCCTTCCTTCCAGGGCAGGCACTTTTGCTGAGTGGGATGGAAGAAATAAAAAAGATTATTGGTAGCAGCCACTTTATCCAAGGTCAGTGCTCACCCTGCTGTTTAAGGGGATGCAAACAAGACAGAAACTGTAGCTGGGTCTGGGCAGTGACTTTGGAGACTTCATGGTAAATGAGAATGCAGCACAATCAGAAGTGATTTCAGAGGAGCTATGTCAAGCTACCCCAGGCCCTTAAACTGTTGTACTTGGTATTTATTATATGGTCTGTTATGCTGAAGGCAGCACGGTCTATTCAGTACCAGGCATGAAAAAAATATGTTCATAGTACCTGTTAACCAGTGGCAGTGCAAAACAGTCCAAATCTGGCTGAAAATGAAGCCCACATTATAGTTACAGTTCACTATTGGTATTGCTGACTGTGTTTAGGGGATGGACTGCATGACTCTGTGAGGTCCCTTCCAGCCCTACTTTCCTATGATCCCAGTTAGGGAGGACAATCCCTTTGTGCTGGGTGCTTTACAAAGAGCAAGGAGGCAGCCTCTGCCCCGAAGAGCTCTCGGTCTCGGTAAACATATAATGCTAACCAGGGCATTTCTGAAGAAATGAGCAACCTCAGTGCCACGTTCCCTCCCCATTGTCATATGCTCAAGCCCTCACCTCCAAGCAGCTCTGGAAAGCACGGCTGCTCTATCAATCAGTTTGTATTCAGGATCCCAGGAGCCCTCCCCCACTACAGAGAAAGATGGACCCCACTGAGGCCTGAGGATGTGATGATGAGCTAGTGGTTGATAGTGTCACTCCTGACCAGCTGCTGGAAACTTAAATATGAACCAAGCCACTAGTTTGTCTCTCTATGCTACATGGGTGCACGACGGAGCAAGGAGACAAGAACCTTTTGCCCAATTCCTTTTAATTGCCCCCCAACGCCACTCCATACTGTGACTGACCACTGTCTTGGTCTATCCCCCTGTAAGGGGTTAGCCACTCTCAGAAAGGCCGGGGTAGGCTGGCTCCTGATTCAACCACTACCTGGTGGAGCTGGCCTGGCTGAAAGAGGAGTGCACGCTGTACCTCCCGAAGGGACGTAGCAGCTGGTGCCGCTCACCAGCAAGTGCTGCGTGGGATTTATGTCTCTAGGTGCTCTGGCTTGAGTGGGTGCAGGTTGGCCTGACTTCTGAATGCCACTGAGTGGCTGGAAGCCAGGGTCAAGCCTTACCTAAATCAGCACAATTAAACAAACACTGCCATTGTCAAGGTAGGAAATGGCCAGAAGGGGGGACATCCCCTGTGCCAGGCCACAGCAAGATGGCACAGCTCCCTGTTGCAGTGACACTGCTGTGAGCTCACTGGGCCCATGGGAAGTACCTTATGAGGAGGGGACCAGGGGAGACCCTATCATTTCCCCTTGGGACATTGCTATGCCATGCATGGAACATAGTGGCTTGGTCTAGGCCAAAATTGTCCCACCAGACGGAGCAAAGGACATGCAAGTCCTGGGATTGCTAACGGGATGTGGGCGCCTAATGATTCTTCTGGGATGGTGGTGCAGAATCTGTGCACCATGCGGGGCTTTAAGGGTTGCTGAGGGAATACCCATGTTTTACCTCCTGAGTTGCAAATGTGACTGTGGTCCTGCCTTGGTGCTGCCATTTGACAGCTGTGGTGTACATGGACTGAAATGCCCTCTGTCCCAACAACCTCTGTCCAGTCCAGCAACCAAAAGAGAGGTTAAGGACAGTGAGTAATCTACTACCTTATTGCTGATCCCTGTACATCACAGAGACATGCAATGGCAGAGCCAGTAGTGGGAAATTTATGCTCCTCTGTGATATGCTGGGGAGTAGTATGGGACATCAAGGCACAAGGTGGCCCATCTGGCTCCTTTCACTTGCCCAGCTGCCTCCTGGCTCCAGGGTCTAAACACTTAAAAGAATGGGCAAGGCATTAGGAAGGGGAATGTTTCCAAAATTATTTGAGAAGCAAGAGTCCCCCGATGCAACGTGGGCTTAGCCAGCTTTAGAAACAAACCATTACAAAACACAAGCTTGTGACTATTCCTGCAGGACTAAGAGCCAGGACTCCTGGACTCTATTTTTTTCTCTCGTGGACTTTGTCTTGAAACATTGAGAGGTCATTCTCAATTTCCCATATCCCTCCAGCTCAAGTGTCTGGTTGTCAGACACACTGAGCACATCATGTTCCAGGCATGGAAGCCATCAGAGGAAGAGAAGGGATAAACCTGGAGCCTAACTTGTCTCCTGTGTATTTCTGCAGGAGATGCAACGTACCTTGACATCTTCCGGGAGTTTTCGCACATGGCATCCAACAATCCCGAAAAACTCAACCGGAGGAGCTTACACTTCAGCCACTCCTGCAGATAGTGCCTTCCCTCCCCTTGAGGGTCCTTCTGCTGGAGCTACCAAAGCTCTGCGAGCGCGCACAGCGGGGAGCTGGCTGGCGAGGTGGGCCAGGTCGCTTGGGCTCAGCTGCTGAAGGAAGGGCTGGAAATCTGCCTCCCTGAACCAACACGCACTTACAGAGCACGCAGCGTTTTTATTCTGGTGCTGGCTCTTGTATCCTCATCCCAGACCAAAGAGCGTGACTGGTACAAATCAACAGCCAGGATAGCGCCGTAAAGAGCCAAGTTAACCAGGAGAAAATAATCCCCTTTTTTGAGTATTTTTTTCTTTTTTTTGCAATTCTTTCCCTCTGAACTCAGTCCTCCAGGCCTCTTCAGACCAAGCACCGACTTCATGCAACAAGATTTGGCTTTTCTCTTGTTCATTTATTAAGAGAAAGATTCCCCCATCTGCAACTAAAAATACAGTGGGGCCCAGGAGAGTCTTATTAGCCCAGAGGACTCAAAAGCCCTGTTTCTTCAGAATACATGAATCCCTTCACTGCCAACTTCTGCGGTAGCTTTGGGGTATCCATGCTGGTGAAGGAGGCAGGCAGGAGAGCAATAAATGGCTGCAAATGGTCTTTGGCACTGGTGAAAAGTTCCGTGCTTAGCAGCAAGAAAGTCAGTCATATTTTGTATCAGCCCAGAGGAAGCCAAATAGTCTTCCCCTCTACTAATGGACTCATTCCAGGAATGATATTCCTGCCAGGTGGATTTCATATTCAAATAGTTTCAGTCTCGAGTCAATGCAGTGCTCCAGTCACGTAGCGACCACGGGATATTGGCTCTCCTGTCGGCAGACTCCAGAAGGAAGGCTAAAGCAGTTGCCAAACAAAAGCAGTCGATGGTTGTGCCTGTTTTGGAGAGCAAGCGTTTCTTATCTGTATTGCCCATGTATTGCATTTGTACACAAAAGGGTTCTTAGTACCCCCCCCCCCCCGGGGCTTGCCTACAGTGTGGGAAGATTTTCCTGCCTGAGGAAGGAGTGAATGTATCCTCTCAACACTCCCCCCTTGGGAATCATCCATGCGAATCTCTATGAAACCCATTTGGGATAGACTCAGATTGTTACTCCCCCAAACGAAGTTAGTAGCAGGGCAGTTTGCAAGCACAAGTGGCAGAGGATGCTGGGTCGTAGGGTTAAGCTGGCTGTGGTGAAGGTGCATGCCTTCATTTTTATGGTATTAGAGAAATGATCAATCGGGCCGAACGGGAAACCGGATTCCACCTCAACACGGCTTTCTATGCCTACATGACAGTGTGGTTAAATGGCTGGAGCATGTGAGGAGGACTCAGTGGCCATGAGATCTCTGCTGGACTCTGCCTCCAGTCTGCTGTGTGACCTGGACATGTCACCTCACTTTTCAGTTTACCGTCTCTGTTGCAATACCTCCGCTGGAAAGTGCGGTTGAACTATTAATATCATCCTCATCTGAAAACTGAATCTGGGCCTTGCCTTCCTTAAAAAGCTTTATATCCCCTCCTTGATGTGCACCTCCATGTTAGGAGAGCTGTACTTTTTCTGTAAGGCAGGGCTTTCATTACTATTTCTTTACCTGTAATATTATTTCATACTTACGAACAGTTATGTGTGGACTATACCGGTATAGGCACCATGACGTATAAAAGCATAATGTCTGCGTGATGTATATAAACCATGTTTACATGCTGAAATGTAATATATCATATGGCAGAAGAAATGTATTTTTTAAATAAGATGGGAATGGAAGAGTCTGGCATATGAACTACAAATAAAGGCTTGAGGTAGGTCTTTTTCTTTGGAAACCATGTGCCTACCCTCCTTCTTTCCAACCTTAGACCTTTATCAAACCCACTGAGTGTTTCCGTCTGAGAAGGGTTATCAAGTGAGATTTATGGCTGGGGGAGAGGAGAGCCAAATGAATTCCCTTCTAAGGAAATGCTCAGCTCCCATCTATTTTGGGGTACCTTTTTATCAGCTGAAGACAAAGGCTAGCTCCACGGAAGTCCAGAGGAGTTTTGCCAATGCCTGGAGTGGAGCCAGGACCATATCAGCTCCTGGAATCCTGTTCAGCAGTAGAAACAAGTTGTGCATGCTCTGGGCTGAAAGAAGACCCTCTGAGAGGGTTGGAGTGCACACAGCTAACCATAAAGAGGCATTCAGATGGCAAGCCCTGTGACTCTTTATTAAGGGAAGCAAAAAAGACAAACTTCAAAGCACTGGAACTGGGGAGTGTGCTTCAGGGAGCTGTGTGGTCCTGGGCAAAGCTGGATGGGAGATACTGCTGGACGGGGGGATGGACTGGTCTAAGAATTGGGCAGCTCGGGTCATCTGATCCCAATGGTCTTTCCTGCCCAAGTGCAGAGAGGGCTGGACCCGATGATCTGAAAGGTCCCTTCCAGCCCCAAACAGCTACAGACCTATGAAACTCCCCAAACCGGGCCACCGCATCTCTTGGCAATCCCTTGGCTCCCTTTCCCCACCACACAGCTGTCCCCTCCCCTGCCATTTGGGTGGGTAACTGAATATCCCGTATTAGCTAGAAGCTGTTCTGTTTGCGGGGCAGGATTCATGGGGTATCTCTTGCATGTCGCTGTGAGCTTTGTAGTCTTAAAACCTTGTAGCGAGCGGTATTAGTTTGGCATGTTTGCAGCTCTCAGCTGCCCCAGAGCAAATGACACTTGGGCTGGGGGGGCCCAGCCTGGCAGCCGTAGGCACAATTCCCTTGTCAGGGTAATGCCAAACACAAATGCACCATTTAAGCAGAAAGGAAGCAACCACCAAACAATATTAGTAACAGAGCAGTTTATTAGGCAGGCCTGACATGTGGTTTCTCCTAATGGAAAGGTTAAGCTCTGCGTTTCCTATGAGTGTCTCACTAACCAGACACCTGCTTACAGTTTTCATGGATTATAAGGAGCTGCAGGAGCACCAGGGAGACACAGAGCACTGAGATACACAAGGAGGCCCCTCTTCTGATCACCCCTTTGCTATTCGGAGGGGGGATGTCCCTAGCAGAAGGGCCGGGGTCCCCTGCACCTCATAGCGGGGTGGTTCTGAAACATCGGGTTGTAGGAGAAGAGATGCTTGCGGAAGCAGCTGGCTGTCTTCTGGTCACATTCACATACCATCTTCTCGCACTGGTCCCGTGATTTCACTGTGGGACAAGACCAACAGAGCTGTCGTGTCACCTGTATGCCCTGTGAGGCTGGTGGCAGCAGAGCACAGCACACTGGAGACGGCTGTGGCACAACCCCGACTAGGGGAGAGGTGTCCATCTGTGCTCGGTGAGGCTCAGGGAGACCATATCTTTATCTACCCTTCTCAAGGGAGCAATATGGCAACTGCACATGCACCGGGAGCGGTGGAGGCTGCAAGTGAGACAGGAACAGTGGGAAAAGCCCTGGTGACGCGCAGTTCACTCTGCCCTTCAGCATCCACCCGCTGCCAGCGTGTGACATAGGAGACCGGGCAAGATGGACCTAGGGTCTGACCCAGTAAATGGCAATTCTTACACTCTTATGCCCTAACCTTTGGCTCAATGCATAAAATCCCAGTTTCCTGGGAGGGGAGGTACTTTGCTTTACCCTATATGGCAGCCCCAAGGGAAGTGCTGAACAGCCAGGACATAATGCCCTGGTCTGCCTCCTTCCAGCCTCACATGACACCTCTTCTTTCCCCACCCTGCCCTGCTTCAGGACACCGATGCAGAGCAGAGACAAATAAGGCCTCACCTCAGATGCAGGTAGGATCAGACTCCTTCTCCCCTAAAGTACAACTCTTTGCTTGAGTGCCTTCTTATGGTCAGCTCACCAGCCTGGGGCAAGCTACATGCCTGGGGAGTAGCAAGCCTGCACCTCCAAGCACTGTGCTGAGGCCTCGACGCCGTGCACCGCATCAGCCCCCTGTGACCTCCGCCCTGTCCCGGGCCAGACGGCCGCGCCTCACTCACCACATTTGATCTTGTCCCCATTTGCGTAGAACCTGTAGCGGTGAGTGCCGGGAGTGCAGCCAAACATCTGGGCCTTGTTATAGCAGCAGTCATGGCTGTGGCAGCACCTACGTTTTGCAAAGAAAGGGGTAGAAGAACCGGGGGGGGTCCAACAAGGGTCAGGGTTGAGAATCCAGTTCCACCTTGAGGAGAGCCTTGGCTCCAAGTTAGTTGCTGTTAATTTTGCTAATGCCAACGCACGTCTGGTTGTCCTTTACGTTCACAATCTATTCTGTGCCTGCGAGCAACTTTCCCACACTTGTGGCTGGAGTCATTTATTGATGAGAAGCAGAGCAAACTATCCCATCTCTTCCTTTCAGCCTATCCCCAATATTTACCCTTGGGTCCTTCTGGCCTTTTACCATCATGAGTCACCAAACCAACCCCCAGCCTTGACTTGGAGGGAACGAGGCACCAGACAAGATTCCTTATCCCAGCTTACCTGTCGACTGGGTCCACGGGCACCCCTTGTGTCCCTGGCCCACAGTGGCATCCGTAGTTGCTGAAGTTGGCCAGACTGTGAGTGAAGGTGGTCAGCCGAATCAGCTCGTCAAACTGGGTGGCAGTGCTGCTCACGAGTGTGACGCCTAAAACACCGGCAGGGAGAAGAGGTAAGTGCCGCATCACAGCAAGTCACAGAGAAGGGCAACGAGAGGACTGGAGAGCATGGATATACACTACAGTGTGATTACTACTGTGGTGTTTAACCCAGATTTTATACAAGTGTGTGTCTAGCGTGTAAAGGAGTGCACACATCACCAGCACTTCCAGGGTAGTTGTCCGTAGTAGGTGCATTTCCAGTGTTGAACCAAATTTGCATTGAGAAAACGGCTGTGCTGTGCTAGAGAGGAGTGCACACATGGATGGCACGCTGGTGTGATTTTACCCTGGTGTGTAGAGTTACTCCTTACTTCCCGAGGAGTAGCTCTAGCCCAGAATGGAGTGACTTACTTTGGCTCATTGCTGTGTGTCATGTGTCCATTTTACTTTATCAGGAACAAAGTCAAATTACTCCAGAGTAAACCTATTTTGTGTCCATTCTTGGTGACATTCAGACATCATACTCTGCATAAGTTTAGAGTCCTACCTGTGTGCAGAGCTGTATAATCCATATGATGCTCTGTGCCCCAAAGAATTTATCTGTCATTTTATAACCCTGTAACTATTTCTATCTGTGCAACCCAGTCTATCTATACTGAGGTGTAATAATCAATACTACCAGTACAATCAATACAACCAATACTCCTGAGTACACCTGAGTTTTCATGCTAATGCTATTAAAAATATATATTCTCAAGCTCTTGTTTAATAATGGACCGGACACAGAAAAGAGAACCCAGTTACCACCGAGTATATAATAAAACCACATCCATGCAGCAAACATTATCTAATCACCAAAAGACCCATCTCCCTGGGTTTCCCTCTGTATTACATACACCAAAGTCAAGGGGGCTTCTCTCCTTTAAAGGCTCTTAGTGTCATAAATCAAGCCTGGTAAATCATTCAAAGGCGGCAGTGATGGGCTTCCAGAGACTGACTCTATAGTGCCAATAGCGATGAATGGGAGAAGCATGCAGTTGCCTCATTTGGCACATAGTGGAGAGGATTTTAGCCGTAGAGGCCTTTTGGCTTCAACCCCCAGTGCTACCCCAGCTGAGCCATGCACCAGCCCTAGAGTGCTTACTTACCGCAAGCAAAAGTCAGCACGAAGATGAGACAGTGGCCCATCCTTGCCATTGTGTGTAACAGCTCGGGGACACCTTGAACACACAGCGTCTCCTACCTGGGTTTCTGCTGACTCTCTCGGAGGGCCGTTGTGGCTTTTTATACAACTTCGGCCAGTCTCTCACGTGGACCTGACTTTCCCCTTTTTTACGATAATTGCACATTTTTTTTTACCAAGAGGCCATAATTACCTAAGAAATGAGCTGGAAACACTAGGCTATTTTCATATGGCCCAACGGGGGATGTGGGCAGCTCCCTGCAGTCAACCAGGTCTTTAAAACGTACTGGGGTTTATTGTTTTAAAAAGCCAATTTTGCCTCCCATCCACCTCCGAAACTCAAATGAGCTTCATCTTCTGAAGACCTGGAGGCCTATTATATCAGCAGGAAGTGCTGCTTAAAGTGAGAGGCTGGTAGAAACGTGCAGAGCATTAGTTGGGACTATACCAGTGAGCCATACACTGAGAAGTGTCGCTTGGGGCTGCTCCAGTGGGGCGCTCCGTAGGCTGCCCTGCTAATGCACTTCAGCTCCTCTTGACTTGTTGGAGCCTCCCATTCTCTGCCCAAACCAAAAAAGCCTTTGTGTTTTGGGATTAAGTTTATGATGGCTTTTCAACCAGTTTGGCCTGTGGGGGGGGGGTGCAGCGGTGGGATGAAAGGAGGAGGCAGCATTGTCCTTTCCCTTTTCTCCTCCATGTCACTGAGCAGAGAGACAGGAAATCTCAGGAGTTTTGGTGGGACAAGCAGTCAGGAGAATATGCAGAAGTGTTAGCTGATTTCCAAACCAGAATGAACAATATCTTTACCATTAGCGAGGCCTCTAATACTTTTGATACATGATTTGTACGGGATTGACATGAAATGTCTGTAAAGTCAACTGACTGGGTTCTACTTAATGGCTGCAATTAAAAAATGTGTCTCCTGAAACACAACTGCATTTGCTATACAAAGCATACAATCTGTGTCTAAAATATTTGTGACTATGATAGACTATGGTCTATGTATGATAGACTATGATCTGAGTATGCAAATACTCTCTCTCTCTCTCTCTCTCTCTCTCTCTCTCTCTCTCACACACACACACACACACACACACACACACACACAGAGGATTAATGGTATTTTGGATGCTCATCTACCATTAACTTGTATATAATTAATTACATATAAATGTTCTCCTACGTTTACATGCACAGGGAACTGTGATTATGTGTCTTCAATTAATATTACTGCTTTCGTTGGGGATCTCTGCCTTGTGAAAGAAGCCCCTGGCTTGACCTAAATGGCTATAAAATGTAGCTCCCATAATTGTCTTCATTGTGTGAATGTAGGATGTACATGGAAAGGAGTTTTTGCTGTTATTAGAAGCTGACAATTTTACTTTGGGCATCCTGTATTTTATATGCACATGTCTTCTGCATAATGCATATAAAACTTATATGAACAGTACACATGCATTTTATAAGTAAATAAATATTCATGTATAACATGCACTACATATACATGTTATTTATGCACCATCTAGTTTATAAATTCAATAAAATGTATATGTATTATATATACACACACATATATGTGTGTGTGTATGTGTGTACACATACACACACGTATATATAACACACACACATATATACTTCAAGCTATACTACATAGGCAGGGCAGAGAGAAAGGAGAGAAACAAAAGCATGCAATGATGCAGTATAATATACTGCTTTAATTGGAATGAGTTCTGGATGACCTCATTGCCTACAAGTGCAATGCAAACCTCACCAGAACATGGCACTGTCATGTGTTTTGTGTCACACATTTTAGAGAAATGTTAATTTTAGAAAACACTTTGCTTTCAAAAACAAATGCTATTGTGCTGTTTCTCATGTGCTTCTTTTTCTATATGTGGTGCACTGTAGTTACTTCCAAGAGGATGTGTCTACACAAGACATTAACTGTGCAGTACCCTAAAAACACAGTAGTGTGCTGGGCAAAACTCATGCTAATATGCTGTTGTGCAGTAGTGTTAGGCTACTGCACAGTTAATGTCACTAAAAAGCTGTGCATCAGTACTCCTGCGCAGTAGCACCAGTTACGGAGCACTGATTTAGTACTTAGCAATGCAAGTACTAAACTTAATGCGCAGTAACTATAGCACATTAATGAGCATGCAGCTGCATTCAGCCACCCAGGAGACTGAAGGACTAGTTGTGATGCATTAAAAAAATTAAACCATTTTCCCGGTGGATTCTATATAAACCGCAGATTCATAGATTTTAAGACCCAAAGGGACACTGTGATGTTAGACCTGAACTCTCACTGTGGAACAGCGGCAAAATAAATGGACCATGATTCTGAAAGAGCCTCAGCATAGCTCCAGGAACATCACCGGAGACACTGGTCTGCAACAGCTGAGAAGCGGTCCAATAGACTTTAATAAAGCTATGACAACCTATGCCAGGTCATGGCAGCCCACTGTCTATAGTCTTGTTTTTGACGTACGGGATCTTAAAATTGCCTCTAATCCAGGGCATATTATGCAATATTAAACCCATGCTTCCATCTCATCCATACGGAAAGGATTTAGAAATATTTCTGGCACCACTTTATGAAAGAAAATGATAGCCACAGAAATGTTGCTTACAAGTTTGAAGCCTCAGAGAGATCTATTTACAGGCTTTTTAAAGCTGCCATCATCACGGTACTGGAGCTGTCACAGAAGCATGAATCAATTTACCCTCACACTGCCCCAGTAAGAGGGGTAAGTGTCATTGCCCCCCTTTTACAGATCAGATCCCACTTGACTCTTAAACAGCCCTTTTCCTGAGCTCAAGCCATTTGCAAAAGGAGATAGGCATGAATCTTGAATAACCTCATTTCTCAGGTGGGGAAACTAAAGCACAGAACGGTGAAACGACTTGCTCAGGGTCACCCAGCAAGCCTAGGGCAGAGCTAGAGAAACAACCAGTTTGCCTAAGTGCCCCTTAAGTGCCTCGGTCGCCCGACCAGCCTTCCTCTGCGGCAGTGCCAGCAACGGGGGGTTTGCGGGCTGACTGCAGGTGGGATCATCATCCACAACAGACTGTTTTTTGCAGAGACCTCCCTGTTTAATCTATACCGAGGCAGCTTTACATATAGGTTAGACAGATATACGGCAAACTGGCGCATGGCGAACAAGGCCAGATTTTATTTGACGGTGACCGTGCGGATCACAAGGTAAATCTCGAGACCCTCTTCCACCAGGGCTCTGGGGTATCGGATAAGGAGGCTTTGTTAGTTCACAGCGCTGAGGTCCTAACAGAAACAGAGACACCTTACATAAGGCTGAGTTATTTAATCCCACGGTTTCTTCACTTTTTGATGCTTCCGTAGGTGTCTCTGAGACGGGAACTGGCACCAGCTTGCTAGTTCAAGCCTATGTGTGAGTCATGCCTATTGCAGCATTGTCTCATCAAGAATGCCGTTCTGAACAGTTGGGGCATGCTTGCCATGAGCCATCTGCTTGCTGCCTTCCTACCTGGGGAGCAAAGGAAAGGGATGGCGGTGGAGTCTTGTCCCTGGAGAAGAGGCCAGGAGCTACAAACGAAGCTGCATGCCTGGATCTGCTGTTGACTGGGTGGCTCCAGACCTCCTAGTTGTCTTCCCTCCCCGCCTCCCTCCGTCGGATGGGGCTAGGATATCTCACAGTGGGTCTGAATCTGCACTGGTGTTTTTAGCGTGACTGGCTGGACGTATATTGGCCGCCAAGCAACTGGGGTATTGAGACAGTTGCCTCCCGCAGGGGGACAAAGTTGCTCCTACAGCATCCGTGGCCACCTGAGCAGGGAAAGGGAAAAGCGCAGCCAGTCTTCGGGCTTCGGGCTAGACACTGCTCCTTCTGCTGGCTGCTCAAGCCCTCGTGGACTGCAATAGTCCCCAGATGAGGAGGGACTGCTAACATTGCTACCCCTGCCTGCAGGGAAGGGGAGTTTGTTTCAATCTATTCGCTTATTTTTGTATTTAATTCTATTTTCATACGGCATTTTGCCTTTTTTTGTTGTTGCCCTGAGCCTCTTTGGGAAGGTTGGCAATACGTGTAATAAATAATCACGCTCCAGGCACATGCTGTCTAGGTGAGACTTGTGTGGGTTATGAATTGGGCTTTCCCAGTGGCAGGTTGGCACCGCTGGGATTCCCTCCCAGGAGAAAGACAACTAAGCACGAACCTAAGACCGAGCTTGGTGCCCAGCTCATATTCAGCTCATTAAATCCTGGTTTTCTGATGGGTGGAGCACAGGTTTTGGCTTTCTTTTTGCAAGGCAGTGATAATCTTAATGCATTTTTCAGATTCTGGATGTCTCAACTTAGTGTTATAAGGCACTTGCATAACCATGGAAAGGGAAGGCAAATAAACACTCCTGGAAAGCCCCTGAGATCTTCCCAAGCTGAATCTCAGCTGCCTTCATTTCTACATATGGAAAAATGAGAGGAGTGTATTGAATATTGGAGAGAGACAGACATGGAGCAAAGCCTGCATTGACTTTCTGGATCTTTGGGACATTTCAGATCCAGATCTAAATCTCAGTGACCCTTGGTTTTCATAAAAAAAAGATCTTCAGTAATTGGGACTGAGACACCCCACATCTCATAGCTCAGGCTTACCTCCACTGTTCGTGCAAAGGCCAGGACAGACGGAGACTAACATACAGCAGCAGTTCCCAAGGGTTTTGTGCCATGACCTCCCTCTGATTCTCGTGACCCAACTTCAGGTCCGCTGCATGAGACCCTAACTTTTGTCTTGACCTTTTCTGAAGGAACTGAACTTCCCCGGGGCTCTCAAACCCAGTCATATTGGGGGTGACCCATTTGGGATCATGACCCCAAGGTAAGAAGCAGCTGATATGAAGGGTAGCGTGCGCTGGATTTAGTGAAGAGGAGCTGCTTCTGGGTTTGAGTGTCAAAGTACTGGTCTCACTCCTCCAGGACCATTTCTCAGGGGTATTTCCTACATTCCTATATGTGCTTTAACAGCCTGGCGACCAGACATGGATCCTTTCTAGCAGAAAGGCCACGGTTCACTCTCCATCACTGCACACCACAGATGTCCCCTTTGTCATTTTGAGTTATCCATGAATGTGAGGGTAGATAGTAGGGCAGCAGTTAAATGCAGTATGATGATAGGGCTGCCTCCAAGTGCGTTTTGCCCGCCTGGTGACCACTGAGGCCGGAAAGTAAATAGATGACGGTGGAAAATGAGAGGCTTGCTGTGTATTTATCAGATGAGATCATTAGCCCTTGTGGGCTGGAGATGGACAGAACAAACACATGGCTTCCAAAGCCTGGCTGGAGGGCGAAGTTAGATAATTAAACACTGTGGAGCACAGGGGCACATCCCTCCCTTGCTATTACAATGAGCAATTATACCTGAGGTTTGGGAGACATTAGGGGTGTTTGGATCTCAGATTTAGCCTGGCTCAGGCTGAGTGCTGCGGATGCATCCTGCAATGATTTCTTTCTTTGGTTTTATCAGTCAGGTCCGTGGTGTTCATCTCCTGGTTAGCTCGGGGTATGTCTACACTGCCTTCAGATTGTGCCAGATGGTGCTACAGTAAGGCTTCATGGGCTACTGCCTCCCTAAATGGGATAAGTCCAGCTTGAGCAGCACTAGCTCCAAACAGCTACGTTAAATTTTCAGCAGCTCATGCCTTGATACTCGCTATCCTGTTCATGCACTCAAGTTCCCTGTTTCTTGCAGTGCCTTGCAAACCATTTGACCTCTCTTTCCTCAACAGTAAACACAGTGACAGTAGCATCTGCAATACAAGGATGGGGTGAGGCTTCATTCCTCGGGTTTTGTACAATGCTTTAAGATTGTCAAGTTGAAGCTATTGCAGAAATAAAGAGCACTGTTGCTACTAAACAGGAAATAAGGCTATTTTTGACTCCAAAACATGTGTGCAGGTTATGTGGTCATTGCATGATGGTTTACAGTGTGAGATTACCAATAAAATGTTGAGAATAGTGATTGAGGCAGTCTGCCCAGTCCCAGTCCCATCTGCTGAGTTGCTTTGTCTATGGGGTTTTGGATCGAATCACTCAGATCTCTTTGCATCGCGCTGTCCATTTTTGTGAAACCCCTTGTCATGGTAGTTGACAAATTCTTCATGGATACTTCACAGTAACATGGTTTCAATGAAATTTTAGGGGAGGGAAATTAATACAATTGGTTATCATGTTCTTATTTTGTTTAATTTTGTCTTGGCTTTTATCATACAGCATTATATGATATATGTAATATTCTGTAGGATATTATAACATCACCAAACAGTCAGATTTTGGAAGTTCCAGATGTCCCAATTTTTGTTGGGGAATTTTTATTTCAGGAGACATGTTGGCCTTTGTGTGATACAGCATGGAAACTAAATTGGAAATGTTTCAACTTCCTGAAGAATCAAAATTTGGTTCTCAAGGAACTCCAGTTTTTACTAGCCTAACTTTTAAGGCTGTTTTTAAGAATGCTTTGACAGTGCAATGGCTTCTATAATACTTGACTCCTATTGCTGTTACCACTATACGGAGAATGCTATTATAGAGAATTTCAACAGAGATCCAGCATAATTAGGACACGTGAACAAGCACTTATTATCCAGGATCTAGTGTTTGAGGCCTGGGAGTTAAAGCTAATATAATGTTATCTTAACATACTGGGGCAGGTGCCAGGTTTTCTGTTTTTTAAAGAAATTTTATCATTCTGAAATGTTTCCATTTAAAAAACGGAATCAAACCAAGAGAGTAAAAAACAATAAAAAGAAAGAAAAATGTAAAGCTGTTTGAGATTGGAAAAGGAAAACTCTCTGTCCCTTTCCAAACTCCTCAGGGTGCATCATTCTGTGTTTTCCCCCAAACTGTATTTTGATCGTGCATTTCCACAAAACATCTTGCTTTCTGTGAACTGGCATTTTCTGACGGATCAGAGAATTTCAGCCCAGCTCTCCCCAGCAGCCATCGTCCCTCTTTGTGGTTCAGGAGCGTATGCATGTACATCCTTAATGCAGGCCGCGCAGTGGGCCGTTGCCTCTTTCCGGCTTCTGCCCAGCTACTACAATTGAAGTTCCCAGCTCCCACCACAAAGCAATCCCTTGGTCATGCCCATTAATTATATCGAGACATCGAACATCTGGACTCTAGTCTGTCTCAGTGGTCTAAAGCGGGGTCTCCATACTCCTCCACTCCATACTCCTGCCTGGCTGTATACGTCAAAAGATCTGATGATCTCTCACGCATACACCATCATCCAAAAGGATCCACAGTTACCTACTGCTAATCATTTCTATAAAATGAGAGGCCTGATGGGAAACTCCTAGAGGTTTCGGTGAATGCTCTGGATTCCAGACCAATGGGGTGTTGCATTAATGACAATTTAATGCAATCAATGCAGCTTTGAGTTCAATGGCTTTGTCCACAAGCAGCAGTCATGAGCTGCAAAACCTTTAAAAGCAGCAAATACAGGTTTAACAGGAGCTGAGCGGGGAAAGAAAGAATAGGGGCCAGGTTGAACAGAGAGTGACAGGACATAGGTGTAATGAATGATTGATTAACCGGCTGGGTGCTTCTCACTGGCAGTCACTGCAGCCCCAGTGAAAGCATAAGGTGGAGCAACCCACTGAGAACCCTGCTAGCGAGAGTTGGAGAACAAACAGATGTCCCATTCTGCATAATTTTTGGACCTTTTTTCTCAGTTGGGCCCAAGAAGAGTTTTTTCAAGAATGTGAAACTTTCCCCGCAACCAAACACCTGAAAGACAAAGAGAAAAAAAGTTGCAGCCGAACCATTTTGCTTCCATTCCACTCTTTAAAAATGATTTTTCAAGTATATGTCAACTTAAATTGCAAAACAGTAAATGGCTTCATCCAGAAAAAGGGAACTTCCCACACAACTCATGTCAGAAGTCCCATCTGACAATGTCTAAACATTTTTCAACGTTTTTTCATAAAGGTAAATCCCTTCAGACGGGACCATGGGATAATGTAGGGAGTCGCAGGTGGGGTTTTGATACATAGGGAATGTTCTTTAACATGAAACCATTTCACCAAAAAGGCCCTGACCTGCTATGAGTAACTGCTCTTAGCTTCAGATGGGAAACCCATCCATCAGGGCAGGATGTGGCAGAAGGGCAGCACAAAAAACACAGGGCAATACCCCAGAAAGTTATAAATAAAGGATAAAGCAAGCCCCCGAAAAAGGCAGGGGATTACTATACTAGAGGATATGAGAAACGCTATTTTGCCTCAAAACCCAGATCCAGGGGACCCTCATCTTTTTTTATGATACCCAAGAGTTCAGAGTAAATCTGGGTCTGTATCATTGAATATTGGGTCTCCAAGAAAGGCCAATGGCCAATGCAAGACAGCTCTTGAAGGTGTCTTTTAGGACTGTGATCTGTGAGGTACGATACAGAGGAAGGAGGTTTCAAGATGATGATTAGTTTGGGGTGTCTGTGGATGAAATGCTATAAAAAACATCTCACCCTTTTTTTTCACTTCCTCACCAGAAACTCACTCACCTCGTTACACGCCTTGTTTCCAGCTCACATGGAACGGACAGGGGAACGCAGCATGGGATGTACGGTCTGACGAGGAGGTCAGGGCAGTGTGGTATAAACACTAGCACGGCATTTGCATGACGTATTTCTAAGGTGCTGCAGATTAAGAGAACAGTCTGTCACAAGCAGGCAGAGAAAAACCCATGCAATCGGCCACACCTTCGGAGTTGGCTGCTCTGGGCCGTCCTCAGATGGAAACTAGCTTGTGCAAATGTGTCCCCTTTCACCCCCGCTGTCCTTTGCACTTGGCCCTATATCTGGATTTGTGCTTATTCTGTTCAAGTTTGTAGCATGGTCTGGTGCTTATGTCAGGAGGTCACAAAATCCTCACGGGAATGCTAGAGCGGGTGGCAAAAGAAAGTCTCCCCAAACTGCCCCATCGCTGTGACGTGCAGCACCCTGTAGTATTCCATGCACACACCCACACAGTTCTGCCAGTGTTATTTCTGTCTTGGTTTGCAACATCCTTATCGCTTCAAGGGTTTTGCCAGAACACAACACTGCCAGTGCCCTGCAAGGATTACCTGCTTCAGGGTTTACTCATTCTTGATGTGGCTTGTTCACCCATTGTAGATGAGCTACTGAGCTCTGCGGTCATTTTGGACCCATGGAGATGAAACCAGACCAGTCAACTGCCTTTCCCTTCTTATCTAGTCTAGTATTTGAAGCTCTGGGAGTAAAAAGTCTGAGCAGCATTACCAGGACTGCTGCACTAGTCCCACGGTTAGGATTTTGCAGAGAGAAAAAGAGCAGAGCACCTAAGGAGTTTAGATTTCAACACACCTTTTGCTAATGTTGCACAAGATAAGACTACTTAGCAAACACAGTGCATGGTATTTCAAAGCACTGCAAAGGATGAATTGGCCAACATAATGTCGAGATAACTAAGGATAATGATTCCAGCTCATACAGACTAAGGGAATGGAGATACTGAAGGCACTTGCCCAAGGCCAACCACTGAGTCAGTGGGCCCAGACTCAACTGAACAGCCCTGAACTTGGAGACGAGCTTGAACCTTCGTCTGAACCATGTGGGTCTGGGCCACCTTTGGTTACTGTGCAGCTGCAAGATCCCATCCCAGCCAGCGGGATCGGCAAAATGTTCCTGCTATCACGGCGACTGGTGGATGGGTGTCCTAGCAAAGCCTCCAAGTCTCACTCTGCCTTTACATCTACCTCACAGTCGCAGCCTACAGGGCGTGGGGCAAGATTAATCTTTTTAGCCAAGCTTTTTTTACCTTGCCATTGGAGCCCCATTCAGCAAGCGCCAGTGGCAGTAGGTATGAATGGACTGGGGGTGGGCTTTTTCCTGAGAGTTTGGTATAGGGGGGTGTGTGTGTGTATTTTTATAAATATATATACACATATACATATGTTTGGTGCATATTTTTATATATATATATATATACACATATACATACACACATACATATATACACACATACACACATATATACACACACACACACACACCCCCCACACACACACCCACACACACGGGCTTTGTAATGCTCCAGCAATGACAGCAATGCATACCGACACTTCCAAGCATTCCTATATCTTCTGGAGTTTCCTACCCTCTTAGCATATCCAGCAGCTCTGCTTAGGGCCCAGTTTCTCCCTTCTCCCTCTTATCCCATGTCCTCAGGGCTCTCTTTCCCGCGGACCCTTTGCCCTGGGTCAGAAGCCCAGGCACTTGCCCAAGGACATCTCGGTCCTGTGTGGGCAGCTTGGCACCCTGCCTCCTCTGCCAGACCTTGCTGCTCTGGCCCAACCTAAAAGTGCAAGGCATTGGTACTGGGCAACTCTGCATTCCTGCAGCAATGCCTTTCTCACTGTACATGCCCTCCTGGTACCAAGAGGGGCTGGGGAGAAATTGCTCCCACGATCTTCGTTCCAGCTCTTCCGCTCCTCGCTGGCTGCCCTTGGGAAATGCACTTAAACTCCCTGCCTCTCTCCTCACTTGTCAAACAGGTGTAGTGACACTGCCCTACCTCATCCTGGGTGTTGGGTAGGATTACTTAGATGTTTTCATGGTGTTATCACTGCTCTTCAAAACCTGTCTTGTGTATATTGGAGTCCTAACAAAGAAACCAGCCCATATCAGCTGAGGATTAGAGAGGTCCACATGTCACAGGGCAATAATATGGCTGTAATGGATTTTCCCTTTGGTTCATTAGACTTGTGTATTGTGCAAAGGGCCTGCAGGTGATACAAGACCTATTATTACTATGCCTCCAAACAGATGCTTTTCTTCTTTGCTCAGAGCGGTTACCACTTGGGCCTCCCATGCTACTTCCTATGGAGGAGGTACTTGGAGTGTGATCTTGCTGGGAATACTTCTTATCAGTATTAAAATAATATTCTGTCTTTTAGGTTGATGTAGACACAAGGATCATGGGGAGTAAGAGCCTGATTTTTATGGCATTTAAGGACTTACATGCATAGAAAGGTGATTTTCAAAAGTTTCTATCTAGGTGCCTAATGCCTATTGCTTTTAATGGAACTTTGTCACTTGAATATTTAGCTAGGCAAGTATTTCCATTTGCAGGGCTTGAATTCCTTTAAAGATTTGGCTGGTGTGAACAAATGCTATTAGACCAGTCGCCCAGTATTTCAGGATAGAGAGACATTTACAGACATTTCAGTGAAAATGTAACAACTGTACATTGCCTTTTCAGTCTCCCTTAAGAGACAGGTGAAGATCAAATATTAAATGAAGATGCAACAGGGTCACACTGTTTCCAGAGCATTTTATTACTTAAAAAGTTACAAAACCAAAATCAGTGCAGACTCGTTCTCGCGGAGCTCAGGATTAACTGGACTGCGACTGCAGGAGGTATTTTTTTCATCCTGAACATCAGCATCAAATATAAATATCTGTATTTTATGCATACATAATTTACCACCATGTATTAATATTACACTGTATAAATATTTCTGTATATTACAAACCTATTGCAGCAAAAATGCAGCACTACGTTCAACTTTTAAGCAATTCAGGCCACACTTATGAGAAGAAAAAAAAAGAGTTGTTCCTTCTCCCTTCTCTGAAACTGAATGCCGCTGCAAAGAATTTAGGGTCGGCTTAATGATGTCTCTGCAATGGGTTCTTCTGTATCAGTCTCAAAATGAAAAAAAGCAATGTATTAAGGAGATGAGGGCTGAAAGCCAGGCTAGAGTGACTGCAGCCTCATGTTATCACATGCGTTGCCATCCCAAAGGTGTTATTAATGGAAAGAGCTCATGCTTGTTAATGTCTACTGGAGTCATTTTATGTATGGGTAGGTAAACATTTAACTCAAGAATATTTATGAGGTGCTGATGGGCCTGTCTGAAGTCAGAAGGTGTCCAGTCGGAGCTGGTTTCCTCAAAACAGCGTAAGCCAGAAGCTTTGAAACTGCCAGAGACACAGTATAAGTCCCAAGAAAAATGCTTCTAAAATGACAGGAGGACCTTGAATGATTCCTAAGACAAGGTCACAGATCAAGTAGATCTAAGCATGGCACCAACCTAGCTGTAGGACGATGTGTAGCATTTAGAGGCTAAGCTCTGTGCCACTAGAGAAGCAGCAAACAGCAATGCTGCCTGCCTCTGCAATTCCCATGGGCCCTCAAAGCCAGGCCTATTGAATATGTACCCTGAATAATACATATATATTTTCTGCTCTGCGCATGCAGCATTAGCTTTAGGGGTCTACATCTACACAGTGGTCTTTGATGTATCTAAATCCATTCAGCACAACTTCTGGGTACAGTTCTGGTGTGTGGATCTTGTTAGAAACTGAGTGTAAAGGTAGGTCATTATTCTTGCTTGCCACAATGGTCCCAGCATTGGGAAAAGTCTGAGCTGAGCTGCTTTCAGTACCAGGGCCCTCAGGCACAGTTCTGTAGTTTTCTAGTGTCAAACTCACACTGGAGATGACTGGGCTTTGGGCCATCTTCAACGTCTTCTTTGACCTGGACCATTTGTAGCCAAAGATGAGAGAGAAAACTATTGTATCCAAGAGAAACTCAAGCATTTCAACCACAGACAATACAGAAGACCCAAACCATAGGCTCCACTGGCTTCCCATGCTGGACAAGAGTAGATTCAACTGTGAACAGGACAAGCAGAAATGATTACAATTACAATTTGAATATTCACAGCTGATTTCTGCCCACTGCAACGCTTGGTTTTAAATCCCCGTATGTTCCCATAGCTATGTCCAAAGCCCCAGAAGTGATGTGATGCTCAGTCTGCAAGGTCCTTTCACCCTTGTAATTCAACCTATTGCAACACCCATGCCTACACCCAGTGTAAATGCTCTAGGTTGGATTCTGCAGACCCATGGGCAATGAATAGCAGGACATGCCCAGTTACCACACCACACTACATACGCGCACAGAAACAAGGTGTTAATATTAAGTATCAGCTGTACACAGTGGCAGTGAATAAGGCCTTTGCAGTCCTACCTCCTTCCCTGGGGTGTGGATGGAGAATGGGCATGTCTGAAAAGACATTAGCCTGTAGCATGAACAAGTTCAAAATCCTCTCTGCATGTCAGGCACTAAATGTTATCAAATCTCATGCTTCAGAGCCGATCTGATCCCATGGAATCATGTTAGGAATAGGAAGCAGTCCTCTCTATGCCCCAATGCAGCCCTGCATAATTGGCTAGACTTTCCCAGGGTGTTAGCTGCATTTCCTTACTAAGTTCTGATCTTGGCCATTGCCAGGAGCAGGGATGGTGATTAAAGCCATGAGCTGATCCAGTGCAACTTACTGTGAGTAATGGAGATTCATTCACGGACTGATAGTTCAGTTGATGGTAGAAGATAGTCACCTTGGCAATATCTTTCCTGCGGAGGAGAGTGGAGGCAATTAGCAAAGTGCGATCCCTACACAGCAGTCTACCCATAGCAGGAGCTTCAGGTGCTGATGGTATGTGGATCTCTCCTCTTCTCTGCCTATGGCCCAGGGTCTAGATTTCTGGGGGCTGAAATGTAGCCTAACTAGTTTTGGGGCTCAATATAAACACACAAACCTTACTACATATAGCAGATTAGGCTAGATGATCTAACATTGCCTTCTAAGCTTAAACTCTATGAAAGCAAGGGATTCTATGAAACCATTTAGCATTGGCATTTAATTTTCTTTTAATAGAGAAACCTTGCTGTGGCAGGGCACTGTTTGTGCCTGCCACTTTAAGGGCCTGAGCCTAGCGCCAGCAGGTGCCTGATTAGGGCAGCCATTTTAGATTCAGGGCTGCCTATATAAGCAGGGCATTTTGGTGCTGGCAGAGTAGGTAACAACATTGCTTGGCTGTGAGGCTGCATGGAGCAACAGGAGGTAAGAGCAGGAGCTGCAGGGGGTGGCTAGGATGGTCCTGGTCCTGGTCCTGGTCCTGGTCCTGGTCCTGGTCCTGGTCCTGGTCCTGGTCCTGGTCCTGACCTAAAACTGCACCCTGCCAGGAGTGGGTGGCCTGGTGGGGCTCTCAGTGGTGTGGGAGCCACCAGGAAATGACAGGCCAGTTATCACCCAGGTGAAAGGTGGGTTGGGGTGCTTTAACCCCAGCTCCTGCCTTTGGGTGGGTTGGGTGATACTGGAGGTAAGGGGGGCTAGGCATAGCTATGGCCACCTGAGCCCATTGGGGAGGAAAGCCCTGTGGCCCTGAGTGGAGGGGGTGGTGGGGAGCCCTGGTAAGGGGGAGAATAACTAGAGGGCTGAGGGCCCAGTGTATGTACATATGTACACACAGCCAGAGTATGCTTAGACCCGGTTGGGTAATTGGGTGGCCACTACCCTGGTGAGGGTTGCAGGAGAGACCCAACAGATGGTACATCTGCCCCACAAGAAATGGACTAGCTAAGCCTATGGCCAAAGAGGGCCTGTTCCAAGGAGGAGCAAGGTGGCATAAGTTCTTGATGTGTGAAAGAGACCTTGTGAGAGAGGGTGGAGTGTGTGAGGCCTGAGTGAAAGGTGGGCAGTATGGATGTATGTGTGTGACTGAGGCCTGACGGCATGGCCTAAGCTTGCTCTGACTGTAGCCTGGGAGCACTGTAACATCTGGATGCCATCTGCAAGGCTTGGGCTGTGGTGTAGGGGAGGTACAGAGCTGTGGACACCCCCAAATATTGGGCTGCAATAATGGGCAGCCTCCTGCCTTATTTAACAACTTAATAATTGCCAACAAGGCATGGCAGGCAAGACAGGAGGGCAGCATGCCCAGAGGCAGGTGGGGAGCTAGCTGCAGCTATCGGGGATGCCCGCCTTGCTATACTTGCAAATAGGTCTTTACGCTAGACTAAAAGCATGGCCTAGTGAACTGTTATACTGAAGGAAGACATGAGGCCTGATCCAGTCCTTGAAGTTGGCAAGAATCTTTCCAATGGACATCGGTGGGCTCTCAGTCAGGTCCCCAGTGCCTCTCAATGCCATGTTTTGCAGCTAGATCACTTATCTGGACAACTAGGATGTCAGAATGAGCATCTCTGTTGGTGTGCACATAGGCATACTCTACATGTGCCAGTGTAGTTAATATTTCCAGTGACAGGGAAACATTTAGCTTGGGCTGTTTTTAATACTCGTCAGTCACTGTAGGATGGAATGAGTATCACTCCATGAAAAACTAGTTTGGGGGCTGTCAATCATTCAGCTATCCTTGGATGAACATCACACCCCATCCTCTGTTAGTTACTAACCTGTTGCTAGTAGAGTTGTATCCTTTCTGCTGGCTCAGAGCCCGGCGGATCCAGTCCTGAAACACAATATTTCTATATTAATGGTCATTCCCTCTCTTGGAACTGGCACCAGATTATTGCAGTTCATTATGCCTCAAGTTCTATAATTATGCAGTTCATTATGCCTCAAGTTCTATAATTATCCATATTCTCTCGAACCTGTAGAGGAGGTACAGTAATACTGCTTTCATTAGGTATGCTTAATATTCTGTCGGGTGAAATGTCACGCATGGAAAAATGACCACTGCTAAATTTTGAAGACCAGCACAGCAGGATCTCAAATGGGTTCTTCCTCTGAAGACCAAGAAACAGCCAGATGTGTGTAAATGGTGACTTCTGAATGGCTACTATGAAGGTAACTCAGTCTTTAAAACCAGTGCACCATTGATGATCAACCATTGTCTGTCATATTTGTACCCCTATGCAGCTCGGTATTCCATATGGCAGTCCCTAGGGTATGCATTTTAATACCCAGGTGACATTAAAATAAGAGAAACAGGAGACCATCATCCAGAAAGTCCTGAGGCTCCCATGACAGTTTCTCAGCCCCTCATGAACAATTATGGGATAGGAGGTTATGGACAACTCCATTTTACACACGGGGAACTGAGGTACAGAGTTGAAGTGACTTGCTCAAGACTTGTAACAGAACTAAAACTTAGCCCAAATCTCCCAAGTCTCTGTCTATTAATGCCTCACCTACAAGGCTGTTCTTGAGTATCCAGCATCCTAGCCAGGATGGCTTACTTCAATCCAATTTTTCCATCTTAGTTTTGTACTAGACCATTCAGCCTCCCATCCCTTGAAACCGGCCTCGTGGGCCAGTAACGTACGTAACCACAGTAGAGACGGCTTCCCCTCCAAACAACACTGTATTGATGCAGACATTACCTCTGAGTTTGGTGACGGCCATTTAGCACTCCCTGCAGATATCTTGTACCATGATTCACTGTTAAGGTGAAACAAAAAATGATGGTCATGATGGTTCCAGGATTTAAAAATGAATGAATAAAAAAACAGTTAACACCCTCATCTCTACCAACAGAAGTTCTTGAGACACTTTGGATGCAAGCATGAGAACAGGACAACTTAATTTTGACAAATGCTAAATTTGCTGAAAAATGGCGTTCTGGGAGGGACCAGAAATAACCATTTGTAAATTTGGTGAATGACTCGGGCTGAAAAAAATAGGGGGCAAATTTTTAAGAATTCCCCCAAACAGTTCTTTTAAACTTTTCAATTCAAAAAGGCATTTTACCTTTTAAAATCCGGTCTATATTCAAAGAAAATAAAGGTTAAAAACAGGTCAAATAATCCCAAAATTACAAATAGCATTTTGGTTCAGGTAGAACAAAGTGTTTCTGGCTCACCCAAAGCAAACCACCTCTCAATTAAATTTTTTTTCCCCCCCAGTGAAACAAATTGGTTTGTCATCCAAAGCAACTTTTTTTTTTTTTTTCCCTATTTCTCTCTTTTTTTGCTACCAAAATGAAAATCCCATGACTTGCTTGGCTCTGAGTGTGCATGCATGAGTGTGTTTCCTATGTACACCAGAGAACATGAAACATGGTAGCCCTGAAGCAGCAGCATTTTCACAGCAGGCTTAAATGGGTCTTGATACGGACCTTCATCAAGCTAATTTTGCGGTTTCTATCCCAATATTATGGACTGACCCTACATGTTGTTACCTGCTAGCCACTCTAAATGAAGCCAGCAAGAGGTAGATAGATATCCAAGCAAAGGAGAAGGTGAGCCTTCCGATCGCAAGGGATTGGATGCCTGCCTAGAGTATGATGGACTGGACATGCACATGGGAGTCTCAAAGCTGAGCTAGCCACACCCCTGTTGGAGCCCTTCCTCTTCTATGGGCTTAGCAATATGTGTCCTCTGCGCTAGTGACTGACCTGCATGGTTTGGGGCACTTGTTGAAACAGCTGAGGTGGTGATCTGCAAGCCGGTTGTACAGCTGGTAGAAGCAGTGACCTGGAGGAGGAAATGGAAAGGGGCATGCTCAGACAGGTGGCTCCCCTGGAAATGCACTCCCCAAACCCCATCGCTTCGCCCTCCTAGGCACACCACGTTCTCGCTCAAAGCGGGAGAGAGTGTTCTGCTCTCTGCCTCCCACTGTGGAACGGGTGCAGATGGCTCAGGATTTCATTCAAGAAACTTCAGCAAGAGTCACTTGGAAAGGCATCAATCAGAAAAGGAGAGTGTCCTCCTACAGATAATAACACTTGTATAAGGCAGTTGCTACTTGGAGTGGCAATGTAAAATTGCAAAGGAGCAGGTTGGGCTCTGGCATGCCCCACTTTCTTTTTAAACTCTTAATCTCTGCAGGAAGTGGTGCTTAATGGCATTGAGACACTCCCCTACCATCATCGTGTGTATGGATAGGAGAGTAGTAAAGCCCTGGTACAGGCTACCCAGACAGGTTGTAGAGTCTCCGTGCTTAGAGGCTGTTAAGATCCTGGTAGCCAAAGCCTTGGCTGGGATGATCTAGTTGGGGATAGCCCTGCTTTGAGCAAAGGGTTGGACTAGGTGACTTCCTCAAGTCCCTTCCAGCCCAAATTTTCCATGCTTTTATATGTGTCGTTGCAGTCTAATAAGGTTTGGGCACAAGAATAAATGATACCAGTCTCTTTGGAAATGGGGCTGCCCACCAAAAGGCTTTTGCAATGTAGAAAAATGTTTATTAGACTAAACTCTTCTTTTCTCCTCCTGAGGTAAACGGCATCAATAGTTATGGTGACACGCTAGTGAATTATTTCACTGGCCTACTTCTAACCAATGTTCTCCAGGCATCCTCCGAATATATGGTAGAAGAGGCATCAGTTCAGAAGTCCATTAATAACCTGTTCTTGCAAGCCATGTCTGGGATGGCATTTCTGGTGCCCTTACCCCATGCAGGATGCTTGTTGTAGTTACAATATTCAGCATCAGGAGGCAGTGGGTAGTAATAGTATCCACAGCCACAATGTTGAATCATGATGTTCTGGAAGCAGGAATGCACACACGCCTGAAAAAAAGCAGAAAGACAAGTGAGAGACCTGGTGTCCTACTCTTTGCCCGGTAACACATGAGAAGACTTCTTCCTTGCCAGAATGCAGTGGTTGCAACCTGGGGCAAAGGGTTTTCACAAGCTCTCAAGTTAATGTCTCAAATATTCAAAGGCTGGATAAGTGTCAAAACCAGAAGAAAACAAACTTCTGAGGGCACAGGAACGCCAGTTCTGGAAGTGGAAGAGACCCACTGTCCACCTATTTCGGCATCCGCTCGTCTCCAATTCAGTCTAGTCCGACAAGCAACAGAGAACTCCAGTCTCCTGAACTCAATGTCCCCTGGCCAACGCATTAAATTGTAATGTCAATACTGCACGGGTGTATAAGCATCTTCAAAAGGGTCATAACCAACGTATTAGTCGCTGTGCTGCTAGCATCTAACTCCTTGCTTTGGAAAGCATGCAAGAGATTATCTGAGCATGAATGATGCTACGAGGAAATCAAACCCTCTGCTTTGAAATTACCTGCAGCGTGTAGGAACTTTTGTACAGGAGCTTGACATTCACATCATCTCCATTAACGGTGCATTTCCCATAATTCCCACCCAAGCGATGTACCTCATCCTGTGGACACACAGAAAAAGAGCCTTATATGATTGGGAAGCATCAATCAGATGTGTAAACATTTCAAAAGACATGTTAGGACTAAACAAATAGACCACAAAGACTGGGGAGCAAAAAGAAATAAAAATTAAAAAAAAGAGACGGACCAGAAGCTATATTTAGAGGTCAGGCTAAAATCAGGCTGAATTAAACCCTGCGAAGGAAATTAAAACAAACAGCAAAGCCATTTTGGCCAAACAAATATATAGAAAACAAGAGGTGGAGTGGGGCTGGTATGTAGAGATGATGGGGAAGAGATTAGAGACCATCAGGGGGTAGTCCAAAACCTAAATGAATAACTTGCTCCTGTGTCTACCAAAGGGAATTGGACATGGGAGTAAAAAGGCAGGATGGTTAATTCCACGAGGCTACTAAAATAGAAGCAAGTGTCGAGGAGTTGAATGTACTTGTGTTTGGGGAGAAACAGGAGAAAGATCATTTCCATCCCAGAACTTTGGAAGAGCTAGCACATGAAATTCTAGGTACAGTAGCAAGGATTTTTAATTAATCTACAAAATCATGGGTAATACTATATTATTGGAGAACAGCAAATTTGGTACTTGTATTTAAGAAGCTGAATTCACACCGTTTGGGCAACTACAAGTCTTGTTTGACTTCAGTAGGGAGCAAGTCTTTAAAAGAAATTTTGAAAGACCTAGAGGGAAATGGTAAACACAGTCTTGCTTTATCCCAAAGTGGACTAAACCACACTAAACTCATATCTTTCCTTTAATAAGCTATCTGATGTTTAAGATAAGAAGAAAAACAAGATCTAATCTAGTTGAACTCCATTAAACATTTGATATAGTGCCATGTGGGAAATTATTAACCTGGAGAAGGGGGGGATTAGTACAAACATTGTGACATGGGCAAAAGCTAGCTAACGGGTAGGGACGCAATGGATTATGGCAAACAGGGAAGAGTTGGGCCAGAGTGAGGCCATCCCTTTGCTCATAACCTGCCATTATCACCTGAAAAAGGAACTGAACGGATGCTGATGAGCAAGGTCAGCACACCTGTTGGATCCCTATGGTAGTCGCGATCCCTGGTCTAATGTCAAACCCTTCATGCTCGAGGAACGGCGTCTGATTGTAGTTGTGGATCATCACTTTCACGCCAGCCACTGTTGACAGCAGTGCTATGTGATCCTTCTGCTCTGCTTTTAGGATTAGAGAAAGTCCTAGAAACAAAAGGAAAGGAAAGCCTTCATTAAACCTTAACTTTCAATCACAACTCCTTACACCGAGGCTGGGAATTAACATAATCTCCCGTACTCCCAATATAGCTAGAGAAGTTACGCAGGTTGTGCTCTCAGATCACAGCTTGGTGCAACCTTTGCTAGAGTCCGTGCCAAAAAGGATGTGCAATCCCTTTTCTGTGGAGTGATCTTTGCTTGGTCTTTCCTCCCTGCACCTTCACCAGACAACATACCGTAGGCAACGCCAGGTTTTGTTGCTTTCCAAAAGGGATTTGTTCCGTCTTTGTTAAAAGTGTAGCAGCTTCCATAGACCGGGTGGTGAAAATGATCATAGTCACTGCAAAGAGAAAACACAGATATGAACCACTGAGTGGAAAAAACCTCCACTCTGTTATCTTTATGGTGGTAGTGTCATAGTTTCATAGTTTCTAGGGTCGGAAGGGACCTGAGCAGATCATCTAGTCCGACCCCCTGCCATGGCAGGAAATAATACTGGGGTCAAATGACCCCAGCAAGATGTTCATCCAGCCTCCTCTTAAAAACCCCCAGGGTAGGAGCCTGCACCACCTCTCTTGGAAGCTGGTTCCAGACCCTAGCCACCCTGACCGTGAAGTCGCGCCTCCTGGTGTCCAGTCTGAATCTCCCCTCTGCCAGCTTGTG
>NW_017728926.1:15624657-15674899 GCF_001723895.1 Crocodylus porosus
TCTGGGCCAGCTGACTTGAATACGTCCAACCCCTCCAGAAGCTCCCTAACTAAATCCTTGCTAACCTGTGGCCCAGGTGTGCCTCCCCCGGGGCCCGAGGGGGGCCCAGCAGGGAGGTGGCTGTTCTGGTCCCTACTTAAGAAGACGGAGGCAAAGAAATCATTAAACACGTTAGCTTTGCCGTCTGGTGTGACGACCAAGTTTCCCATCACGTCCTGCAAGGGCCCCACGTTACCCGGGACCGTCTGTCACAAGGGTCCTGCTAAACTGGACCCCCCCCCCATGCAAACATAATAAAAAGATGACTCCTGGCCCAAGCAGTTTACAATCCAGATAGAGTTACTGCCTTTCTATATTACTTTCACACTCACAAGGTAGTTTGATGCTAATTGATTATTCAGAGCACTCATAAGTAATAGGGATACTTCAGTCTCCATCTTATAACTAAGTACATTAATATTGTTGAGAACAATTCAAATGGTGATAACCGTTCTTGTATTTCTAGGGCACTTGTCATCAGAAGATCTCCAAACCTTGACAATGCTTGGAAAGCATCATGCCCATGGTCAGAAGGGGAAACTGAGTCACATGAGGATCAACTTGCACAGTATAACACAGTGAGTGGCAAAAACAAGAACAGAACTGAGGAGTCCTGACTTCTTTCGTTGCTGTGACCACTGGACGTGCTGCTTTCAAAGGTCAGCACTGATTAGGCATGTTTAGCTGAAACTTAAACCAATGCTTTAAAGCAGTGGTTTTCAACCTGTGGCCCATGGACCCCTGGAGGTCTGCAGACTGTTTAAGGGGTTCATGAAAGCTGACTATGATCAGTCAGAAGTATGTGAATACCCACACTTACAATTCAAAGGGGTCTGCACCCCCACTGAATTTTTTTAGGGGTTCATAAATGGAAAAAAAGTTTGTAAACAACTGCTTTAAAGGTTTAGGCTGCCTTAAATATCCTTCTTCTGCCATAAAGATGTTCCAAGTAATGGTGCCTTGTATGATACCTTGCCGAGCAATGCTGAGTGGGGTCTCTCTGCTATTTAGGGTCTCTTTGACCTCACGCAGTGTGGCTGCATATGACAGTTTTCATACGTGCAAAGAAGCTTCAGCTGGGTTGCAAGCGTTGGCTGCATTGTAATCGTGACTTGGGACCAAAATCAAATCAACTTATTACTACCAATCCTGAGTTTCAGCCCTTGAGCTCTGGTCCGTTGCAAGGTATAAGTACTTCGACAGCAGTTAAGCAAACGTTTCCTGGCTCTACCATGTTTGTGCACAATGTTTTGCAGCTCAAGCACATTTACTTAGTGGAATTAGGCTGAAGCGAGTGCATGCTAGCATCTACCTCTTTGGTTGCATGAAAGAAATGCTAAGGAAATATATCTAGAGGACACTAGTAGGGGACCATACAATTATTCCCCTTCCCTGAATGGCCCAGGGCAACAGGACAGTTTTAGAGAGATTCTGGTTTGGATTTATGCCGTTCTAGGCTTTGTGCAGGGTTGTGTTCCTTTACCATTAACATAGCTGATCCAGTTCACAATTCGAACATCTTTACTTCAGGGTCCTGGCATTGTCTAATAGTGATACCACAGAACTGAACATCAGGCAACCTGGCCTCTGCTTCTGATAGCTCCTGATTTGCTGTGTGGCCTTGTTGGATTCACTGAAGCTCTTTGTGCCTCTCTGTTCCCTCACTCTAAACCAGGGACAAGGTTGCAAACCCCTTTGGTAAAGCACTTTGAAAGCCTTAGGTGTAAGGTACAACTAGTCAATGCTTGAGGCACCTCTGTATAAATCATAGAGAAAATCAAGATTGGAAGGGACCTCAGGAGGTCACATCTAGTCCAACCCCCTGCTCAAAGTAAGACTATCCCCAACTAGATCATCCCAGCCAGGGCTTTGTCTAGCCAGGTCTTAAAAACTTCCAGGGATGAAGAGTTCATCACCTCTCTGGGTAACGTGTTCCAGTGCTTTACCACCCTCCTAGTGAGAGGGGTTAGATATTAGGAAAAACTAACGTCCCTTGCTGCAACTTGTGACCATTGCTCCTTCTTCTGCTGTCTGCCCCCACTGAGAACAGCCCAGCTCCGTCCTCTTTCGAACCCCCCTCCAGGTAGTTGAAGGCTGCTATTAAATCCCCCTCAGTCTCCTCTTCTGCAGACTAAATATGCCCAGCTCCCTCGGCCCCTCTTCAGAAGTCATGTCCCCCAGCCCCCAAACCATTTCATAGCCCTCTGCTGGACTCTCTCCAATTTGTCCACATCTTTTCTGTAGTGGGGAGTTCAAAACTGAAGTCAGGACTTCAGATGTAGCTTCACCAGTGCAGGATAGAGGGGAATAACCACTTCCCTCGATCTGCTGGCGACGCTCCTACTAACGCAGCCCAGTAGCCATTAGCCTTCTTGGCAACAAGGGCACACTGCTGGCTCATATTCAGCTTATTGTCCACTGTCACCCCCAGGTCCTTTTCTGCAGAGCTGCTGCTTAGCCAGTCGGTCCCCAGCCTGCCCCGGTGCACGGGATTGTTCTGTCCTAACTGCAGGACTTTGTACTTGCCGTTATTGAATGCATCTGCTCCCCTAAAACTGCCCTGTGTAAACACTTTAACATAAGATTTCATAAAGAAGCGGGGGGTAGTGGGTTAAACACTGTTAAGCTTTTAGCTCATTGGCCAGGAATTTTTCTTCTCTGTCTCAAGCCTGAAATGTGATTTCAGTATGCTCCATACTCTGGGATGTACGCCTCCTGTTCTGCCGAGGAACGCGCGTATCGCCCCACAGAGAGGCACAGAGTTGCTCCTTGGCGGAGGCAGGAGAAGTTATTTTTACCAGGCATGGACAGATTTGCATTAGTTGTTCTGGATTATCCTTGGTTTTCTTTGCAGCCCTTCGATTCAAGCATCAGCGGAGGTCACATGGCACAGGGAGAAGAGTCCCTGTTACTGTAACCTTCACATGTACAGGGTTTATATTCATTTTATGCCATGTTTGGGAGGTAAGCTAATGGAACTGGAGACCCGGTGTCTCACAAGCTGCATGCTTCCAGGGTGATGGTGCAGTACAGTCCCTACAGGGCCACCCACAGCCCATGGAAGGCAACATTGGCTATGGAAATCGCATTGCTTTTCCAAAACCGTGCAGCAAAAGTGCCCTTCAGAGTGCTGGTCTGTTCCCAAGGGTGGCTCTATGCCTGGCCAGACAAAACTGCCCACGTGACGGGCGTTGACACTGAGGATCCGTCTGCGTGGGCTTCATACTAGCTGCATTGTGGTGAGCACTTTGTTGCTCATTCATGATAAATACCATATTGGTATTGTGGCCCTGCTCCCCATCAAAAAAATGACTGCTATCTTCATTAACAAGGAAGTTCCAGCTCAAACTAATTGGAATCCACCTGCCTTTTTTGTTTCTTTTTATACTTAAGCCCCCCAGTAGTCTGGGGCTCCAGGGGCACAGTTTGAGACCCACCACTGCTGCGTTCCCGAGTAGCAGGGCCCACCCTTTCTTCATTAGGCCGTTCTAGCCAGCTGAAAACCTGCCCTGCTGTTTCTGCTCCACTGAAGCAGAGCTTTCATAAGTGTGCTTGTGCCTCCCCAGTTGCATCTTGATGATCTTGGGGAGATCAGACTTGGAGTTGTATTGATGCAGCTTTGGCAACCCACATCTTTCCAACACAAGCAGAAACTGGATCTTCTCTGACTCCAGCAGCATGTGACGGCAAGAGAAGAACTTGTGCCAGCCAGCTTTAATTAAAGTAGCAGGCATTTGCTCCTGTTTTGGACCTCGCTAGTTTTGCTCTGACATCAACTGCACTTTTTGCAGTGCTGCAGAAGAACATTTAAGCTTGTAGTAAAAAAAGCCAAAAACCTGGAAACAAGTCATGAAAGACTAGCCCAAATCCACTGAGACAGAAAATAAGTATGATGCTGCATTGTCGTCTTAATGCTGAAGGAAGGGGACTTTAACTGCTGTTGAATACACCAAATATGATCCTTCCCCTTTTCTACTTTGCTCCCTTCTTTCATCAATGCATTTATTAGCTACAGCAAAATAAATATTTGTCCACTCTATGTGCTGTTCATCAAGGAGAAGGCACGGAGTCCTCCAAACACACTCCAAACAGTGCCAATCAAAAGGATTAATCCTCACAATTTAATACCACCACCAGTGCTAGCTTTCCCTTCTATACTGCTGTATCAGGGGCCTGGCCTTTTCTGCTGAGGCATCCCACTGTCACATATCTTAACCAGATGAAAGGGTAATGTGCAGCTTTCCTTGCGTCATGTAAAGCAGATAATTTAACTAGTTGCAGCTGAGTTTGAAAAAGTGGGCTGGAGACTCATGAGCACAGAGGAGGTTCTGCCAGGGAAAAGCCAGGATTAGCTAAGCTGAGATCTGTCTCATTGCTGTGATGAGTTATCACAGTACAGCCAATCCCAAGGAAGGGTTGTATCTGGACTGCCCACAGAGTTGGATCCTTCCTTGGGTTGACGTCAGTGGAGCGATGCCAATTTGCAACAGCTAAGGATCTGCCCTGGAGTGTGTGCAGTTTTTAGGAGGAAGAAGACAACACCCACTGCTTGCACATGCTTTTATCCACAATCAGAAGAGCATGTGATAGGTATTTGTTCCTATTGCTACACAACCCTATTGAAAGAGAGGTGTGTACTAAGATTCACATTTTCAATGGACGGGCTTTGCCCAGAGGGCACAAGGCAGATTGATGGGGAATTGGGACTGCAGTTGAGGAGTTGGCTTCCAGCTCTGTGCTCTGTCCACTGGACCAGTTTAAACCGTGAGAAGATAATCCTCTGCTGTAGCCAGCAGGCCAGCACCATCCTCTCTCTTGCTTGTTGCTGTCTTTTAATGTGGTGAAACGTCTCTGCTCAACTCAGCCTCCCTGTTTCTACCTGCCTTGTGTGGCTCCAGCTTATTAACAGAGCCAGATGAACACAGCAACATCAAGGCAGCTGATTCATGGTGGTAATTGCAAAGCGTGCACGTGGAGGGATGTTAGGTGCAAGTGTCAGCAAGGACTTGCATCAACTTCAGAGAGCCAAAGCCATGGCTGGTTTCCCCGGGCAGGGAAAGACCTTTTGACCCTCCTGCCTAAAACTGTCCATGTGTAGGCTGCAAAGCTCCCCTCTGCTGAGGACACTAGGAAGAGAGACTGCCTTCATCTGTACCTCAGGACAACCTTTACCAGCCATTTGGCAGTCATGGGAATTGCTGCGTTGGGTCCTTTTGCTACACCCAGGCCAAGTTCCTTGTCTCTGCAGAGCTATGCATTCAAACCTGGCTCATGGACGGTCACAGGTGACCCAGGTTAAAGCCTTTTGTAGGTGTGGGGGGCATGCTTTTCAAATCGTGCCCTTACCCAGGCAAGTCTGCTGGCAGCAGCTGGCCTGCAAGCAGCATGCTCCTATATGGCTCGACTCTGCCATCAGAAATGTGCCAGGGCAGGTGCATGGGGCGGTGGAGCAACCTTACACTTGTATGAGGTGGCAGCTGCTTCCTTCTTTGTGCCCAGGTCACTACAGGAGGAAGGAGTGAATAGATCGTGCCTGCTTGCCCCTTGTGGCCCTCCCCAGGTGGGAGAAGTGCAAGGGGTCTCTCCAGTTGCTTGTCTCAGTGAAGCAGCCTCTTCTTCCCACGCCTTTGCTCTGACCAACATGTACCAATGGTCATGGGTGATCTTACTGTAGCCCGTTACACCGCTGAGGAGTCTTGGCACCCACGCAGGACCCCTGGCTTCTTTTCTTAAAGACAACTTAGCGAGCAATACCGCAAAGGACCTTTTAGCAGCAGGAATTTGGCGCCAAGAGAGCTGACTCTGTATCACTAACAACTGCCCTTGCTGGGGCAGGGGGTTGCGCCAAGGTGTCCAGCTCACTAGAGTTACGTAAGTTTTACCTTTTTCCCTTTTAATGACATCTAAGAGAAGAACTAGGGGGGATGAACCCGGGTTAGCACCGTGTGCAGGAAACCCAGCCTGCAGAGGACAGACAAACCAGGGAGACTGGACTCCCTGTGGCTTATACTAATGATTGCCAGAACCTTTACCCACCCTGGAGGATCTTGAAGTGCTTTACAAACCGTGATTTTTAAAAAAAATCCCCTCATTTTTACAAACAAACAAGCCCCAGAGAGCACAGATCCCAGGCCTGGGATTTTCAGAAGAGTCAAAACCCCAATTCCCAGCCTGAGTAGTTTGCTCAAGGTCACAGAGGGAACTAGGAGCATGATCCAGGCTTCCTGGCATCCAGCCCTGTGCTTTAAGCCTCCCTCTTCACCACATTTCCAATATGAGCCCTCACTTATTCTGGCAGCCCATCAGGACGGATGCCAGACTTCTTTCAGCCATAAAATCGGCATCACCCTTGCAAGCTCTGGCATAATTGCAAGCTGCTTGGGCTTTGCTAATTCACTGTCAGGAGCTCTTCAGGGATTTTACCTGTTTTTACAGGGCTCCCCATCATACTGGCAGGAGTAGACCAGGTCTTCTATCTGATCTTCGTGAACAGTGATGTTGATTATCACTGGGAGCTGAGACATGATATTCATGTAGTGAAACTTGTACCACTCGAGAATGGCATCCACCCCAGACGAGTAGGTCTTGTCAAAACAGTTCTCACCTGTAGCGTTGCACTGGAGAGGAAAGAGGAGGAGAGAGGAAATGAGGCTCCAGGTGTGCAAGGTGAGGATGCGAGGGGAATTATAGCTGTGGGGCACAACATCTGTCCTGTCCAAAGATGAGCCCTGGGGAAGGTCCAGGGTATTGAGTGTGTACACACTTGGGCCCACGATGGGACCACCTCGGATATGTTCCCAATTACTGCAATTACTCCTTGGACAGAAAAGGGATGGAAGTATTCCTCTCGGTTGCTCTAACAAAAGAAAGGCTAAACTCAGTGGAGGGGCTCTATAACCAGTGAAGCACTGGCCAAGTCCTAGAAACCTCTCTCTTTTCTTGCCCAGCGTAAAACCACACTGACTGCCATGGAAGTTGGCTTGAGTACAGAGCTGCAGAACTGGTTGTGAGAATAACAAGTAAAAACATGATCTGGGCACTTCACACCACGTCATCCTCCCTTCATCACAGTTTTTGCTTCTTGTCTAGAGGAGGGCTCTAAAGATCAGCTCTGGGCACCCCCTTTCTTTTGTATTGATGAAATAATTAATGCTGCTACTGTGTTTTCTCTGCCAGAGTCGCATGTTAGTAAAGGTTTAAGGTGGGGAAGGGACCTTCAATGGACACTGTTGCTTGACTTCAGATATTTTTCTTTGGACGTTTATTGGACAGTTCAGCCAAGTTTATTGCCACACAGGTTGTGCGGTGTGGCCAACAAGGTGCTGAAGCTTTGTTACACTTACCAACCTAAAGCCCACCATGGAAATGTTCTTCTTGGACACAGGATCAATGATATACTTCCTCACCAGTGGGATGTTGCGATTCAGCTGAAAATCGGATGGACCGAAGTTGCCAGGCTCCTTTCTAGCCAAGTCCTTCACTTTGATGATTTTTTCTTCACCGTGGAATATGTTTGCTGCGGCTGAGCTGCCGTATAAACTGGCAATGGTCTCCATGGCCAAGAAGTCCAGTTCAGCCAAATTCTCACTGACTCTGGCAAACCTATGGAAGGCACAAGTGAACAGGAGTCTTGTTACCCAGATTACAGGTAACCTTGTGGATAGGCTACCGATAAGAGGCAAAAACAGGTTTACAGTCCGCCCTTGTATTTGCTTGCAACTTAAAACCTGAAAATAAGCATTTATCCCCAAGTCTGTTTGGCTGTACACAACAGCACAACACCGATTTTTACCTATACTGGCTGGGGGACTAAAGAGGTGGGGAAGAGGGTGGCGCACAGATTGGCAGCAGGTCTTTAATTTGCTGTGTTCTCCGAACTTCCCTCCAGCCTATGTCCAATGTCTATAGATGGCCTGTTCTAATAATTTTAATAAACGATCTCTGTTTGGTTTTATTTAAAAGTCTTTGCTTCACTGAAACTTTTGGAACTGGACTGAACCAGATCTCTTGTGGACTTGGAAGGTGCTAATTAGTTGGGATTTATATTCTTGAGAGAGAGGGAGGGGTTTTTTTTAAATTTCCTTTCCTTCCCCAAAGTGGAATGCTGTTTTTGTTTTGTCTTTACTTACTTCTCCAACAGGGCTGTCTTTTGTCTTTACACATTAACAAAAATATACCTATTATAGCAAAAGAACATCTAATACATTTGGCTACATTAACCATTACTACTATTTTAAGATAAAGCTATGATACAGTATGTATAGAGTACAGGTACGCCTCACTTAATGTCATCCCGGTTAATGTTGTTTTGTTATTACGTCGCTGGTCTATTAGAGAACATACTCGTTTAAAGTCGTGCAATGTTCGGTTATAACATTGTTTGGCCGCCGCCTGCTAGTAAGTAACTACTGTGATTGTAATTGGATTCGCTTAACATCATTTCAGTTAAAGTCACATTTTCCAAGAATGTGACTCTGACATTAAGCGAGGAGTAGCTGTATTTAATGTATGGTCTTCCCTTATCTCCTTGTGCTTTGTTTAATTGTGTTTGATGGTTTCCTTTGCTTGCTGACCAAATTAGTCGTCACATCTGCAAAGGTCTACACTATGGTTACTCAGAAATAGGTTTTGGGCCATCTGCTTAGCAACACTTTTTTGCAGTTTAGCCTTGGCCTCTTGAAAATGGCTAAGGCTGGCAATAGTTTGCAGTGGCCTTTTTCCTTCAGTTAGAAAAGCACATCTGTAGGAGCACCAATATACACGCAATCACTGGAAGGGACTTCAGAGCCACTGAATCCAGCCCCCTATCTTCCCAGATAAATCATCTGTCAAAGTGCATGGCTTTCTTTTAAAGCTGGAAACAGTGTTTAATCCCCTGTCCTACTTGGCCTATGGTACCTCTGCCCTGAACCAATAATTCCAACAAATGAATGATCTTACTTCCAAAATGTAGGCTCTTAAATTGAATCCCCAGAATGTGCAGTCATTTTGGACTTAGCTGCACAAACAGGCATTTCTGAAAGCAAGCTGCTTGTAGGTAACTATTATAGGCAAGTTAATTGCTGACTAAATCATTTGATAAGCACTGAATAAAAATTTGGGCTCCATCCTGTTAGCCCACTTACAATCACATTGTCTTCCATGGAAGACAATGTGATTGTGCCCATCCCTAAATTCCCACACCTAGATATCAGAAAGGCTGAAGGATTCAGCTCGCAATCAAACAACACATAGTTTCTCACTCCAGTGGCCTATAGTTCAGATATGAATGGCTTTGGATGAGATGTGTAGTTTAAGGCAAGAACACGTTTACCAATGTAGAAAATCTGTCAAGTCCAAGAAGATGCTATGGAAAGCTCCCTTACACCTGGAAGGAAAAAGATAATCCATGGCTATGCACCCGCTAGCACTCATTCCCAAACTGAGGCCAGAGTTTAACCATCTTGCAAATAAAGATGTTGTACCCTCAGGATCCCAACTAGTTCATCTTCAAATTAGGAAAAAAAAGTGGTCAGACCTTTCTTTGCAACAGTACTGAAACTGTGGCAGCCCTCGGTAAATGCCAGCCTACCTGTATGGGTTGAGATTGCAGAGAGTAATGGCTGGGAACATCTTGGGCTCTGAGTGCATTGACATGGTTGTCACAACAGGATAGGTCCAGTACTGGCTGAATAGGAGTGCAAATTGCCAGTACAGCATCCCAAAGCTGGCGAGGAAGAGCAGGGTCCAGAAAGCCGTTTTCATCTTGTTGCTGTCTGAGCACACCAGACGAATGGTGCCGTGGATGGTGGTGTTCTTGCAGAAGAACTCAAACATGTCCCTGTAGGAGTCGTAAAACTCAATGAGGCCTTCCTCCTTCTCCTCCTCCTCCTCTCTCGTCAGGTCCTGATCCATCCTCTAAGGCTGTTTCAGGTTTAAAAAAAAGCAAAAAAGCAAATAAATAAAAATATCTTAATTTGTTCATAAGAATGAACAGGTGTGGCCCATGTCTTTATATAGGGCATAGTGTAGTCAATGAGTTTCACCATTGTCTAGTGTGGAACATCTGTTTCCCGAACACGGATACCAGGAAATAGCAGCACTGTTGGAGGTTTTCGGTGCTGCCATGCAAAAGGATGGACACCCAAGTAGTTTTGACCTGCTACTGGCATTTCAGTGAGGTTATTGGGAACAACTGCAAAGTCTCTTAGCATGGGTGTGTGTGGTTGGAGTGGTGAATGTGTATAACACTGAGATAAGGGCTTGTGTTAACCAGAGTTAACACAAAAGGAAGGAAGGGAATTCCATTGTTCTAGTGAATATTACTTGGTTAATGTGTAACTATGAAACACCATATACCTTTATGGAACTGTATAACATGTGATGAGTATTTAGAGCATCTATTGATTTTAAAATCACATCTGACCTTATTTGTTGCTGAATGCAAATGCTCCTGAAATAAATAAAACCAGAAAGAGGCCAGTCTCATCTAGTGACTTTGGCTGTATTAATGTAGGGCTGGATATAATCCCAATGGAGCTTTTTTTCTACCAGTTGGGTTTTTTTTATTAAAAAAAAAATTTCAAGTCAATTTAATCCTGGAAAAGTGCTGGATTGATGGGAATGGAGAAAAAAATTCCTTAGTTTACAAACAGAATAGGGGCAACGTGGCTCTATTCTGGACTGGAAGGCAGCCCAACCTCTGGTGATAAGAGAGGAGTTTAGTCGCCATAAATAATTTAGTCCTTGGCTTCTTTGAGGATGTTGTCTATAAGGGGAATATTCAATCAATACTAGGAATGGGGGAGTCTTTTTTCTCTGATCTAAAATAAAAGTAACTTTCAATCCCAACTAGAGAGCCTCCATTTGAACTTGTGAGTTATATCCCATTATCAACTGCAGCCACTCTTGAGGCAGAACATGGCACCTGTTTCTCAGCACAGTAGCAGACCTAAGCTCTTTAGAAAAGAAGTGACAAAAAAAAATACCGTTTTGTTGAGACACTACAGAGAGAATTTTCCTCCTCAAAATATAATGAACCCATTTAGAGTTTGGCCATGACATTGAAGCTAACAGTTCACTTCTAGAAAAGATTCTTTGTTGCATTTACGAAAACTGGTATGTCCTTAATAGCATACTATGAATGGCTTTTCTATAATGCTCATCCAGAGAGCTCAGAATATGTTACCCCTGTTTTACAGATGGGTAAGTTGAGGCACAGGGAAGACAATGGCATGCTCAAGGTCAAACAACAGACAGTGGCAATGCTAGGAACAAAATGCTGACCTCTGGGACCCCGTTCTGGTTCTTTAGCCTGCCCATTCAACTCTGATCCCCATCCCACCAAACACATTCAAAAAACCGCTGGCTGTCTCATTTAAAAATGTGGTCATTCCAGGGCTCCTGGCACCAGATTGGGATATTATTCTAATACCGACCTAGAGGAATGAAAGCTAGCTATTGAATCACCTGCATCAACTCCTGTAGCATCCAACTTTCCAATGTTACAACACCCCTCCCTGAATCACCATCAACGGTGCTATTGAAAGAAGGGTTTAATGAAGTTTATGCTCAGCATAGACTTGGCTATTTTATATGAAATGAGAAACACCCCCGCTGACACGCAGATGGAAGGAATATTTTGCGAGTAAAAATGACTGCTGAACGCTTTTTGTTGCTGCTCAGTGCCGTGCCGATAAACAACCTTCATCCAACAAAATACATTTAGAAACGTCCTAATGGAGGTGTCCTTATCTTGGGAGGCTTCAACTTGAAGTGGCATCTTAACTCAAGAATGCATGAGCAATGAAGATGCCTAAAAGCCTCTGAGTGATTTCAACAACAGGATCAATGCACAAGCAGTTCAGAGCACACCGAGCGTCTACTGCAGCTGAAGAATAGAGCATTAAGAAATGCAGAGAATTTGATTGAAAAGGTAGGTCTGAACAGTCTATTATTAGACGGCTTAAAAAATGTCACCCCGGCTACCTTCAAGCTTTTTTTATTCTCCAGGAAGACCCTGAAGGAAAGTGGAAGTGTCTTACCAAATTTTCTCAAAATGCATAAGAACAAAAAGCAAGCAAGCAATAAACTCCCCCCAGTACCAAAATGTTCAAACAGAAATGGAAAACCTGGCTTTCTTTACCTTCCCATCACCATAAAAGGACTGCAGTGGGCTTTGCTCTAACTTCCTAAACAACCTTACCTTTGGGCAAGCTGGAAAGTTCTAGCCAAAAAGAATGTAATAAAGCAACTACAAAGAGGGAAGAAAAATGCAGAGGAGGGGAATTAGCATGAAGATGGCAATTCCGCTTTTTGCTACAGGCAAGCACTTTGTTATGTGCTCCATTTGGATAATGTATCTCTCTCGCATCTACGGGTATAAAAATGCACCCAGCTGCTGCACTATCTTCCAAAGAACGCAGCGGCTACAAAGCCTTATCTACTGACATCACGACAGAAGGTATAATCATTGCAAAATAGTACATACAGCTCTTTGCAACAAAAAATGTTACATGGCAAAGATGTGGGAATATTTCATAGACGTTAGGGCTGGAAGAGACCTCGGGAGATCATCGAGTCCAGCCCCCTGCCCAAAGGGGGTTGTATGTGTTTACCAGTCCTGGTAAAATAGTGTTTCCCGAGCTTTGACACTAAACTTTGTTTTTAACTCCCCTCAGATTCAAACCTTCTTCCTCATTGTTAAATATACTATTTTAAAATAAATGAAGGCAGCCACATAGCATTAAATATGGAATTATTTTGGTAAACATTAAAAGGCAGTTGAAGGAAGTCCTGCACGTGATGCATATTTTCAGTAGTACAGAAAAGTTTTATTTGCTCGATGCATAAAATTCTCGTGCATGTAACTTTACAGTCTGTGTTGCTCTAATACGTGTTTAAACTCAAATGAGGTAAACACAATACAAATGCAAACCTAAAACATAGCCCAAATATCCTTCTGTTTAACAAACTCACTTCTTACATGCATCATTAAGAACAGCGATTTTTCAAGGTGAAATCCCTAACAGGTGATCACTGATTATCATGCTTACTTTGCTTTTAAAGATGCATGTATATGGCTGGTGACTTAAAAACATTTAAATGAGAATTTAAAAAAATGAATGAAAACACCCAAATTCACCCGCAGTGCCAGCAGCTTTCACTACACATGCACATACAGAGGCTGATCCATTGCCTATTATTTCTCCATTGTTTTCCCAGGTTACCCTGCCCTGTAGAGCTAGTTAACACAGCAATTGTAGTCGGCACCCTTGGAGTCTGTTTAATAAAGCATGATAAATAAGTCTCAGTCTTAACAAGGGCAACCATCAAAAATGCCAAACTTGGAAGAAGCTCTCAGTTAGTTACAGGAAGAAACCCTGTTCTTTGGAAGTTAAAAATTGTGCTGCAATGGGAGACAGATATATGCCCATGTCCTCTTATGACTACTATATTATATCAACTCAGTGATCAAACATACCCTGAAAGCATATATCTATATTATGCCATTGATCCAACAGAAAATCATAGACTTAAATGCATTTCAATTATTATATGATACCTCTATACATTTAAAATACTACAACTAAGTGCCGAAGCCTTCCTTACTGTACCTTTGTCTCTGTAGAGCTGTATTGGGAATGGATAACAGATTGCGCTCCAACTTTGTCCTAAACAGAAGGGCAAGTCTTGGTCCAGAGATTTCAGGCTCTCTTTTATAACCGAACATAAACCAGGAGCTATCCAGCTTATGTAGATCAACCTGATGACATCAAAAGGGGCTGATACTTCTGAGGAAAGAGTCAATGGAAACTATTGACATTATGATCCAAGGAATAGGAAGCAAATTAATTGGACAAGACGACTGGGAGCTGCCCAGGTTATGTAGATGAAGCTGATGATGTCAAAAGGGGCTGGTACTTCAGAGGATGATGCCAATTATTTAAATACTTATCCAAGGAATAGCAAGTGCATGAACTGGATCGGTAAGCAAACACCCAAGTTATTCTGGACCTAAAGAATACTATATATGCCTCTTACGGTTTGCATTCACTTTTACAGATATTCCTTACAACTACTCATTGATTTATTTGTAACAGGGCTGGCGGAGGCTGGAAAGCTCCCTGCTCAAGAAGCCCCCATCAAGGATTCTCCTTTTCTCCTCTTTCTCCTATGGCCCACTTCAACCGTGCAACCTGCTCTGGCCTTCGGGATCAAAGGAGGGAGAGAGCATCCCAACAGCTGAGCTGGATGAATTTCACCCTTAATAACCAATCAGGGGCTTGAGATTTTGATCTGGATGTTGGGTTTCATGGGGTTTTTTTGCATTAGTCATTGGGGTTTCTAAATGCTGATGGATTTTTTTTCTCCTTTAAGATGAGTGAATTATTTCTCTGCTGTGTGGGCACTATATCAACAATGTCATTAATGTCACAAACAGGGGGGAAAGGTCAGTCACAATTTGAGCCTACTAAACACTGCCTTGTTCAGTCAAGATGCAACCATTTTAATAAACGCCCCTTAAGCTCCATTTCTATGATGAAGGGTCTTTTACACAAGGGTCAATGCAGAGACAGACTCGGCTGGCCTGCACGCATTTATGTTGTGGAAGGTTCACAGAGGTGTTACAAGCCTACGGGATAGTTAGAGCTTAAGTCTGAAAGGGCTTGTCAAGGAAGCAAATTAAAGCATAAAGTGCTGCTTGTGAAATGTTATGTTCTCTGGTAATGAGTAATAAGTAGTGCAAAGAATTGCAGGTTTGGCCTGCAAAGCTTAATCTGCTCAGCCATTCCCCGGTGTTTGGATTTGCTGTTTCCATGGTCCTGTTTCAAAAATTGAACAAAACTAACAAAAACCTGGGAAAATTGTCAAATTTGGAAAGGATGCAATTTGGGTGGGTCCAGATGTGTCCTTTGGGTTTTGATCTTTACATTTTGTTTGGAGTGTTTTTGACCTCGTAGAAAAATCTATAATTTTGCTTAGAAAAGTCATTGCAAAATGCATAGTGGCAAAACTATCGGCTCTGAAAATGCTGGAGCAAGGCAGTGTAATTTTAACTCATCGTTTAATCAAATCAGATTTCAAAATCAATACGTTTCAAAATTTTTGATTTTGAATAAAGCGTGTGTGTGTATGTATGCTTGCTTTACACTAGCCTTGATTATCATATGTAGTCATCACTAGCTGGCTTGTAAATATAGTTCTGATCCTAATAAAAGCTAGCTGAAGCATAATTGCTTGAGTAAAACCATATTGTAAGAAGGAAGCAGCATTGGATATGTAGTCCTGTGAATACTGGTGCGGACTCGGACCTTGTAATGACACAGGAAGGATGTACTAAGAAAACACTGCATGGCCATGGAGGCTACCCTTGATGGTGAGGACCCCTCTGCCAATAATAGCTAACTGTATTAGGGAAATATGCTCCTGAGTTTTCACTGCTCAACCCTTGACTTTCCATTCTAGCTGCTGCATGTCAAACAGGAGGTGGCTCTGCCCTCCCCAAAGGAAATTATTCTTCTCATGTTCCCAGTTTAGCCACATTTGATCGGACAGAGCCAAATAATCTTGAGCTTGCCGGATATTTAATTTAGGTAGTCTTAATTGTCATTCACTGCCAGTGGCCAGCTGGAGCTTAAAGAAGTCACCAGGGAGTCACAGAAATGGACGCTGGAAACGGTCTTGCCAAACCAGGATATTTTTCTATAGCTCCTTGCTAGTGTTTTGTCTAGCTGGGTCTCAAGTGTCCAAATAAAATATTACAGTGATTAGCACCTTTGAAGACTGGAGCTGTGGCAGGGCTGAAAAAGCAGATGAGATGTTTTCTTCCACGAAGCATGTTGGGCTTGTCCCCGCCACTCAGTGAAATCAATGCAGACTTCTGCTGTCAACTTAAATGAGACCGGGCTTGGGGCCATCTCTCTGTTCCCGGCTCTCTGTCACGATATTTCAGTCATCGCAAGGCCTAGAGCAAGGCATGAGATGCTGCTCACACAGGCCAAAACCACGCTCACCAGCTTTTCTTGCTGCTGCGTCACGCTGCAAACTCCTCTATTGGCTGCCTGCAGGCCCCACGAGATCTCGTTCAGCAATTTCCCCTGCTTTTGCTCTCCCCGGTAAGCCTTTGTTTCATATTATTTCTTCCCAAATTACCTAACATTTAATCCCAAGGACTTTTCTGCAGTGGAAAGTCTTAGAGCAGATCTCATGTCTTCCCCTGTCTCCAAGGATCGTTTTAGCCCCATGAAATAATCCTCGGTCTCATCTTGTGCTTCCATGCAACCGCGGTTTTGTTCTCCAAAATGCCCTGCTATTTGCTCTCCACAGTTTTCCCAGTGTCTCCTCTCTTTCTCTCCAGGAGGCAGCATATCCCAATAGGTATACCCCATGCCAGATTTCCTCCCTTTGTGCATATTCCCTTCAAAATGTTTGCTTCTCAGCTCCTGATGGGCCTGTTCCTCTTCCTCCACCAAGGCTGAAAACATTGGGAAGGCAGCTACGATATTTCATCTCTGCTTTTGCCAGCTGGTTACCCCAAAGTGCAATCCAGCCAGCCATGCCCCAAGCTCTGCCAGAGTTTCTCTCTGTTAATGTTAGTTCAAGCCCCTCTTTTCTCTTTTTTCCCCCCCGTGAGAGAAAAGAGACTCACGCTGCATCCACTGGTCGCCTTTCTGCTCTTGGAGAGAAAAGAGCATTGCCTAGGCGCGCTGCTGAGAGCGGTGTGAGAGGCAAGGCAAAGACGATCTCTGCCCGGAAGGAGCTTTCAGGCGTTGCACAACCTCCGCATCGTGCTGCCTTTGATCCTGTTCCCACTCTCCCTTCTCTGGATGGATGTTTTCCAGCTGCTTTCCTCAGCTGTGGGAATTTCTCAGCCCTGAAATCCTCTGCGTCCCAGCATTTCCCCTCGCCGAACGCCACTTCTTGGCGCTTCCTGACTGCTTGGGCTCCCTGAGACTCGGCTTGGGGCATGTCTACATTGAAATCACCGTGAGTCACTGCCATGGCTTCAGTAGAGCATTGGAGATAACCTTTCCCAAGCCAGCTCAGGTGCTGGTAGCTGCCGAGCTGGGGCAGCACTCAGCATGTGTTGCAGAGCCTGTAACCACACAAGTGGCTTGTCTGTGCTGAGCTCCAGGATACTTCTTTTGGGATGTGAGCTAGCGCAGATAAATCAATACTGCACTGCAGTCCTGGCAGTGTGGACATGCCTATAGTCACAAAGTGTTTGAGATGGCTTCAGCTATCACCCCCCAGTTATCAGCAATAGGTTGCAAACCCTGCCCTTTACCTTGGCGCCGAGGTTTACATTGAAGCAATGCAGCCATAGGCAAGCAACACCCTAGTGAAGCCCAGCTCGCTGGCTGCTCATCTCTGCTCACTCACCCTCTGATGTCAGCAGCTGCTCCTGTCAGTCCCATGGGACAATACCTATTATTTGCTCCTTTCCTGTTCATTACTTTCCAGGGTCATTTGATCACTGGCTTTTATACTTGCCTCAGCTCCACCTACACAAATATACCTCCTGTCGCTACCTCCCAGGACAAAGACAGTCACAGCCCTGGTGGAGCACTGCCAATTAACTTGTGTCCAATCTCACTGGAGACCTGTCTGTACATGCTGGGCTATTTATGGTTGCTATTCTACTTTTAGGGGATGCCAATGATGTTATAGGGTCTGGCAGAGTTAGAAGAGCACTGAACGTGCTCCTTAGGTCTGTGGGCCAGCCAGACCCAGCTTGCCATTTTTCAGACACAGGCGGTAGGCTCTTTCCTAACAAACGGCTCTGGGGAGGGTGGCATAAATCTTCCCTAACAGCTCCTGTCTCTCTCAGCTGGTGGGGTTAGGTAGCAGAGCTCGGTGCAACAGCTGATAGTGATTCGCTCGGATTCATCGGGCCAATGACACCGAAGAACCAGTGCCTTGGTTAGGAACCAGAGCAGACATCACGTCACCAAGAGGAAATGATACGACTGTACAGGTACCATGGGGGAGAGGAATGAAGAAGCCGGGAACAAAAGGTGCAAGGTCAGAACACACTAATTAGCAAAACACTAATTGACTCTATTACATAAAGGTGTTTGTTGTCTGCAGTGGCGGAGTGATGCATGAAACATGATGGGTGTGACCTGCTCCATCAGAAAGTTAAACTCCCATCAGTGATGGGAATCCACAGGATTCCTGTACTACTTAAAGCTTATCCCGTCAGGATGTCCTCTGTGTATCTGGGGCTGGCATTGTTACGTCTCAGAGGACAGTAGCAAAGTGCCGTATATTTTAGCAGACTATGGGGCCTCAGCTATATGTTAAAAGCATACTCACAGTCATCCATTTAATTCAGACAAATTCATTGTGGTTGACCAGGTATCTTGAATCAAAGAAGTCACTTGGGAACTTGGACCCCGGTTTAAAACTAAAAGAATACATCAAATCAGTCCAAAAACTGATACACAGACTGATGCAAAAGGCTGGATGCTAGAGCTGTGTGAATGATGTGCAGAATGTGTGTGAAGATGCATTCACTTTCTAACGGGGTGTTTGGTCCAACCATATCTTTTCCCCTTATTTGCATGCATGGGATTTAGTCTGGGGACTGGAGTCAAAGGTGTGAAAGGTCCCTTCCAACTTTATATTCCTATGTTCTCTGGGATGTTTTGGGACTGGTTATGCAGGTGATTAACTGGGTATTCATGTGGAAACAAGAGGGCTTGCCATTAATCATTTGCTAGTTGTTTTTCTCACACTTAAAAAATGCTTTATTAATCAGGCATGAGGGAGAAAAACCAGCACGTGACTTGGGAAACCCATCCCACCTCATAAGTAAGTAGTAGTAGGTAATTAAACTGAATAGCTGAGAAGCAACTTTACTTTATCTGTATAGCCTACTTGACGAGCATGAGAAAGAAAGAAAAAGAAAAGCAGAAGGACCAGAACTAGTGTCGCCTGATGATGTTGTCACTTTGCATTTCCTCAATCAATGCAATATGAAACCAATAGAAAAAAGAAGTAGGGAACTCACAGCTCTCTGAACCGGCAAATATAGGGACTGAGTATTGGTTCCAGAATGAGTATTTTCGTTACCAAGTAAGAAGACATTTCAACGACATTTTGTCTGTGCAGATGTCAAAGTGAGTAAAACGGGACTTGACAATGATAGATTTTTCCTTGTCTACAAGAGTTACATGAGCAGAAGCAACAAGGAAGGGGGTGGGAGGTGGGGAATGGATGACAAAACACTTGATGGCAAACAAAAGGGACCCTGGTAGAGTCCACTGCATGAATGGCAGCATGGTCTAATGAAATAGCAAGGATCAAAAGCCTTACAAATCCCGGAGCTCTAAATCCTTCCTTACCATGTAAAGTTTGCTACCACGTCACCTTTCTACCTTTATAACCCCGTCTCTAAAATGGGTACAGTGATGCTTCCTTTGCAGGGGTGTTGAGGATTAATTATCTGGAATGTCTACAGAATGCCTTGAAGATGTAAAGTCCAATAGAAGTATCGTGATTTTGATATTGCTGGAAATTATGTGCAAGTGAGCATCTGCCATGATACTCACTTCATATAAATGGGTAGTTTTGCAAGATATTGCTAGATGTCTTCAGTTATCTTCAGATTGTCTGCATTCCCTGCTGCAAATTAATGGACCACAGAATGCTGCCTATATTAATCAGCTGGTTAAAGACTGCTTAGCCCTTTTGATATTAACACATCACGCTTTTCCTGTCTTCTGCAAAAGCCTCTCTTGGACAAATCTGAAGGATCAGGCACTATATTTTTCAGTCTCATGGACTCTTTTCAAATGCCATTTTTAGACATGATATGCCTGACTCTCCTCCCACTTCCACTGATATTAATCATTCATGTGAATAAGACCCTGGGCCTAATTCCACACCAGAGCCATTTTGCACTGCGTGAGTAGTGCAAAAGTACCTTTAAAATAGGCACCAGTGGGAGTTATGCGAAAGCCCCTTACATTGCTGAAGTAAGGACTTAGTGCAAGTGAGAGCCTGTGAGCTTGCCTGTCTCACCCCTGCCTGCTTCGTTTCTCCCTGCTTGCACTACAAAAATTTACTTTTAGAGAGGCCCATATGCCTTTCTACCAACCCTGAGTTCTGGATATTCCTCTCACCATCACCTTGAAACAATGTCCATCTTCTTCAAAGACTAGTGGTTTTCAACCTTCTTTTCATTTGTGGACCCCTAAACAATTTTGAACAATTGGAAATTTCGAATGGAGGTGCAGACCCCTTTGAACTATAAGTGTAGGTAGTCACATACTTTTGATTGAGCCTAGTCATCTTTCGCACACCCCTTAGACATACTGTGGTGGGGTTTGCAGACCTCAGGTTGAAAACCACTGCCTTGCACTATGGTTCTTGCATGATGTCTGTCAAGTTTCAGCACTTCCCAGAACCTGTGCCATCACCTGGGGTGTCATATACATCTGAACTGCATTGTGTGTGACATCGTAAGATCCCTTGGAGCAGGAACTGTGTGTCCTCTTATGTCCCTGTAGTTCCTAACACCCTGTTGGCATCCAGGACGTTGCAGGTGCAAAGACGATGGTAGCTGAGAGTACTGTGGGATAGGAAGGGATCACAACTCTAGCCACTCTGCATTGTGCGGTGGCTGCCTTATCTCCCTCTAGTTGAACCCAGTTGTCATGGGGAGACCACGTTCCTCACCTCTCTCCAACCAACCTGGATTCCCCTGGAGAGCCAAGGTCTTGATGTCCCAGCTTTACCCATGGTGTCGGTAACCCTAGGTATTTATGATCAGCATAGACTAGTGAGAAAACAGTTCCTTTGACTCAAGCTTCCACCCCACTCATGGGTATTAAAGCTCATTCTTGATTTGTTAATGTGTTTTGTATGGCATTAATATTAATACTAACTTCCTCAAACTTGTTCAGCAATTGCACCATCTGGTTTCACTTCTGTGCTCCCCATTTCATTTCATCTTTCATCTGCAGGCAACTGTCTTCACCCTGTGTCATGAATGTTAGGTCATATTTCTAACGAAGTACCCAGTCATTGCATATCAATGATCTCCAGCCTATGAATCATCAGAGTCCTCTGTGTTTGATCTATCTGCTGGCTACATGGTTGTGTTTCCCACTTGTGTCACCTGGTAGTGCTTCTTCACCCTCATTGGGTGGTTCCAAACCAGGAGAGCAACTAATAATGGGTTTCTATTGCAAACAAATGAATGAACCTTCACGTTAACAATGATGACGGTTCTTAAGTTCCACAATTTTTATGGCTGCTTACGAGTCAACTGTATCCTTATAAGCAACAAACATTTTAATTCAGCTCTTAATATTTAGTTCAAACATTGCATTGCACTTTTGGCAAATCGGTTTTGTGGTTTATCTATGCATGTGTACCTGTCTTATCTTTTATATGTAAGCTTTTTTTGGACAAGACCTGGAATCTGTCCCCAGTAAGTTCACTATTCAAATGCTATTGTGATGGCTTGGGTAGCAATACACATGAAATCTATAGATAGGGTGCCCCTCCAAAGCCAGAATATAAAAAGGAAATACAAATATGTAAAAGCAAGCCAAGGCTGGATGCTATTATGTCTTAAATGATTTAAGAATTCAGGTGGCTGAATTTCTGAATCCAAATTGAATCAGAGGACCCTTTAATCTCTCCAAATCGATTCGGAGAGATTTGGAAAGATTTGGACATAGACACAGCTTTAAATGTTTTTTCTACAGACCTCTAGGTACTAGGCGGCTCACGAGTGCTGCAATGCTGAGGCAGCAGCTAACTACTCATGTTAGGACAGTAAACGCTGCATGAAAAAAGAGCCACAGTTGCTCAGTAGAGTGTAAAATGCAACATCTCAGAAATAGATAAAAGTGGAAATCTGGGATAAGAAAACCACATGGCACAGGGCACTGGTAATGGGGTGAAACAGTCTCCTATGCACTTCATCAGTTCAAATTTATGGAAGACAAGTAATGAAAGTAACCTGATGCTATCAGTGGTTCGTATGAAATGAGAGTAATAGCCTCTGCCCAGTCCTCCCCATGAAATGGTACCCACACATCATAAAAGCAGACATTGCACCAATGAACAACACTGCTGAGATCTCAGCAGGGACACAACGAGCTGTGAAGGCTGAATTCCCTTTTCATGGCTGGAGACAGTTCCTTCCATTCAAGGTGGAGAGGCATTTCTGAAAGAAGCCTGAAGTGTTGCTCAGTGTCCTTTGCTAATTTGATGTCTAAACAGAGGGCCTAATGCCCATAGGCATGTCCACCCAGCACCTTCCCCAGTGCTAAACTCAGTTTTAAAAGACAGGATTAGAAGGAAAGGATTTGAACACAAAAGCTTGTCCTGAGACTGCAAATAAACTTACCTGCAGACAATCACCCAGGGGGGGTCCACATGGAGATAACCTAATTCTTAAAGTGTTAAATAGTAATGAAATCATGGCCATTATAACGCTCCTGATGGCATATGCCTATATGCCATGTCAACAGTGTAGCAATGCTCTATTACAGTGCACTGTGGATGACAACAAAAGTGTAATCACAGAAATATTGAATAACAAAGAGAAGTATGTGGAGAGTCAATGAAGGAAGGAACATGTGGTCTACTTGAGTATAGGAGATGGAGTCACCCATCACCCTCACCGAACTGGAATTTCGGCCTTCTCAAACATTCGCCTTCAGTGACCTGCATACATTGCAAGTGAGATCAAGGCTAGTTTTCTGGACACACCGCTCTCACTTAATGTCCAACAATTATTGCAAACTATCGAGGTGAACAGACTGATTTCTCAGCTCCCCATCAAGCAGGGCAGCATCCTGCAAAAGTACAGGGAAGCAGGGTTTGTTCCATCAGATCACACCCTCCTTCAACCTGTCAGGTCCAGGGTGACCTCTGTCTGCAGCTGGAGCTGCAGAGAAAAATGAAGAAAACCTGTAATGGAACAAGTCAATTGTTAAATGCTTGGTGGAAATGTTCCTTGTGATCCCTGCCAATGTTCAAGTTGACACTGGGAAGCATGCCCATGGTGATTTCAGCCTTCAAGCTGAAAGACAGATTTCTCAGCATCTGGGAGACATCTTTGTAGGGTCCCCAAGGGGTGGAGAAGATGAATTCTTAAGTGCCAGGGATGAAATCACATAATGCATTATAGATGACTACCTTGAATTAAAACTGAAGGTGAAAAGAAAAGCAATGTGTTTTGGGAAAGGGATTAGGGTTATATAATATGTTTCTTTGTGAATGCATGCATATGTAGGTAATGGCTAACCCAAATGATTTATTTTTCTTGTAAATACAACTCTGCCAGCAATGGTTTCTTTTCTGTTGTTACTGTTGTTCCTCAGGCTTTCTGAGGTGTTTTCTTCCTGACTCATCACAATTTGGAACAGCCTGATATTATCCATTGCACTTTCTGTCTTCTTATACTGTAATCTCCTCACATAAGGTACTTTATTGTCTTGCATGCACTTGTAATGCCATAGAAATGGCAGTAATAACAGTAAGCATATTCAGTTTGGTGTACCTTAACTTTTTTGGAGCAGTAGACTATGCAGTCATGAGTATGAGTAACTCAGTAGGTAGTGCTTGAGTAAATAGATAGCGTTTGAATGGAAACACGTATGTAGATAGGAGTTGCCTTATCATGTCAGACAATTGGTCAAGGTAGTTCAGTCCCTGCTTCCACCCAGTGACTGATGCATGGTGATTAGGCAAGCATCGATGAATTAAATAAATATGTGGACAATTGAGCAATATAGTAAGTGGTAGGAATATTCCTTCTTGGTTTTATAAGAGCTTAGCCTAGCCTCAAGAACACAAAATTCCACTCCCCATACCTATTCTTGGCTCTAGCTGCTGTTTGTACCTGCACGCTATATTGCAATATATGCCAATATTAGTGGGCATGGGCATTTGGTTGTGAAGCACCCAGGTTGAGCACTCTGAAAACAAAGATGTACCCTGGTCTTGACTGCTACTCAATTCACTGCTATTTAGGTGAATTCTTTTGCAATGGTTTGCCTCTGGTTGTTAGCTTGAGATGTTTCCCTCTCCTTTTGGGGCTAGGCTTCCCCCAGCAACAAATCTGACCCTTTCAAGCAGTGGCATGAGCAATCCTCAGGACTCGCGTTCTCTAGGGCTAGGGACAGAAATTCAAAAAGCCTGAGCCCGAACTGATTCAGTCTTTGCAGGTTAGTCTAACCTGGCTAGGCTAAAGCGGTTTGTAACCATATAGATATCCCTACTGGACTGAGGAAATTCAGGCACAGGCCTGCAGTGGCTCAGGCTAGAAGCCAGGGGTGCTAGAGAAGCCCTCCCTCCCCTCTCACAATGCTGAGATGAGGGGGGCATAGCAGGACTCTCTGATTAGGGAGGGGTCCCCCCCTTAATAACTAAGCATTTATCAGCTCTGTTATCAGCATTTAAAACCCCATCAGAAAACAAAGCCTTTCTAGCTAATGTTCATGCTCTTCTTAAACAACTTTTTCCAAGGAAGGAAACATTTCAAGGAGGGACATTACCAGCTACCTGCTGATTAGCTCCAAAAAGCCTTAAGCAGATCTGCCTTTGTCTCCTCTGCCTTGCACAGACACCTCGCAGCATTAGCTAGCAGACCATCTTCTGGCTACAGTCCATGCTGTGGGAGAGAGGAGGGAGGGATCCCTGCTTGAGCAGCAAGCAGCAAGGGGAGGGGGTGGGGTGCAGGGACAGCCAGGCAGACGCTGCTGTGCCTGCAAGTCTCTGCTGGAGCTCCAGTGAGGGAGCAGAGGGGAGGGGCCAGTCCAGCTCTCTGAAGCAGAGCTCAGTCCAGCCCAGAGAGCATGCCGGGATGCTGGGAGACTGATTTAACTGAAATCAGGAAGGGGTCTGGGGCAGACATTGCATAAACTGGTTGGACTCAAATCAGTTAAGTCTGCTGCTACATTCAACCAGGTTTATCTCAAACTAGTTTCAACCATTTTCATACTGAATGTCTGTTCTGTTACAAGTTTAAGCCAGTTTCTGATCACTTAAACCAGTTTGTGTGTAATGGCTGACCCTAGCCTAAGTCTTGCAAGCTGCTTTTTTGAGCTTGCAAAACCCAGTTCAGTGCACACACTTTAAAGAGCAAACTGCAACAACACGAGTGTACAAAGAGCAGGGGCTGATTTGTTTTCACTACAGCTATTCAGAACTGTGAAAGCTGGGTCTCCTCTAAAATCCCCCACTCCTTGTCAGGTCTGCCCTACTGCAGAAAAGATAGATATCAGGTATCTGTTGATTTGCATCTGACTAAGTGAATGCACAGCAAGACAGCCGATTATTTGCGTTCATCTTCACAATCCTATTTCTTCACAGTCCAGGGGCAACACAACATTTAACACTTGTGTAACTTGAAGCGTGTGAGGGGTCCTACCGATTTCTCATTTCCTAGTACCTTGAACCATCATGTGTTGCAACCAGCTTGTGCATTTCCTCTTTGTTAAAGGAAAACAGCTCTCCAGCTGATGTTATTACCACAATGAGAAATGAATGAGTGAGTTGACCTAGCATCAAACAGCAGGAACAGAAACTAGGTCAATATTTTTATTTGTCTTTACAGAATGACTCCAGTGTGATGGGCTGCAATCATATGCCAGTTCTCAGTATGCAGCCTGTTAAACCCAATGTCCACATTGTAATTCAAAAGATGTTACCCATTTTATTTTCTTTCCTCGCTGAACATTGCCAGCCCTTTACACCCACCTTAGTCCACAGTCAGTGAAAGAAAATAGGTTTCCAAGGGAATAAGGGTCAAGCAGAAGGTCACCTGTGATCACTGTGACAAGCAGGAAGCCAAGTATTTTTCACTGTATTGTCGATGTGAGGTCCCCAGACCTTATGTTGGCAGGGGAATTGGTATGGCCTATTTACTAAAACCTACTCATTGCCGTTCTATGGCTTTGCTAGGGAATAAGAGAATCTAAAGGCAGAAAAGATGGTTGGAGTCCTCTGATCTATGCCCCCGTCACTGCTGGAGGTGTCTCTAATGCACATTAGAGTTTCATCCAATCTACTTTAAATGTGTCTTGCCATCAGCTTCCATCACTCCCAAGGGGGAAAAAAAATCAGTGCTCAAGCACGTTATGCAAAATGACATGCAGATCTTTATCCTCAGAGGACTGGGAAGGCTTACGGCCTTCCTCAACATTGCAGTGTACACGATGGAAACGGTTGATCTTGGGTGGTGTGGCAGATCCAGGAAAACGATGAAGAGTGCCTAGAGCTAGGGGAAACTCTTCTGTAAGAGTTCAGTATTGGAGCATGTCTGGTCTCCTTGGGTTTGAATCTCTTGAGTTGCACCAGATCTTGAAACATGATCCTATTGCCTCTCAAGTCAAAAAGGCCGATTTCTTTCTGGCAGAAAAGCAGAATGCAGTATCTAGAACTGTACTCAGGCTGCTAAATTCAGGCTTCAGTGTGATGGACAAGACCTTTGTGCCTTTTGGTTCAGGTACCATGATGACATTCATTGATGGACAAGAGGAACACCTGACTCCAGGGCAACACAGGCAACAGAGCCCAATATCAGCAGCCCTGCTACCACGGCCCTTTATAATGCTGTAGGATGTAGTACTGCCTGAAGCTACCGAAGGAGTCAATTTGGGGCCAGAGCTGCTGGGGCTGGTAGTGCTCTTGGCTGACACTATTACTTGTGGAAAAATGACTCCACTCTTCCCTCTGGCAGAGTGAAGTGCCATGCACATGAAGCTGCATCTCAACATGCTCATTTCTGCGACTTGGGAAGGGTTTCCTTGCATCACATTTTCCAGACAATGCAAGAGGGTGGATGAGGATTAATTTTGCCTGCAAGTCCCCCCCCCCCGCACTTTTTTTCCCCTTCCCTTCTGCAAAAGAAATCCCTTTACCTTCCCTCATGTGCTAACATGCATATGATAAGCTATCTCTGTACAAAACCATCATGTGACTGGGGAGTAACAGAAGAAACTAGATCGTTATCAGTCCACATGATGAAACCTGAATTTAGAGAGCTTTGCAAATCTCTCTTCACCAGTAATGCCTGCCTGCCTGCCAGTCGGTTAGGTTCATCTGGGCAGCTATCAGGAGACCGCGCCACAGTAGTCTCAGACACAAGCCATCTCACAGCAGCCTCATGCAAGAGATTTTAAAAGTCACTGGCAAATGTGATAAAAGTTTTGAAACCATTTTACTATCAGCTACAGGACTAAGTGGGCATGCAAACATACAGCATTCATTCCCCAACCACTGATTCAAAGCAGAAACTGCAGCCTCGGTTGCCTCCCTTTTACCCATTGTTCTGATTGCTACCAGCAGTAAGTCACCACGCTGAGTGCAGAAATCCCCTGACCAGTGCCAGAAGGGTGAAGTTCAGCCGCGAATGTAAGCAAAACCAGCGTGATGATGACACCTGCCAGATATGTAAGGATAAAAATGCATCTCAGTAAGACAAAACAGGGTGAGACACTTCCCCGGCTTCCTTGCTATATGCTTGTGTGCAGGGAGATGGTTTGAAGACATCGCTTCCCTGACTGATATACAGGAAGGAAACATTGTTCTGGCAAAGATACAAACTGCATGGTTTAGGAGGGTCAACAAGGTTACCTAGCTAGCCATCTCCGGTTCCTGTGATAGAAGACTGGCACAGAAACGACATGGGGACTTTGTAATTAAGGCCCTTTTCATCATAAAGGACCTTTGTGAAATCTGTTTTCATGCCTCTCTTTTACACATGCCCAATTTACTTCCGTTTGTTGACCATGGAAGGATAAAAGAAAAAAACCTCATGTATGACTTCTGTTTGCTGCTGCTAAATGATCCGTCATGAGGTGCATTCAATTTATGTACTCATAGGTCTGAAAGAGAAGGTCCAGTCTGAGTGTGCAAGAACCTAAAATCACAGTCCAGGAGATGAATATTTCCTGTTCATGACTTTGGATGCTAGTGCCAAAAGCAGGATCCTGATCTGTGGGGTGGGGTTGCAGGAAGAAATTAAAACACTTTCATTTGCCTTCTGGAATATAAATGAGGGTAGTGAACCTTAAGGCTCATTTAGAAACAGCCAGCTCTTGGTATCAGATCTGACGTCTCAAAGAAAAACAAGTTTTGCAAAGCTTCTGCCCGTATTGAAGGGCAACATCTTCTCAAGGTGGCGAGCCTTCAGTCCTATGAGTTCAAAAAGTAGAAAAAAACTCCCCAAAAGAAAAAGTCTCTCTTTCTCATGACTAGTAAACGGATTCTATAATATATTACGGTTTTGCAAACTTTGATTGAAAGAGATTCATGCTACCTGCTTAACAAACTCCAGAAGTCCTTCCCTGACCTTTGTGGGCTCCACCAGCCTGATTTATATGTCAGGATTGCTGGACAATTGGGAATTGCTGTCCCCGATTACCACTTTCTTTATGAATCGCCAGCCCTTGCTGTGCCCAAGTAACAACTTGATGGATTCCCCACTGGCTTTTTGACTTGCTACAGCAAGGTGCAATTTGACAAGGCACAGATTTTTCAGCAATGAAGCTAACGGGCCGTTAAAACACCTTACTAAGGTTTGTGGGAGAGTCTCCATCACTGGGAACTTTTGAATTAAGTTTGGTTATTTTGTGATAAAGGTCAATCAGGAATTATTTCAGGGAAATCCACTGGCTTCTGCCATGCCAACACAAACACAATTTTTCTTTCTTGTTTTGTCGATGATGAAGGGCCGTAGTCTTGAAGCACTACACAGGATCTCAAAGTGGTGCATTTAAAAGGCTTTGGTTATCTCCCTATGGCAGATGGGGAAAATGCAGTCCAAAAGAGGTGAAACATTAATAGTGACAGAACCAGGAAGAGAAACAAAGTCTCCTGGCTCAGTTCTTATGGAAGAAACACGGAAATGAATTGGCTGATCTGCTTTCAAAGAAAAATGGGACTGGAAAGGAACTTCTAGAAGCCCCTCCCTACTCACGGCAGAGTTGCCCCTCTCTAAACCATCCCAGACAAATGTTTAAGCTGCACGGAAAAACTCGTCACAGTGCTGAAGATGGCACAAGGTAATCTGTCCCAGCGCTCGACTACCCTCATCAACAGAACGCGCTTCCCACCTTCCAAGTGCAACCTCCCTTGTTGCCAATTAAAATGATTACTTCTCCTTTCTTTCCCAGCCATCTGAAAGAACAGCTAACTGTTCTCCTCTTTAAAACAAACTGTTCTTGTGTCTGAAAACTATTACCAAATCTCCTTTCAGTCTCCTCATCTCCAGACTAAATAAAACCCACTTCCCCACAGTTCCTCCTATGTTGCATTTTCTAAAGCTCTTATCTTTGGAGCAAGTCCGGAGGAGGGCAACAATTTGGAAACACCATTCTTAAAGCCCAGTGCCAAACATTGCTACTACAAAGGTCCTTTTCCAAATAATTAGCACCTAGAGGCTGATTAAGCTGTATATGCTCACTGTAATGGCAATTATTAACCCCGGTTTGCAGAGGAGGAGAGATATAGGCTCACCAATGCTTCTAACATTATTTTATTACGCGGTTATGATGTCCACCAATGCAATTCCAGGAAGCACGGGAACTTGTCCGTGAAAGGTAGTAAAACAGTTTGGTATAGAAGTGCTCCGCATTACTGGCAACTGACCTCTGTATGTGTTGGGGTGGGGAGGGTCTCAAATGCCTATGATAGTATTTTCCAAATCTGACAGGTTTATGCCTCACCACCATTTGCATGCAACCCTACTTCCCTACCACAGCAAATGCCGGCGAAGGGAATCAGTGGTGGTGGCTGGAACAGGGAGCATGAGAATCAGCAGCAAGTGGAGGCAGTGCAGTGATTGCAATATGGGGGCGCACGAGAAAACTGGGGGTGAGAGAAGTGTCCTCAGCGGCTGAAATACAAGGGAGCACAAGAAAATAGGTAATGAGGAAAGTGGCAGTGGCTGATGCTTGCAGAGGTGCAAGAGTGACTTAAGTAGGTGGGCATGACCGGTGGCTGCCATGCTTTACACCCCCTTCCCCTCTATGAATCTTTCACATCCCTAGGGAGGTAGACCTCAGAGTTTGAGAAACTCTGGCTTATGACACAAGTTTAAATAGATGCCCATCACTGTCACCCACTGATCTCCTGTCTTCTCTCTCTCTGTTTCAGCACAGAGAGAACTGAGGATAAAGGGCAACTGAAGTTTACAGAAAGGCTTTGAGGGAAACTAAACCAACCTGTTAGATTCCCCATCTGAAGCCTGCAATAGTCTTTCTTGGGTACAAGTCCAGGCTACAGCTACAAAGAATGACACTGAAAACAAAAAAGGAAATTTCCCTTTGGTGCGCAATGGCACTACCTCAGGCTGAAATACAGCAAAACACTCTGCTCAATAAAAGTAGCAATGCTCAGAGCAAAAGCATAATGCTACTCCCTTGGAGAGGACAAAATAAAAATAGCACCTTGCACAACTACAGCTGTCTCTCAGCCAAGGATCCACAAAGGCTAAGCCGGCCTGGCTATGCTTCGGTGGATAGTTAAGGGATACCAGCTCCCCTTCCTGAAATGCAGCCACTTTGGAGCTAGAAAGCAGCAAGCTGTTTACAAGCAAACAGCGCTGCTCACTGTAGACCTGGAAGTGACACATCCTGTGTGTATTTGAATCTGCTCATAAATTTAGGGAGGCAGAACCAATTATCTGAGCTGGAATCTGGCTGGGGCACAATTACCCAGGCTAGTATCAATAGTGTCTTGAGACTTTTTTTGAAGGCAAGGGATGAAATTCTGACCCTAATGTCAGAGTGCTAGCCAGGGCTGGCAAAGACCCCTGCTTTACCCCCTGCTCTGGCACAAACAACCTGTGTGGCTCTGGGCAAGTCAATCTTTTCCCGTGCTTAAGCATCCAAACGGTAGTATGGAAATATCAGCACTGCTCTGCCTCCCACCAGGGGTGTCATGAGGATAAATGCATTAAAGATAGAAAGAAGCAAAGCTTTCATAGGCTGATATCTTTTACTGAGCCAACTATGTAGTTGGGATAAAGTTTTTGAATGCCGCAGACATGCTTCATCAGGTCTGTGATCACAGGAACTGGGCACAGCATCTTAAAAGATAGTGAAGCGCTCAGATAATAGGGTGAGGCGGGTCACCTGAGTACATGGGATAGTACAAGTCAGATATATTTCTTTGAGCGGCAGCCATGAGCTTTTGCACCTGCAAACAAACGAGGCCACATGGAACAACACATGGACATCTGACTTCAAGAAGCGAGGGCACATTCAAGCGGATGGACAAGAACCGTGCACTCATATCTACAGCCCCCAAACTGCAGCCGGAGCTCAAGTTAAGACCCTTTAGAAAACACAGGCCCCAGCATGATCAGGATACAAGTCTACAGCTCATCTGACAGGCATCTCCTCCAGCATAAAAAAGGCCCTGCCAATGCTGAGTTCAGTTTGTAGAACACCGATAACAGTCAGGATAATTAAAAGGTGCCAGTTTTTCTCTTTCTTTGACCAAGAGGTAAAGAGAGGCCCCTGTGACCTGCAACAACATCATGCCAAGCTTATTGGTCAGCCTGGCACTTCTTCCTTGACGACTTCTCTGAGGCTCATCCTTCCCTCCTGGTTCCTTCTGCACCCCCCTGGCCTGCTGCCTTGATCACTGTGCTCCTTCTCCTCCTCCTCTGCCAGTCCATCCACAATGCTCTTGCCAGAATCACTCTCCTCTCTCACCACTCAGCTTATTTCTCCAGTCCCATCCCATGATCCCCACTTCCATCCTGTGTTGCATTCAGGCTCCTTACTTCTGTTCCATGCCTCTGTTCAGCCTCACCCCCACCTATATGGGCTTCCTTGTCTCAGCCTACACCGGTGGATGCATCCTAAGAGCCACTCAAAGCTCCTGTTTCCTCACTCCCCTGGTGGTTTTGCTCACACTTGATCTTGATCTCTTTTGATGCCATTTCTTAAGGGCACTGAGCAGCTTCTCAGCACCTTTGGCCTGTGAGAGCCCTAATCCTTAGGGCTACGGAGAGCCGGCTTCTACACCTGCAGCCGTTAAAGCACAGTAACGCTGTGTGTGGATTGACTTGGGACTAAAGCTAGTCCCAAGTCAGTCCACACAAACAGTGTTACTATGCAGCAAGGCATCTATACATGCGTTACTGTGCAGTAAATACTTGGGCATAAAGTTGATACCTGCATGACGAAGGTATCAACTTTATGCCCAAGTCAGCATAAGTTGCCATAGTTACTGTGCGGTACAGATGTGCACGTGTAGATGCATGTCTGTATTGCACAGTAATTTTTTGGGTACTGTGCAGTAACCTAAATTGCAAAGTAAATGTGCATGTGTAGATGCTCCCATTGGATTTGTATTATACAGTGCCAATTACCCTGGGGAGTAAGCAGCCGAATAATAGGAACTAAATCCTTGGCCTTGACCACAGCAAGACAAAAAAAGGCTAGAAAAGGCAGTGGAACTAGCCAAATTGGACTTTCCCTTGGTGTGCAGAATCCCAGCTGGTTTACCACCCAGCGTCACTGTTAACAATGGATCCACATGACAGGTTGTCTAGGATAGAAGAGAAGAACTTGAACCTCTGCTACCTGAGTTAAAAAGACCCAGCCCCATGAAACTAAGACCATAGCAGAGTCACCAGCTTCACAGACCACCCATCTACCTTGAAAGGAGGGCAGAGCACCACGCGGAGAGGGTGTTGATTGCACAACATGACTCCATGCCACGCTCTCCCAGCCCCTGCCATGCCTTATGTATTGGTGACTTGGCTGGGGGCTGCTGTGTTTAATGGCTTCAACTAATAAACCAGCCCCTTTGGGTAAGCCATGGCAGGTTACAGGGCTGGTGAAGAAATGGCCTGAGGACAAAGACACAAGTGGCTCCTTTGTGCTTCCCTCCATGTGTGCATTGGACCAGGCAAGGGTGAAGCATAAGGACTTCGAGTTTTAGCATCCTCCTCCTCCTCCCAACACAGTCCCTGCTCCACCCAGGCAGAGCTGTTTTCTCAAGGCCCTCTTTCTCTGTGGTCAGCATGATGGCTCAGCGCACAGGGAGGGTGAATCAACACATAGCTCTGAAGACAGAGAAAGGGAAAGAAGATTTCTGGGCGTTTGCTTTGGGCCATATCCTACGTGCACGTGTGCGTGGGTTCATGTCAGCAAGTAATGTCCACTGATGATTAACTCAAGCATCAGGGATAATGAGAACAAAGAGGCAAGCTGCCTTCTTCCTGGTTACCTACATATGCAGGACAAGGAAAAGCAGTGGCAACAGGCAATTATTATTATTTTTTTTTAGTGAAAGAGGTTTGTCTCAGGGAGGTCAACTTCCTCTGGAAAAATACTGTCTCCGTGACGCATGGAGAAGTCTTTGAATTCTGCCTCGTTTACTGAAGTGAGTTTCTTAAAGTGTCGCTCAGGTAGATCTACTGATGAGCAGATACAATGTTGGGGGTGGAAGGAAATATTACTTCTGCTAACCTCATTAAACTGCCCGACTTGTTCCGAAGCACTGCAAACTCGATATTCTTCAGCTCTGAAATGTTTTAATCCCACAATTTCATGGAGCTTTGAGTGCATCTAGAGACGTGCGCTGCGCTTTTCTCCCCACGCTACAAAAGCAGAGAGACAGTTTTGCAGGTTGTCCGAGACCTGCCTGTGAATTGAACAAAGCCCAGAGCTCTGGAAATCTTGCCTCTTTGTTACTTGTATCTGACTTGAAAAGTTGTGGTGCTGCTAAATAATTAGTCATAAACCAGAATGCGATTTTTTTTAAGACTGGAAAGTATGAGAGAGGGAGAGAATTACACTTTTTCAAAACTGATACAAAAGGTCTATGTTCTCTCAAACTTCACACTGTTGGCAAGGCAACGGGTTGCTAAACCCATGAAGCGATGAGTTAAAATTAATAAACCTGTGCTGTTAGCTCCCACATGTTTCTGTCATCTTATTATCTTTAAGTATATGACAGATTGCAAAAATTTTCCTATGCTCTGGAAAAAAACCCACAGTGCAGACTTATTTTAAAAAAACAGCTTGAAGTGTTGATTTTTCTTTACATTGGATTCCAGACATGCTGTACATTACATAAAAGTACAGGAGAGACGCTATCAAAATCAGGCTCTTGTTAAAAAATGCCCTGTGCATCCTTCCAGAAATGCTCTTTGTTTGCTGAGAGTTTCGCAATGCCACACTAAAGCTCCTAAATGGACCTGGACGTCCATCTACCATCTTGTAATTCAGGTTTCATCCACATACTTGAATTGTCCTCCTGAGAGCATTGATGCGAATGCCTTCCCTGCCGTGGCATCAATGCACAATTTGTGGGGGGGGGGGACTCCAACCAAACAAGCCACTCGCTCAAATAAATTGTTCTCTTTTAAATTAGCTCAACCTCAAATAAGGTTCATGGATAAACTCTGTTGATGAACAACAATGATTGACTGCATGCCTGTAGCTCCATAGGATCAGCTCCAGCAGAACAATAGAGAAAGCAAATTCAACAGCCTCTGTTTTATGAACCTTGCTTCCAGGCCTTGGGCTGAGTATATAGGGATGAGCAATAAAAGTGCTACAGTTGATCTCCCTTGTGATGGTCTCTCACAGGGGTAGGCAACGCCTGGCATGGGTGCCAGAGTATGGCACTCGAAGGTATTTTGCTTGACTCACATGCCTCTAGGTGGGGAAGAGGCCGGGGCTACACAGCAACAGCAAGGATTGGGCCCCTCGTGGCTCCCCCGCCATCCACCCTTGGCATACCAACATCTTACAAGTTGAAGTTGTGGATGTCTTTGGCACTCTGCCCAAAAATGTTGCTGACCCCTGGTCTAGCACCTACAGAAAGAAGCTTCTCTATCTTGTAACTCCTGTGTGATCTAGACCAGGGACTCGCATCACTTGCCGAGTGACTTCAACCTTTATAATAACAGTGTACAAGTACACAAATGAGACATGCAGACACACACACAAACAGTATCCTCCTAGATCCTCATCAATCCTCTACATCCCAAAGAGTTCCAGACGTTCCTAAGTCCTCCATTATCTGCCCCTTAAATGCCAAGAGACATATGTACTTACCATTTAATTGGTGCATTCAATGATTTTGGCCACATTAACGCCCAGGAGCACACGTGTGAGAATCCTAGGGATTTTCCCTGCCTGGATTTAAAAGAGCCATCCCAGAAATGACCATGCGAGCCCAAAAACTAATTCCAAAGGAGCAGCAATTCCAGAGCAGCATGATTCATCTGCATTTTGGAAAACAACTGGGAAGAAACACTGAAATTACCATGGGACATTATATGCTATCATTAGTGTTTAGCTTAACATACCGGAAAGGTGAGTGGAACATTAACTACAGCATACTTATAATATGCATGAAATACATTGGGTTAGGGAACATCAGTATGGGAAGTGAGAGGTAAATGGGAAGAGCTAAAATAATCCTTCAGTATTATGGGCACTTTGCTACAGGCCCATCTGGTTTTTCTCCATACTTAGATGCTTATATAGAAATTCCTGTGTAAGAAATATTGGGGGGAAATATGGTACAGGGGGAAAAACTACAGTGTAGTTGTCCTCAGGTATCAAAACAGGTACATAGTAATGTATATTTATTTCTGGGGTCCTGGCAGTGCAACCCAACCCACCTCTCCCTTCAGCCCTCTAAATCCAAGTATTTCTTCCACTTGCTGCTGAAAGGCAGTGGCCCACAGCAGTCACTTGGCATCAACAATACTATCCAGAAGTGCTGGTGGCGTGAAGCACCGTATCATGACTTCTCTTGAAATTACGGGGAACCTGAATGTACATGCCGGAGTTAGCTGTTTTTTTTTTTAAGCACACATCATGTTTTGCAATCCCTACCTTGTAACACAAAATGGGATTTTAATGAGCACAAGTCAGCCAAACTTTGGTTCTCCATCATGTTGTGACATGTTCTGAGAAATCATTGGCGCTTCCTGGATTTCCTGGGAAATCCCCAACTAGCTTGTGTCTGCATCCGACCTAGCATAGCCCAGGATTGCAGATGAGATCAGCTGAGATCACACCATGAAGATGGCCAGAAAATGACAAACCTTCTGTCTACTTTAGTAATACAACTGATGGCAGGCTAAGGAGTCTCTGTTAATCTCTTCTTCGGGTCGTTTCATTATCTAAATCTACTTGTTATCAAAACAGTGGATTTCTGAAACAAAAATGTGGTTTAACCTTTTCACAGTTCCTTGGAAAATCTTCACAAGAGCATCATTGCCATTTACTGAGTCAGTCCTAGGGCCACCTTGCCCAGTACCTTGTGTCACACTGGCCAAGAGTGGATGCTGAAAGGGGGTGGGACCAAGGTTTTTTCCCACTGTCCATCTCCCATTTCCAGCCTCCAACATTTGAGGTCCAGGAAGTTTTGATTCAGAGGCTGCACCCCTGGCTTCCAGGTTCAATAGCTAGTGCTATACCTTTCCTCCAAGAATTTGGCCAATCTCTTTTTGAATTGGGCTACATTGTCAGCTTCTGCAACATCTGGTGGCAATCAGTCCCACACTTTAATTACATATGGCGTGAAAAAGAAGGTCCCTTTCTTAGTTTTAAAATTAGTACCTGCTTGTTTCATTTCATGACCCCAAATTCTTGAATTGTGAGAGATGTTAAATAATAAATCCCTATTTACATTCTCTTTGCCATTTAGTGTTTTGTAAACCCTGCTCATGCCCCTTTGCAGGCATCTCTTTTAAACTGAATAGGCCTCACCTCTTTAGTCTCTCCTCACATGCAAGCCCCTCCATAATCATCCTTGCTGCCCTTCTCTGGACCTTCCCTAGTTCTTCTACATCCTTTTTAAGGTGTGGGGAGTGGACCAAAACTGGACATGGCATTCAAGGTGTGGACGCACCATGGATTTATAAAGGGGCATAATTTTATTTTCCATTTTGTGTATAATTCACTTCTTAATAATCCCTAGCATTTTGTTTGCCTTTTTGTTGGCTGCTGAGCATGGAGCTGATGTTTTCAGCAAATGGTACACAATAACTCTTTTCTGTGCAATAACATCTAATGTAGACCCCATCATAGTGGAGGTATAGTTTGGGTTATTTTTGCCCATGCCCGTCACTTTGCAGTTGTCTACGCTGAATTTCAGCTGTCATTTAGTTGCCCATTAGCTTGACAGTGCCAGATCCTTCTGTATGTAGTTCTTCTTAGTCCGCCTTGGTCTCTAGCTCACTCTCAACACATTTCAGTGAGAAGATTGAACACAATCAAACTGGAATGCAATCATGTCTATGTACCACCACTGCTCCCTGTTGGACATAATTATGTATGTCAGCCTGACTACTGCTACAAATATTAGTTGATATGGAAGGTACTCGTGATTTTTGGAACAGATACAATAGTAATAATAATTAAAAACAAGATTCCAGCCCTTGTTCTGCTCACTAAATCCTGCATGATAATGAATCCAATGCAAATTCTTTGGGCAACTGAGTCACTTTTGCTTCCATCTTCTAGTCCTATTTTAGTCAAACAAGTCCTTGTTTTAGTCAAACAAGATTATCTAGTAGAGAATCATAGAAAATTGAAGACTCCGTAAGAATCACAGCCTTAAGGTCATGGGTTTTTTGTTTTTAACCAATTTTGACCTCAATGTGTAAGGCATGATGGCCACAACTTGATTACTGCGCGCTAGAGAAAGACACAGTGCAATGTATGATTTTGGAGGCAATGGCTTGACAAAAAAAAAAAAAAAATCCTAAAGGAAAATATAGTCCCTTGAATTCATTTTCTAAAATGTTATCTGTGGAACAAAGCTCAAGTGCCTGGAAAGAACTGTAAAAACAGCCAGGAACAGACAGCTCGCAAGAGCCCTGAAATTGTAACAGCATATGTAGGTGACACTGAAACGTTAATCCTTTCTCAGAACATTAGCCAAAGCGCTGAAAGATACCAATGGCTTTATTCTACATGCTCGCATAGATTTGATGCTTAGGAAGTGGGCCAGACACAGCAGAGGCAGATCCTTCACAGTGCACTCCACTTAACAGCATGGGCTTTTGTCAGTCTCAAGGCTATGCACTTACCTAAACTCATTGTGATACCTGGGCTATGTTTCTTGCACCTCATTAAGGCTCCCTTACCTATTTTCTTGGATTACCTGATGCATCTAATAGCTGCCATGAAACTCATGGGACTGAATCGAGTCCCAGTTGATTTAGAAGTCTTGATATTGAGTTTCCTACTCAGTTTAATCTAATATACAGTTAAATATGAACTACAAAATAGACAGTGGGGGGAAAGTTAGTGGGCATTTGCTACAATGCAAGCAACAACAAGAAAAAAGACTGATATTGTATCGTGCAATTATCCAATATGCACAGAAGTAGTGGATCACTGTATTTCTAATGCACCTTGAAATCTGACTTGCATCAAACCCTTATTGCTTGATCCTATGAAGCCTACTGCTAGGTGATTTCTAGGGTTTTCAGGAGTAGGTGCTCTTAAACCTGAAGTGATTTCATGCGTGAACAAATGGTCACATAAGAGATATAACAAAACTTAGTTTCATTCTATCTGTTATCTCTTATCTCTATAACCAAAGATTTGGTTTTAAAACAAATACCAATTGTAACCTGTGTCCTGCCTCCCCTCCCAACCCCCTTTGATACTATATTAGGTCAGTTCCTCCTACCATCTACTTACTATTAGTGCCCTCCCTTGTCTTTGTACTTTTAAAGTCTTGTCACCCACATGGCAGTGGGTATCCAAGGGCATTAGCTTCCTCTCAGAGTAACTGATACATTGCAATATAGGTCACAGATAGCAGGCCTGGGGGAAAAAAAAAAGTCTAGGGCTGAGGGCCACAAGGAAAGCAAGAGGGCTGGTGTGTGTCCAGGCTTGTCAACAGCATATTCATACCTATTTTCCAAAGAACTGTAACACTGCAGTACAACCCTGTTTGGTAGTAAAAGGAAGTTTAAAATGATGAGTCAACTTCTGCAAAACAGCTGGGGAGGAGCATTTATATGAAATAGTACCAAACAGCAAGGAACAAAGAAACTTGTTCATGCTTTCCAAAGAACAGAGGCAAATAGCTTCTGTAACATAAACAGCTGAGAACATGTAGGATTTTTATCCCCCTACCCTCAATGACATTGTGTGTCACTATGGGAGATGTGGTGTGTTTGGTCATTAAGCCTCAAAATGTTAGAGCTACGAGCTGTTACTTAGCATATAACATCTCAGAAAGGAACATTTAACATGGCTCATTAGAGATAAGCTGATTTGATGAAACTCAGGCTGGTGAAACTGAAGCTTTATTGGAGCCAAAGGGGAGCTCTATCATTGATTTCAGTGGAATGAGAGTTCCACACAAGGCGTCTATCATGAAACACAGTAAATCCAAGAAGAAAAATGGTTTATTTTTGTTCCGATTACTAAAGTTCTCAGTGTGCCATCTGAGTTCTGGGCAGTCACCTTTCCAACTTGGAACTGATTTTTCTTTCATTTTTGGAATTGCTCCTTTATTTAAGCACAAACAACCCTCCCCCCACAAAAAAGCAACAACCCCCAAACAAACAAAAATACCCTACTCCCCTCTCCCAACTTCTTATGGCCCATTCCCACTTTTTTGCCCCGGATGTTTCTTAGTATTTTCCTTTTTATGCAGAGGAAATGCCTGCATATAGCTCACTGATTTATTGTGGCATTTTCTTCAAGCTTAGTCTGATCTTTAGATCATCCAAATCACACCAAGTGAGGACAATTTAACCACCGGCTCCATAATACGGCTGATTTGGGAAATCTGCATAAACACATCCACCATGCGAGGGAAATAGGTGGCCTGATAAAACTAGACTTAAGTAACTGTGCCTTTTCTTTCCTTCCTAGCGCATGAACGGGTGTTGCATACATTTTCAGGGGAAATGCAGAGAGAATCTGTCTAGCCTTGAAGAACCAAAACCTCTTCGCTTCAGCATCCGAAATGCAAGATCTGGCACGTAGCCTCTTTACCAAAGCATACAGGAGGCAAACGGCAAGGACTGAACACCCCTTTTATTTGAGAACACGCAAGAACGGGATGGAAACAAAACCGAGCCCCGCAAGACCCGTTTCCACTGGAACATTTTCTGTGATGCATCTTCCAAGCGCTTCCAGTCCGAACCGGGTTTCCGCTTCGCTGGGGCCAGCTCCTTGCAGTGCCCCAATGCAAGCTTCATCTTCAAAAGCTGGTTGGACTTCACCCCAAACCCTACAGCTGGTGAATAAAAGATATCACCCCCCCCCCCCAAAGAACTCAAACCCAGAAAAGTCCCCAAACAAAAACAACCAACCACAAAAGAAAAAGCCCCAACACCCCCGCAAAAAAAGCCCCAAAACAAACTCCCGCACACCAACACAAAAACTCTAAAAGTCCCAAACCCCGGCCCGCTTCTCAAGTGTCGGAGCAGGGCAGGCACACCGCCGCCACACATGCAAGCTCCGACATACTCTGACCCCGCTGCCTACTGCGGCCCATCACGCACACGCCCCTCTCGACGCGGAAGCGGAAGTCAGCTGAGCCAAAAGCGGAAGTACGGTGAAAGGGGCGGGACCAAGCGTCACTTTTCCTGCCGGAAGGCGGGAACGCTGCGTTCCCACTCTGCCCCTGCTCTGGCGGAAGCGAGCGCGGGTTGGACCCCGCGTCCCCTCGTTTATTTCCGGTTTCCGGGAGGGGACGCCGGGCCCCGTCCGGCCCCGCCTCCCTGGGCGGCCATCTTGGATGGTAGCGACGGCGCCGAGGGGGCCCCGCTGTTGCCGCTCGCCCCTCCCCAGGCCCGGAGCGGCCCGGCCCGCGGCCCAGCGCGGAGAGGTGAGCGGGGCCGTGCGTGGGGCCCGGCTCGGGCGCCCCGGGAGTACCGCGCGGTCTGAGAATGAGGCCACGCTGCCCGCACTCTCGGGCCTCGCCGCATCTCGGCAGCTCCTTCCCCGCGTTGCCAGGGCTAGCCGTGCCCGGAGGCAGGGTGCCGAGCGACACTCGCGGGCCTGGTTTCAGCACCGATGTCCTTTCCGCGAGATGCGCTGGTTTTTTGTTGTTTTTTTTTTTTTTTTTTTAACTGAAACGTGGCTTGCGTGGGGCAGCGCTGGTCGGGGTTTCGCGAGAGCCGCGTCTCGGGGCTGTTCGGGTTTAACACCAAGAGAAACTGTAGCCACGGTTGTAGGGGTTCGGCGTTGTAGCTGCGTCCGTCAAAGGACGCCGCGTTTCCATCCAGGAAGAGCAGACGCTTCCTCCGCCAGACAAAGGGGGGTGATACCCAAAAAGCTTGCCAAGAAAACCTTCCCCCGCTATTTGAGTCAGTCTAATTAAACTAAAAGGATCCCATTTACCCAGAGAATCTCGTCTGCCTCAGTCATGGCCGTTGTTTCGCTTGAAACAGCTGGGCAAGGAGGACACCCTCAATAGGTTGAGGTTTGAGTGAAGCTAAGTGGGAAGTGACTGGCGAATTGGGAAAGGAAAGGGACGTAGTTTTAGGCCGAGGGTTTTCTGCTGGGCGAGCGGAGGAGAGAAATGTTCTGGTCGCTTGGAGGCTGGTGGGGAAGAAACGCGGTTGTACTTTTCATAAGTGTTGTTGCTGTTGTTGTTTCTGGCTCTGGCTTCGCTTTCCGTCTGTAAAGTCTATGAGCAAGAGACAGTTTGAGTCCTGCATTTGTACGGCATATAAGGCATGGCGGGACTGCGTCGCTCCAGAATATAGCGACTTAGTTTAGTTTTTACTGAACCATTGGTGCAGCGCTTACAGTCTGCGAATCCATCGGTGCATCTAAGAGCTGGAAGGCACCTTGCAAGATTGTCGGGTCCAGCCCCTTGCGCTAGGCAGGAAAGACAACTTAAGGGCTGGTGGGAGGACAGGAAAAGGGAGGGAATTGAGGGAAATCATTGGAAAAAGGTGCAGAGGGTTTAATCTATTAATTTCACACTGCATGTTGCAGTTCTGGTACTATGTTCAGTCTGTGTCAATATGTGTAATTTCGTAGAACAGATGAGTCTAGTGGTACTTGATGGGATTTTAGACTTTATTGCACGCAGAAAACTCTCCAGCTCAGTGGGTAAGCATGCATTTGCTTTCATGAGCCGTGGTAACTGCTGCTGTGTTCTCACACTGAGATCATTCCTGTTTTTTCCTAGATGAGCAACAATACTAATAAGAGAGCACCAACTACAGCAACACAGAGACTTAAACAGGACTACCTTCGAATTAAAAAAGATCCAGTGCCTTATATTTGTGCTGAACCTCTCCCATCAAATATCCTTGAATGGTAAGAATCAGAGCAAATTAGGTTTCAGAAAAGCATGGAGAGATCCAGGTCATAGAGTCTGACGCTTCCTCTCTTCCCCTTGCTCTTCGTTTTGTACTGGTGTTTTCTTTGGGGAGAGAGGTGTAAGCACCTACTCTGGACTCCTTTAAGAGTCAATTGGACGTTTATCTTGCTGGGATCCTGTGACCCCAGCTGACTTCCTGGCCCTGCTGGACTCGATAATCTTCCGGGGTCCCTTCCAGCCCTAATGTCTATTAAATCTATGAGAGGTGGTAAAAGGAGGAGGTGTTTTAGATATGAAGCAGCTTACTAAACAAATAAACACTTGTATGATTTGTTTTGTTTTCCTTTGGAAACTTGATGGCTCTCAGTGGGCTGGAGTGTGCTCCTCTAAAGCAAACTTCTTTTGCTTCCTTTAGGCACTATGTTGTACGAGGACCTGAAATGACGCCATATGAAGGTGAATATTAGCTTGTAGCCAAAGTGCACATGTACTGCTCGTGGCTCTAACAGTTGTTATACATCTGTATCTGTCTGCTGACTAAAAAAGTACCTCTCCATGCAGTGATTTGCTTCAATTTTAAAACTAACCTTGGCCTGTGACTTTCATGATGCCTCTTGAAATGTGATCGTATTAGCATTATCCTCTGATGATTTCTGTTGCATCAAATGTTTCTAACAAAGACAGCAGTTTGTATGTTTGAGGGTGTTAGGATGATTAGTTTTGATGTGTTTGGTGCATATGTTTTATTTTATGTTTTATAACTGTTTCAGGAAAAAAAATGTTTCTGAGTACAAAACAAATCATTGATGTTTTTCTTTATGTAACACAGGTGGCTATTATCACGGGAAACTGATTTTCCCCAGAGAATTCCCCTTTAAACCTCCTAGTATTTATATGATAACTCCTAATGGAAGGTTTAAATGTAACACAAGGTAAGGATTTTTTTTGTAACGCTTGTGCTATTAACCCCTTTTTAAAACATGTTTAAATGTGTAAACTGTTCCTCTTTATTAATGGCAAGGAATTAAATGCATTGATTGTTTTGTTTTTGAAGGTTATGTCTTTCAATCACTGATTTCCATCCTGATACATGGAATCCAGCTTGGTCAGTCTCCACAATCTTGACAGGCCTCCTTAGTTTTATGGTGGAAAAGGGCCCCACATTGGGGAGCATAGAAACCTCAGAGTTCACAGTAAGCACTTAATGATACTATGTTGGGTTTTCTTTTTCAGGTCAGTGTGTGTTGTTCATGGACCGATGGTTAGAGCAGAAGCCTGGAAACCATTAGTTCTGGGTTCTAAAGCTAGCTGTACCATTGTCTGTTCATAAAGGAGGGGGGCAGAAGAAAAGTTGTTTGAAAGAACTTAGGGTCAAGGATCACAGGTGGAAAATGCATGCAGTGCCTCAGTGCTGGAGTTTCTGGCTACAAAGTTAAATGTTTCAAATTGGCTATTTTTTATATTAATAGGTGGTTGGAAATTCAGTGGTAGCTTGAATAAATTAGCTTCAGATTGTAGGGAGGGATTTTATAAGGTGTTTTTCTCTTGCACCCTGGATTCTCTGTAAAAACGTAGCTACTGCCTGTATTAGCATTATTTCTGAGAGCGGCTCCCCAAAATGGCATAGTTGGGTAGTTGCAAACTATGGACAAACATTTAGATTAAAATAAGGAGTCTTGAAGAGTTGGGTTTAGAATGCCATTAGTGGTGAATCCATATTCAGAAATATTAGCAATTTAGTAGGTTAGTGCCTTGCAATATTTTCACTTGAAATAACCCAGTGCTTTAAGGTTTAAAGTAATATGTTTTGAAATTTTTATTTCCAAGCTGATATTTTCTCCTTTGTTGCCTTGACAGAAAAGACAACTTGCTGCACAGAGCTTAGCATTTAATTTAAAAGATAAAGTCTTCTGTGAGCTGTTCCCTGAAGTGGTGGAGGTAAGAAGGTTCATTTGACTGCCTTATTTTTATACCCTGTGTTATACATAAGCATGCAGATAGTGCAAATTAACTGGCCAAAGGCTTGCAGAAGACTAGTAATTCTTGTGGTCTACCTGCTTAGGCCTGAAGATTAGTGCCGCTTTCCTTTTACTCCCCAGCTTATTGGGCATACCTTTCGCAGAGCTCCAGCCTTGTGAATATCCTGGTGTCCAGTTTGTCCTCTTCAGGGATGTGCGAATGGTGAAGCAAATGGACCCAGACTTTTTGTACAGGATTCCTAAAACAAACATTCTTTAATTTTAGGGAGCATAAGATATTTAAATTTACATGGATCAAGGTAAAAATGATGATGATGAAATACCTACATACTATATGGCATTTGATTAGTCCTCTTGAATCCAAGTATCTCTCTCTTTTCCCTCTTTTCTCTTTCTTTGGTTAACTTCCTTTAACTTTTCTTGGTCATGCACTGAACCTCCCCCCACTTTGTTCCTCTTTTTCTCCTCTGTCTCCAACTTCCCTTATCTGAATCTGTAAATGGCAGCATTGAAACACAGTTCCTTTGTTTGGCTTTTGGAGAAAATAAATTCCATCAGCTTTCCCAGAAATCTTGGGGAAAAAGCTTGGTTTCACCACCTACATTGCTGTTGGGCAGTGTCCTGTAACTTTTGAGAGGGAGAGGGGTTATGACACTTGCTAGTGTCCAGAGTTGAGGGCTGGAGTTACCCATCAAGTTCATAATCTCAAATGGAATTCATAGGTTGTACATAGACCATCTCCCAGTCATCAGCCAAATTACTGCCAGTTGATGCAGATGCTGGAGAAGTGGGAAAATATGCAGGAAGCCCTTTTTTACTGTGCTCGTACCGAGTGTTTCAGAGCACAAAATGAGGCCAGCTAATGCTATTAGCAGCACTCATAGTGCTGGAGGGAATATTTGTAAGCCATAGTAGTAATCAGTGAATTAGTAGCTCTAGGACCTTCGTAAGAGTTTTTGAAGCAGCACATCAAAGGGATCCTGATTTCAGAAATTGGTTACCTGTGGTTTCTATTGCATCCATATTCATTCAGACGTAGAGTTGGTAGGATTTTGACAGGTAGCTATCTGCACTCATGGCTCTTCCTGTTTAGCTCTGTTCCCCCTACTGAAGAAAACAATGCATCTGTTCCTCTCCAGAGATCAAAATTCTTAAATTGTTTCTGTGGGTATGGTGATAGCTTGGTTGTCCGAGATGCATATACTTTTGGGGCATACATAAGTATTTTAACATTTTATATATATATACACACACACACACACATACCTGAGTACCTAGCCCTGAGACAAGGATCTCAGGATTCTGATTTCTTCTGTTTTAATCTTTTGAGAATTGCTGGCTTATTCATAATTTTTAGGAGGTACCTAAGTGCACTTTCCCACTCAAGGGTCTATACAGTGAAATTAATCCCATTTTTAAATAAAATTAAAATGAGCATTTGATCTGGTGCTCAGGTAATGTACAGCTGAATGCTAAAAGCTGAATATATTTTTTTCTAAATGGCTCTTCAGGTGTCATAGTTACTGTCTACAAACATTTACGATTTAAGATGTAGGTTTCTAGGATTGTGCAAATGGATTTAATGTAGTTGTATTAAAAAGCAGATTTAGATTGAATGTTTTGCCAAAGTTGTCAGCAGCCAAGCTCCTTGGACTAAAGTTATTTCAGGGATATATATTGAAATGGGACATTTTCTGCCCAAATCTGTTCTTTGCAGTCATTAGACTTTAGTAACACACAAGGAATTGTTTCAGAACCTTTCATCTACTTCATTTACATTGGTTCTTTTTATTTATGTATTTAATTTCATTCCAGGAAATCAAACAAAAACAGAAAGCACAAGAAGAGCTCAATAATAGACCTCCAACTCTCCCGCTACCAGATGTTGTCCCTGATGGGGAAGCACACTATGGTCAAAACGGGGTACCACTTCTTAATGGGCATGTACCACTGGCAGCTGCCAATCATCCGGGTCTCCAACAGGCCAATCGTAACCATGGACTCTTAGGAGGAGCTTTGGCGAACTTGTTTGTTATAGTTGGTTTTGCAGCCTTTGCCTACACAGTCAAGTATGTACTGAGAAGCATAGCGCAAGAATGAGGAGCATTACAGAAATCCAAGACCAAATTAGTGGTAGTTGCAGAATGAGTGGGACTCTTTGGGCATCAGACTTTGACACTGGGATAAATATTTGTGCTACCAGGATGCAGGTAAAATACTGGTTGGCTCATGGGTTTAATTTGAAGCACGTGCAGTTTGTCAGAAAGGAAAAAAAAAAAAAAGATGTTCTGCTCTCAATTCCTGTTGTCCTCACTACAGTTTGGTAGTGACTCACTGGCAAGTCAAAGCATTATTGATGAGAAGTGGCATTTTTAGTGCTTTGATTTTTATAGCACTTATCCATTCTCTTTTCAGAAATTAAAAACCTTTTAAGGAAATACGGCTTTTTATGAGATTGAACAATTTTTAAAATGATATTTGAAGACACATATCATATGTTCTGCATAAAACTTAGCTGAGAATTTCATTGGAAAGGGTCAAGGTATATACATTTGGAATAAGTAAAATGCAAGTTTCCTCACTCTGTTTTGGAAGGGCCTGGTTCATTGTGAACATTGGTGCTACAGAAAGTAGCTGGTACATTTTGTAAAATAGAATGGACATCATTGCATATCTAGTCGATACTAGTGATTTAGATGAATTGGAAAGGAACAGTGAGCGTGTTGGTTAAATGTGTTTTCAAAATTGTCACAGTAAAATCTAAGAAAGTTTGATTTGGGCAAAGGGAAGCGCAGTTGCCAGCCTTTAAAGGCTCTTGGCCAGCAAAAAGCATTAATTGGTTTTGGTGTTTTTTGCATTTATTTAGTAAAAATTACGGTTTTTACATTTTGGAAGTTCTTGTCATTTAAGTGAAACAAGCTATTTTATTTTTGACCACAAGGTGCCACTGCTCAGTTTAAAATTAGTCTGCAAAGAATGAAGCATTTGTTACATTTTCAGAAGAAACATCTCTGGATTTGTTGGATTTGGGTTTTTTGGTAAGCGAAATGGCATTACCCTGAGGCTGTAAAGAGGCTGAATACCAAACCGGCTTCTTACAAGACAAGTGGATTCTTCTGAAAGGCCACTCACAACAGTAGACTTGTACTCCATGCATACAGTCAGCACTGCTTACCTTGATCGACCCTATTTTCAAACTCTGTTACCAAAAAAAAACCTAAACTGTAAGAGGCTTTTTGTTTTGTCTGAATTTTATAGAGCCTTTTTTTGTTTCTATTGCATTAGTTTTGCTATTGCCCCATCAGATGACTAACAGTTAAATTCCAATGGATGGTAACGAGGTTATGATTATATGAATATGCACTAAAACTACTAGCGTAGTTTGACAATCTGAAATGTTACTTTTATAGCTCATACCTTATCTTTCCCTTATGACTTAATCCTAAAGCTTTGACTTATCACAGAGACAAACTTCCTGTGCCTTTGAGAATTGGCAGTGGCTTCTAGTCACCAAGCAAATGAAATACTTGCTCGTTGTTGTGCTATCATAAAGACTGTAATAGGTGTTGGCAGGGTAAAAATATGAGCTGCATTTTTTTTTTTGTTAAATTTTCTAAAGAGCCCAATAAATGTTACCTCATGTATTTAAGAATGTGTTTTTTTTCCCCCTGGGCTGTTTTATTTTCCTTTACTGGTTATTGATGTTTGGTCTCTGCTTCTGCTTGGTACTTTGAAATAACCATTGAATTAGGGGGGGAAATAATGGTAAACCCATGAGCCATGTAGCATAGATAATCAGTATATATGTGCTGTGATCAGTTTTCTGGACTAGGTATGGATTAGCAGAACTAACACATATAGCTCCATACTAAAGGAATCTTAAAGCAGACATTAATGTGAGTTGGGGCAGGGGGGGAGCGTATGGGAAGGTATTGTTTTAAGACATGTATTTATAAACTTTTTGGAAAAAAATTGAATTTTGTTTTTGATCAAACTTTTATTTATAATTGGTTTTTAATTTGCCTCTTGTATGTGCTTAAACTGCTCCTGTTAAGAGAAGCGCCAGTTGTACCTGTGTCTAGAAATGATTTTGTTCTGTCAGTCTTGGAAACGTGTTATGTCTTTTCTGCAGTGATGGAGAATTTAAGATTGTTTTATATGGGCTGTTTTTTTTTTTTTTCCTGTGGGGGTTTTTTTTTCTCCTCCCCCCAAAGCATACAGGTCTGTAGCAAAGGTTGAGCTGCCTCTTTAAATCTTAATATCATCAAACCCCGCTTGAGACCTTCGTAGTATGCTGCCTGTGCTACTATTGTCATTCACTACAGGCAGCAGTGTAAGGAGCCTGCTATGCAGAATGGGGTGGGTTTTTTTTCTTCTCTCATGGAACCTTGTTGGGCCTCAGGAATGAAGACCAAGGCTAGGAAAACGGCTATCGTACTTTTGAGCCATCTGTGAATACATCTAATTGAGGTGAAAGGATTAATAAAATCAAGAGGATATTGCTTTTCAAAAAAACAAAACAAAACAGTACTTTTATTGCGTGGCAGGGAGTTGGCCCCATAATCAGCTGTGGACATCTGAAGGCAGAGTATCTTAAAAGGAAAAAAAAAAAGTGCCTCAATTGGGAGCGCAAAATTGATACTAGTTACAAAACCCTGAATATGCTGCATTTTTTGATGATTTAGAGGTCTTTTTTTGTTTTGCTTTTTGAAACGGAGCTCGTCTTCCACCAGTGATTTTTCTCTTTGACATCCTGGAGACTGAGAATGAGTTGGTGGTGATTTCAGGTGCTATTTGGGAAAAATTAGGAGCTGAAGCTGACTTGCTGCCCCCTCCTTGTCCCCCTCCCCATCTTTTTATACATGTCCTTTGCTGTTATGCCTTTGGTAGCAGAGTACTTATCCCTTGCAGTGTAGGTTTATTAAGTAACATTTATTACAATATGCAGTTTCTGATCTTTGATTTTGTTACCAAAGTCAGTAGATGAAATAAATTTTGCCATGCAAAAATATGATATCACGCCCCGAGGCAGTATGTTATCTCGACGACACAATAAAAATGAAAGCTGTCCTTTAGTGTGTTATGCTGGTATCTTTGCCCTTCACTTCCGTGTTGCATTTCCATAGAGTAAGACTGTCGTGCACAGCTGGTGGGGTGGATTTACCACTCACTTGGAACGTCACATCTTGACTGTAGCCTTCTAAAAAATACAAATTTTTTTCTTTTTTTGAATGACGGTTTTTGGATCTGTATGTAGTTAATGTTTTCCCCTGATCTCCAGTTGACGTCACTTTAAGCATGTTTTGAGGAGTAGAAATGACTGCATTGTAAAGTTATCCATTCATAATAAAAGGAAAAATAAAACTTGTGGTAGAATGCATATTTTCTATGAGACCAGTTTCTGGGAAAGGGAATTTTGGGAGAAGTCCTAAGCTGGAACGGTGGGATGGACAGAATGTACGGAGACAGGAGCCTGGTGTTACTGAAGAAATAGGTGGTGACAATAACAGCTCCAATCCAAATATAGCATCAAAACTTAGTTTCTTTTAAATGGCTACTTTTCAAGAAGCAAAGAATTTAAAAATGATAAGGCGGGGCTTTAAAATGGAGATTGTTTCCATATAGGCTGTTGAGGTACACTACCAGAAAACAGAATTCAAAATGATTAGCAGCTACTGTAGCTGAGTGACTTACTTTCTGTCAAGTTGTGGGCATAGCTGGGCTCTCAAATGGTTCATTTGTTACTACTCTCCTTCCTCCCTGAGATGCAGCTAAGAAGTACTTAAATACCAATTGCACAAGCCAGCACTGGCAGCTTCATCTTTGAGTGCCCCCAGTGCAATTGGCCTTGTACAGGGTGTGCAAGGAAAGAAGTCTCATTTACACGAGGCAGTGGAGAAATAGCAGCGTTTCAGCTTGGTGCTTCTCTTTTTCGGGTAAGTCCTTAGACTAGTTTAAAAAAAAAAAAAAAAAAA
>NW_017728926.1:15675054-15843033 GCF_001723895.1 Crocodylus porosus
CCCAACCAAATATACCTCTGTCCTTTTGGTCTGAGAAGTGAGTAGAAACCTTCATCAACTGTCTTCATGAATAAGAGTGCGTCCTGATTTGATTTCCTTTGAGGCAGGGAGAGGTAAAGGTTTAAGACTCTGAATTCAGTAGCCCCCGATCACCGTTACACTCTGATAAACACATTATAATTCTGATATTCTCTTCTGAACCAAAAGCAGATGGATATTTCGACTGATGGACTTGGCATAGTGTAAAACAGGATAATAGTATCCTGTCATTTACTTGCTCAGCTTCATTTCACTGTTTTTAGATTTTGTCATTTTTCTAATAATAGATTCAGAGGCTTCTTTCTGTTACTCTAGTGAATTGAGAGCACCTCCATGCAAGTCATGTGCCCCAGTTTCCATTATATAATAGTATTTTCTTCACAATCAGGATATCTGCGTTTCTAATTTTCGCTTGGATCTAAACTAGGCTTGGAAAGACTGCAAAGCAGTGTAGGTGCGTCGTATTGAACCCTTAGTAGGAGATCTCTTTTAAACCTGACTGTTTAGAAAGTTAGATGCACCCATCATTGTTTTAAATTGCCCCAAACAAGGGTCCAGAACCTACGGGTTTTTTTCTTTCTTTTCTGTATTGGCAACATTGGTAAAATAGTGCATCTGTGTACTATTAAGAGAAGCGTGGCCCTTTTGCATAAACTTTTATAAAGAAATGAGTATAACTACCCATGTAAAAGTCATGGTTTTACAAAGATAGACCTCTCATTCTTCATCAAAACCACAGGCACCTTCCACAGCCAAATCTATCGGAGGAAATACTCTTTTTTTCCATTGACATACGAGGGCTTGTAAGGTTTGCCAGTAGAGAGCACTGGTGAACCGTGCCAGCTAGTACATGATACAGGAAACTTCACATACCCAGAAGACCCAGGAGAGAGAAGGTGGAGATGTGAAAGGCTACTTGTCACCTTGACTTGGTGCATAGAGGAGGAAACCCAAAAGGTTAAGGAACCAGCATGCTATGAGCTGTTTCTTTTTCCAAGGACAACTTAAAAACTCAGGTCGCACTGGGAAATCCATCTGTTTCAGTACATTTCAGGGGGGCAGGAGGTAGCCTTTTACCCCTTTGAATTGCTTTTGCCTGTTGGCATCTAGGTGTAACTTTTCCATAACAAAGCAATTTGTAAGGGAAAGCCAGAATACAAAAAAAAAAAGCCATGCACTAGATGCTAAAACGTCCTATTTGCTAGAGAATTTTCAAAGCATTTTTTTGAACGTGTGATCTTTAGGTGATTGGGGCTGATTTATTTGGCAATATCATGGTTTACTGAGCAAATATGTGTATTTAGGCAGGACATTAAAACTAGTTTCCTTCTCTCCCCCTTGACCCCTATTGTGCTATTCTTCCAATTTGTTTAGTGGTTCAATGAAATTAATATAAAAGCCTCAAATGGAGTTGGACTGGACCCAGAATAAGTTACATTTCCACACTGAGCTAACCTTACCTGCTATGCAACCATGTATTTAGCATGCATGTTGACCTTGAGCTGGCAGAAATTTTATGGCGTAGTTGGTAAACTGAAAGGACAGGGCTATTTTTCAGTCTCAAAAAAATACGCGGTGTCAGAACCTTGGCCCTTTATTCCCTGCCAACAATCCTTTATTTATTGGTTTATTTTTGAACAGCTTGTTTTTTAATTACTTGAGACCCAAAAAAACCCCTCGATCGCAATTTGGCTTTCCCTGTTGCTCGGTGGAACGGCTCAAAATGTTCTAACTGATTCTGTTTGTTTCAGACTTCGGGGAAAGGAATCGGGGACCCTTTATTAAGATCCAGTTGGCATCCTTTTGTCTGGTGAGATCATCTTCTTGTCCTGCACTTCAGACAGTGGTTTTCTGGGGGTTTTTTTTAGACTGTTGTAACACTTCAGAAGACGGGGGAATTGTGGGAGAAACCCTCGAGGAATGGTAATGTCAAATATTACAAGCCCAAAGCTTGCCTGGAGACATAGAAGGGATATTGTTCACTTAGAGTGGTGGTGCTCAGTCGCAAGGTGGCACTGCAACATCATCTAGGTGTCAATTGTGCGACTGAACCAGACTGCTGGAAACTCCCAACTGCTTGGTGTGGTTAGGAACATATAGACAAGGGCTCCATGCAGACAGCCTGAAATATTATTGGCATACTCTGCTGTGCTGAAGTATGTTGCAAAACACAAAGAGAGCAGCATAAGCCTTCCTCGCTCCTCCCATTGCAAGCTGCTATTTGTTTCTAGCTGTCTGGGATTTATTTTGTGAAGCTGGTTTGAATAGGTAACCACCTGAATTGCGGTTGGGTTTAAGCAATGGTACATGGGCATCTGTAAATCAAAGACTTGATCGTTTAGGGTTCCACCAGACACACAGCCCTCAGAGAATAACACAGCCAGGCAGTTGCAGCAGTGGATCTAAATAAACGCTTGTGGGTTCCCAAGTGCCTTGGCATCCAGGAATCGTGATCTTTGGCACCGGTGCCTAAGTGTCGTTCCCTGAATCTGCAATGGGCAATGCTGGAGAGGCTCTAACCCTCCGCAGACCACCTGAGATTTGGATCTTGCTATCCTTGCTGTCCTCAGACAAGATAAAGATTTGTCTTGGAAGCCAAGGTAAATCGCAGCGATCATGACTTATTCTGGGACTCCATGGTGCGTGGGCGAGGGGTGTGATGTAGTGGTCAGAGCACAAGCCCCGCAGGTTTATATATGAATCACATCCAGGTAAAAAACAAATCTCCCTCTCAGCTAGGTTCTGTGGCTCAAAGTCAGTAATTACCTTGCCTAGCAATTCAGTTCCCTTTATATCCCGTTGTTGCTTGCCAGCTCTCAGGGATTTGGCTATGGTATTTTACAGCATCTGCAATTGTGCGATATTGCTTTGGCTTGTTCCAAATCCTCGCCATTTTGAAGTGCCACAAAGGAATGGCTGGGCACTGGGAGCCCAGGGCACTTGGCTCTGATCCCATAAGTGACAAGGGAACGAAGGGTGGCTAGCTTGACTTCTGGATGTTGCTTTCTTCCAGCGTAGCCTGACTTTAATACTGCCGAGCTTGCAGAGTATGCTGAAGCTTTGTCTTTAAGTGCTTTGAGATCTTTGGATGGAAGGCGTGAGATGGTGCACAAGGGGCTATTTTGGTTTCAGGCTGGCATGGTGCTGCTTTGGGTGTGACAGGGACACCGACAAGCTGTCCTGTCTCCATGGTCGGGCAAGGCTCAAGTATCTTGGAGCAGCTGGGCTGCAGCGATGCCGTGTGGATAGGCCTTGCTGGGAGATGCAATGCTGAGCATGCCTTTCCCAAAGGCTGAGTTTGGGGCCATGGGAGTTGTAACTTTTTCACTGACCCACTAGTCTGAGCCCATTGTGTAGGGGTCTCTGGCTGCATTGGGGTAACGCCCGCCCGTGATTTGGCAGGGTGGAAGGGATTTCCCCGCAAGCTCTGCGTCGGCCTCAGCATTGGGCTTTTCGGATGGGAAAGGGGATGTTGCATGACTCGGGCTGTCTGCACCAGTAGACAAAAACGCCGTCGCCCCACTCCAGCCTCGAGAATGTCATTTCTTGCCATGGTGTGTGGATCTGTCAGGGCTGTTTAGCTGCAATATGACAGATTGTCCTATTAATGTGTCATCAAGTGCACTTTTACAAATTCATGGCTTGTCTACAACTAACCTGAAAAGGGGCTTAAGTATGAGAAGGCGCCAAAGAAAGTTAAATATTATTAAGAAATAAAGACTGCCACATAGTTGTGATGGAATGTGAGCTGGGGGTGGGGGGGTTGTTAACTGTTTTGATGGGCTGTTAACTGTTTAGTTTCTCTAGTTTTGTTTTGTTTTTTTCTTTTCCCCTTTTCCCCCCAAGATGTGGTTCTGTGATTCTGCCATTGATTCATGCTTACTTTTTTTTTTCCCCCCCACCCGGGATGTTGTTTTACCAGCCCATACTTGGGTTTTTTCATTGGAAACATGGAAGTAATGATCCTATCCCAGCATGATTCTCTAAGATCTGCTAATAGGTTGTGCTGCAGGCGCGCTAAGTATTTATTGCTTGGGAGATAAGTTATCAAAAAAAAAAGTAGGGGGGACTCATTCCTGGGAACACATTGGTGTAATGAGCAGAGGAGAGGATTGGTGTTGGGGGACCCAGAGCTCATCAGAGGTTGTGGCTGTCTCACTGTGCCGAGCTGCACTCCTCCACTTCTCTGTGCCTCAGTTTCCCCATCTATAAAAACAAGTCTGTTTTTCCCTGTCTCATGAGTCGGTGAGCATGAAAAGCCCTATGCTAAATGCTTTTAGGATTTCCCCCGGGACATGACAACAAGCCAACTTCGCCCCCCGCTGAATCTGAGGCTGTCTAGAAATTTTTAATTATTTTTTTGCATAGAGCAAAGCAGAATAAAAGACAAGCCCTGGGTGTCGTGTTGCTGTGTGCCTATTTCAAGCCACGTACTTCTAACGTTGCCCCATTTTCCTGTGTAGATTTGCAAACTTCCCTAAAAAGTGCTAATTCCCCTGAGAAAATGAAAGGGAGGTGGTAGGGAATGGGGCTGGGGGGTGCCGATTATAATATCTCTCTGGTACAAGGGCCAGGTCCACTTATCAGTGAGTCTCTAATAGGAATGTGAAGAGAATAGGCTTGACAGCTCATTAGAATATGATCCCTCCCCCTTTTTTTTTTTCTTTCTTCAAGTTGATGGAAACTCTTTCAGGAAAGAAGTGCTTATTTGCTGAGGTAGAGCAAAGGCTGAGGAGGGCTTTGCCAATTTGCAGCCAGAGAACAGAGCAAGGGGAGAAATTAGAGATGATCAACACTTAGAGAGAGAAAGGGAAAAGTACCTGAAATACTTTTGCACGGTGAGGCAAGGAACTAGGATGAGAGAGGCACAAGACTCCACATCCCCTGACAGCTGTTTACAACCCTGGGACTGAGTGCTCATCCTGCCAGGCATAGGGCTAGGCTTAGGACAACTTGGATCCTAGCGACCTGGGCGTCTTCGCCGTTTCTTTGCTTTCCCTTGCATTGTGCGAGAGACGATGTTTCTTTCCTCCAAAGACTGAGCACCTCCAGCTTCCCCGCGAGACGAGCAGTGACAACCGTCTTGGGTTTTCATCTTCCGGCATCTATGAAGGCAAAGACAACTGGCGGGAGCTTCTCGTAGACGAAGAGGGGCCACCGCTGAGCGGGCGATGGATGGAGCCCATCGAGTCACCCTTTGAATTGTGCGGCAGGGTTTCAATGACACGGGGCGAAATCTCCCACTGAAAACCAACAAACCCACGAGCCCCCAAATGGGCTTTATGGGTTTCCAGCTCCGGCCTGAGCTACCTTTCTCCTGAATCGCTGGACTTTTTCTCGGCTTCGTAGCCAAGCAAATTTCAACCGAGTCTGAAGACTTGTCAGGGCGGGGGGTAAAATTTAAAGACAGGGCGGAGGGGGAATTTCCAGGATCTCTTGTATTGATGAAAAGCCTAAAGAGCTGAACAGACTTCCTTCCCTTCCCCTTTGCCTCCTTCAACTGCTGCCGTGGATCCGAGTTTGCAAACCGACCTATCAATGTCATTTCAATGCATCCAACTTGAAGAGAGTTCTCTGCAGAAACAGGCGCGTTGGTGCACGCTGATACTTTGACATCGCCTACCAGAGTGGCTCACCTTCAGCAGCAATACTTTTTCTTTTTAGAGAGAAGTCTGTATTTATTACTTCTTTCTGCGCCTCTCATCCAGCCAGCCATCCCCCCTCAAAATGAGGAGCTGGATCTGGGTATTCGTGGCTGCATTACTCTGCCAACAGCTGTCTCTTTTTAGAGTGATGGCAGCCAAAAAAGAAAGGAAGAAAATGAAAGAACCTAATCAGTATACAGAGCCCTTCAATGCCACCCTGTCCAACAGTGAAGAACTGCACGGGCAATCTAAGGTATGTCTTCAACTACGAGAATAGTGACCCTATCTGTAGTCAGTGCACTGTGTACAATAGTCTCTAGCTGTAATGCAATGTCAGACTTTTCCCTCCCCCCCCTTTGAACAGGCATCTTAACAAATTCCCTTCCACTTGCAAGTGAGAGATGTTACAATCTTCTTGCTCTGGCGGGACTCCAAGCTTCCCCAGAAATGACTGGAATACAATAGACAGTGATGACGACTTGCTTTATAATGTGCTCTTATTCACGTGCCCATCCCTGCAGGGTCTGAGCTATGAAAGCATCCTGTTTACTAGGAAGTGTGCAAATTACTTTTGCCCCCCCCCCCAAGAGGGGTAGCTTAATGAGGGAAATATGACTGTGTAGTCTTGAGGCAAGTATCATGGTTTCAGTAATGATGCTGGAATAGTAGTGAGTCTGTTGCACACACGCATCTGTTGATTATGGACCACGCTGTCAAAGCTGGCTTAGACAATACAGAGGTATCAACACCTGAGTATGCCTAAATCTTTTCTGCACCAATGGCTGCATGTGTTGGGAATTACTGGCCAGAAAAAAACCTAGCGGAGAGATGTGATCTGTAGCAGGGGGAAGAGCATGTGTGACGTATGTCAGTGCCTGCTTGTGCTCTTTTACCAGGTGTAGCAAGTGAACTCTTCAGGGTAGGATCTCTCTAGTCTGGCATCAGGGAGAATCGTCACAGCCTGAAGTTTGCAAAAAGCTGCAGAGCAGTTGTCTGGAGCCCTTTAAAATGAAGCCACTGAAGACTCCCATTGTGTGCATCTGGGATGGGGAGGGGGGAGCAAATTTATAAGTTGCTGCTGGGATGACAAGCTGGAAAGAATGAAAGAGGACTGAGTGCCGCAGCGAGACAGGATGAGTAACCTCCTCCATCGCACAGTCCCTTTTTGGCCGTTTCTCACACACGAAAATGTCCCTTATTTCAAATGTAGATGACCTCTAAAATGCAATGCCTTTGATCATGGGCATTGGGGACGGCAGTCGCTATAGCAATGGAGGAACAAACCTGTCAAAAATTGGGGCACGGCCGGGAAGGCAAATTAGAACAATTGGGCTGACATTCTCAATCTCCTATTCAAAGCCATTGTGAGAGTAATTGGTTAAGGTTGGGCAAGTCTGGGAATCTGTCCTCTATATTAAAAAGCTGGCGGCTGCTCTTAAATGGTCATTAAGGGGAGCGTAGGCAGCATCTCTTCTGTTAACCTTGTGCTGTTTGTGGGCTTTGTCATGACAGGCTGTGTTACTGGGCACATTCTTGAGGGGCTCCGGCTTCTGATCTCAGTCCCTTCTCCCTGTTGCCTCTTTAAGCATTTCATTCTCCTTATGCACACTGAGCCAAATCCATCCCAGGCGTAGCTGCTGCAGTCCATCTAGGAACGAATGTGGCCCAGTGAGCAATGCATCTGGCCCTCATTGGCACCTGTCCTTATTTCAATGCCAGCGGGGGAAAAAAAATCTAGTCCAGGTTTAAATGGACATATTATTGCTAGAAGCCGCTTTGCTGTTTGAGGGCAGTGGATGTATAAAATAACATACTTCAGAAGCTGCAGCTTCCCCCACATTGAGTTGCTTTACCTTGCAAAATGCACAGCAAACGTTTGGCTACTCAGAGAGGCTAATAGTCCAGTGAAAAGAGTTTCTATCAAGTAAAGGGGGGGGTGGGATCAACCCAACTCTAGACACAAACACTTTTGAGTGCTGGGGATGTTTGAGATCCAGTTCCAAATTTTGCATCTTGAGCTGATTTTTCTAGGAATGCTTCTAAAGATATCACGGATGACAGGCCATGGATGAGTGTGTGTTGTATTTTATATTTATATAGCACTTTTCAAGCCAAGGGGTTTTATCCAAATTATAAACGTACAGCACCATGGAGCTGCAACTGTCTCTGGGGTGGACAACGGCCTTTGAACAGTGTACACCACAACAAGCACTTTGGTCAAGCACCGCAAGGAAGGCAATTAAGTTGCCATGGGCCCAATAAAGGGCTGGAGTTTTTAAGGTCTCCTTTGAGAAATCCCAAGGCAACAGATTAACTCAATTTTATGTGTCCACTTGTGTCATTGACCCTATCATATTCTGAATGCGTGGTTTTACATCGCTGTGGGGTTTATACCTGATCTTGAGGCTGCAAACTGCTTTGCAAGCTCTACAGTGTGGTAGAGATAAGTATGTCCACCTCTTACTGAATGAAATGTGTTTAAGTTAATGAGTGTGAATTCAGCAGCCAAGCACAATTTTATCTATTTTTATGCATGGGCAGCTTGGTGTGGTTAGAAGTAAGTGTCTGTTAGATTAAAATATTTTTAAAATAGGGTTAAATCACCAATGCTTTCATTCAAATCTGCCTATGTGGTCTGATGGTTGCCTGGGAGTGGTTGATCACAAAGGAGATGTTACTTTTAATGGAGGATTTACATATATGCTGCCCCCTCTTCTTCTCCTCTCAGCCATGAAAGTGCGGAGATTGCCCGCATCTCCCTCCCACTCACTAGACTACATCAAAATGAAGAAACAAGCCCCTTGTGCTTCCTTTTGGTCTAGAGCAACTGAGTGTTGAAAGAAAACTGCTTAAATGTCTAATAAAATACCAGATGTGGCAGCGGAGTAGCCAGAAATTAGTGGTTTGTACATTACCCGTAATTCGTATCATACAACGAATAGTAACTGACACGGTTTGAAAAGGCAACGGCCCTCCTTAGCCAATTGGAGGGAAGAGGAGATCGGGCTGTGGTGTGAAAGACTGCAGGATTTTTTTCTATTAGGTCATTCAATATATTGAAATAATTTTCTCTTCAGTTATCCTTCTAGCTATTCTTGATGATGATGATGATGACATCTACATCTCATGCAGGGGGACGGAAATCAGAAACTTGTGCTTTCAGATCTTACCCATTTAGCTTAATCACTGGCTAGAATGGCTCTCACAAAGATGGAGTTAGATTTGCTGATTTATATATCTTAAAAACCTTTCCTTCAATTCTTCCAGCCTTTTGCAATACAAATTAAGGCTTTGTCAACCCTTAAAAGCTCAGCGACCAAGTGGAGAATGGGTAGGCTTATGAAATCACAAGGATCAGCAATTTTTCACATAGGAAGGACGCACTTCTACCCTTTCAAACAGGGGCTGAGTGAGCTCCTGCTGATGTGAGCAATGTAGGAGCTACCTGGTAGGGCCTCTGAGAAAAACAGAGCCGCTGAGGTTTCAATCTCCTGTTATCTTTAAGGAAATACTATGCATCATACCTCCAATATTTTCCTCTCATTGCATCACTTTTAAAGCAGCTGGCTTTTCCAGCACATGAAGAGGGTCCTCATCTTTGGTACAAACATGGATGTTCCAAGACAAGGACAGGATAAATTGATGTTGAGGTTCTGGGACACTTGTCTACAATTATGGTTTGGTTCCCACATCCTCCGCATGCACTGCTGCTTTTCCCTTTCTGAGCACAGCCTTGGGGGATCAAAAGGGCTGGAGAATAACCGTGTTAACCTCAGTGCTCATTGTGAGCCAAGTCCATCCTTGTTGTTTGTCTGTTCATCTCAAGAGAGTGGGGCAACTTGGTGTGCATGGGAGTGATGATTTACTTCCCTTTTTTTCCTCTTGAATATTTCCTTTCATGCAAAATGAATCAAATGTTTTCAGCTACAAAGTGATTCTGGGTTGATAAATAATCTTCTGTTGAGACACAGAAGAGGCAAGTTTCCACGACTGTCAGTTTGACACCTGTCATGAGCTTTAATCACAGAACAGTCTCAGGTCTGCATCCTCCAAGCCTGGTCTGCAGGGACCTCTTCCATCAACTGGACGGGCATTTGACCTCTGCATCTTACTCAGTCCTTTGGTTCATTGCTGAGTTTGCCACATAACCCCTTGACATCGTGCTTTGACCCTTGCTGATGATGGCTGACTTGTAGATAGGGGCTGATGTTCCTGCTGTATGTTTGGTTCGTGGAGTTGGTTGTCTTAGCTCAGGTAGATGAGGCCTGTGCCTCAAGCAACAGAGATCTCGGGTCCATTCCTTGCTGCCAATGATCCATTCAAAGGTAGGGTGTTACACCCAGGAGGAGTCAGCAGCATGCATTTGTCTGCCAGGGAAACTAACCTGATGATGTCTAAACAGGCATTGAACAATAACTTTTTGATCAGTGTTGATCTGGGCTAGATTTGAGTTGGCAGCCAGAAGAGGATTAATGTGCTTGATCCTATTGCCAAGCAATTAATCCTTCTCTCATCTCCCCCCCACCCCACGTTTCTCCCTCCTTCCCTACAATCTCCCAGCTCAGTTAAGGGCTTTACTTTAATGCAAGGATCTGAGCGTGTATTTTTTTTCCTGCTTCTTCTTCAATTGGAAGTTCATCTGAGAAGCACAAAATGCTCCGACCCATCCCAAGGACACAAATCTCTTCTGGTGCCATAGATACGTGTTAATCAGTTGAGAACGAGAACCTGGAGGAGTCTTTTTATGACAAAACCCCAGTTGGGCTTTCATAGACCCAACCACCACAAGTGCATATGGCCCACCATTTACTGTTCGGTCTTCTGCATCTTTTTGCCAAATACTATCCATTCCAGAGCTGCTGTCCTGAGAAAGGAGAGGATATGTGTTTCATATCACCCCTTCATGGTCAGCCTGGAATAGCAGTGTCTTCATCAGACATCAGCTAATAATTCATAAAGACTAAACGACAATTCAGTGAATGTAGTCTCTTGGTCTGCAAGCAGTTTAGAAGATTTTCTTGAATTCACATGGTGCATTTATTTTCCAGATGACTGCTGCTTGGACTGTGCCGTGTCATTTTATGCGTGTCGTCTACTAGTCCCTTTCTCCGAGTGTGGCTTTTCTGTCCGGGATGGGATCGCATCACTTGCCACTGCAGTGCAGCTATCTATCCCCAGAGATCACTTCTGCTATCTCCTTTCCACCCTGAAAAAAGTGAGGCGCCCCAGTGATTTCAGAGGGATTCAGTGTGGAGGTGAAGGCCTACTGGAGTCAGGGCATCCTTCTGAGCTACCCAAGGGTATTTAAATTGGAAAGTGAAGAGTAATTCTTCCGGTGCAAGGCATTAGCAGGTTTTCAACAGAAATTCCAGTTAGGATTTGGCTAGGACACAAGGCTTAACACCTCCTCTCTAGTGACATCTCCCAGGAGATCCTAAAAAATACAAGTGGTCAGGACCTTGGTTTTACATCTCATTAATAACCAAGTGTGTGTGTAACCATGAGTTATTAGTAGCTGAGAAGGGATATTCCATGCTAAAAAAAGAGTGACATGTCATTTTTAACTGGTTCCAAGCAAAATATGTTACCGGAGTTAGTCATTTGTTACTAATTATATATTGGGGCTGCTGATGCTGTCTGGTGTAAATTAGGAGCCACACTATGGATGTCCATTGCTGGGCTGCTGCAGAACTGAGTGCAAGTGAGAGAATGATGATTGGCTCCAATTTGCGTCTAGTCAAAAATTAGTAAAAAAAAAAAGAAAATTTGTTAAACATTCTCCAATTTAGTATAAGAGTGATGATGCAAAATAACAAGTGTCCAGTGATGTGGGGACTCACAGAGCAAAGCTCAGGATGTCATAAATAGGAGCCAAAGAACAGATGCAGTTAGGCCCATGTGCATCGTAGCAACGTCTCAGAGACGCGCAAGTTTATTGGAGAAAGCTGAAGGGGCACTGTCTCAATGCAAAATCTCTTGCTCTGCCTCCCCAAATCCTCACTTGTGCTACTACTGGTGCTGGAGATGATCAGGAGGGAAAACGTTTTAAGCCTCATTTGCGAAAGTCTAATGAATGCAACGCTGGTTTTCTTCATTTCTCATTTCGCTCAGCCCAGCCCTACGTTGGCCGGCAACTTTTTGGTTCGAGAGTGAGATGGGCTTGAACCCACTCTCAGATCCCGCACCCTTGAACTTCAGAAGAGTTCAAACATTTCTCAGGCTCCAGACTCTTCTGTTTGATACGACAGTAATATCAGCAGTTCATTGCATGACAGGGGAGTCCAGGCCAGACCCTCTGTGGTGCCTCTGGGCAGCACATGCTGTGTTCGTCTGGGAGCTGGGGAGCCAGAGGGAACCACAAGGTCTGTCTGCGCTCAACAGCTCAATTACAGCCCAGCCAGTTTCTTATCTGCCATTAGAGACGTTCTGGGGCTGGAGCTTCTTGTCAGTGTTGCAAGCTGACTCTTATGCGCGAGCAGAAATGCTTGGGCTTGAAGGCAATGTTAAAATGCCAGTTCTAACATCCATTCAAAGTCAACGGAAAGAGCCAGACTGATGTCAGTGGCCTTTGGATCAGGTCCGCGAACCCAAGCCTGGTCTCATCAGTCGACACAAAAAACTCCTACCCACTCCAACCGGGGACCTCCGCACTAAGGAACAGCAAACGCCGATGGAGGGGACCCATCTCCGGCTGTGCCGGGTGCCTGGGACTGCGCTCAGTCCTGGCGATACCTGAGTTGGCTGCAAGCACGCTGTGCTGCTGGAGCCTGCCTCTGCCAAGAAAAATAGAGAGGCTTGCATGCTTATTCCTGGGATTGCTTGTGCATGCCATAGTAATTAAATAATAATACCACAAGGATGGAACATTCATTTTAACCGTCAATCATGCTTGCTCTGGAGAGATTGGGGAGAGCCATGGCTGCCTTGCAGAGGGATTTGTAATTTAAGGAAGCCACAGGAGCGATTGTATTGAGCTGCAAGAGGATTTCTTTGTCCTTTATTTTGCAGGGATGTGCCACTTTTTTTCTTTTCTTTTTGGTTTGCTTCTACCAAGCTGAGCCTTGGCTGCTGCAAAGGGAGCCATCTTCACACTAAATAGGTCAGCTCTGCCCAGGGCTCTGCTGGCTCTAGCCCCCAGCCTGCCTGCTTCCCAATTATTTAAGCAGGGAGAGGGCTGTATGCCCATTTCACAGCCCAATGAAACCAAAGGGAGCCTTTGAATCGGGCCCTGACTCCTTTGCCCAGCTCATTAGGTTCTGAGCCTATTTCTTTGTGCAGCCCACTGGGCAACATTGCTGAGTCCTCCCGTGTGAGCCAGCTGTTTCCACTGGGGCCCAAGGCATTTTGCTTTCCTCTCCTCTGGAATCCAGTTGTTCTCTTGCTTTATTCCCTGCTCCACCTGGGATCATTTCCACCTGCTTTGCGAGCTGCACTGTGGCTTTACCGCAGACCCTCCAACCTCACTTCCTTCTGCGGGAGAACAGCACCTGCTTGGCTCGGCCAAGCTGTATGAAGACACCTGCCAGTTCATTAATAGGGAGACTTAAGCTCCCAGAAAATTCATGCATACAAGATAGCAGAGCATGACTTAGGGTAAAGTGCGCCTTTGCTCAGTGTCAGGGATGAGAACAAAACACAACCTGAAATCTCAGCTCTGAACCTTTTTGCTTTTTCCTGAAAGTTAAATGCAGATTTTTGACCTCTGTGCTCAGAAGAAGCTGAACCACACGTTCTGTTGCAAATGCTGCTCCAAACTTTGGGCAGGATCTGCCTCGTACCTTTGCAGCTTGACCCCTCCGGGGTTTTTGTTCACCTCGATTTTCATAGACGTGTTTACGCCAGCAGCTGCCGGTGAAAAGGACTTGCATCCGAAGCCTTCCAGAGGCCACCTCTTTAATGTCCTTCATCCTATTTTCACAAGAGCCAAAGAAACTTGACTGTCCAATTCTCATTTTTGGCATTTTGGTATCTGAATTTCTTGGGCTACTTGGAGACTGCAAGCCACCATGAATAAAGACTACCAAAGAGTCAAAGACAGAGCTGAAATAAATAAGTTACTAAGACCACTTAGGCTAAAATGCAGCCTGCAGCTGACTGCAGACCAAGTTACAAAAATCAAACTCTGCTCAGGGATATTTCTGAACAGAAACAGCGGCTTAGTTTTTTAATTTTTTTTTAATTTTTTTTGAGTTCCTGTGAGATGTTACCCTTTGCTCTTGTTTTAGAGATGTTTGCTGAATCTGAGCTATTAAGGGAGTGTACCTGACAGCCGTAATTCTGACACTAATTACTTAATTATAGTGGAATGTATCAACAATTTGGAAAAATTATTTGGGATACCCTCATGCTGGCTTATTCTGTAGATACCAGTTACCTGGAGGGAAGGGGCTGCCTGGATAGAGCAATTCTGGGGAGTGAATTCTGCCCGTGAGTCATGCCTGAACAGAAAATCACCTGAGATTAACTTCAAGTTTTCTGAGACTCAAATTTAACACCCCCCCGCCACGCTGCCAGATGCAGAGAACACTTTGGATTGCTTGCTGTCTATCCATTTGAAAACCATCTATTGACTCATGCTGCTGAAATAAAATAGTTGTGGTCATATCTATCTGTAATCAATGTATTGCTGCATTGCCCTGTGTTCGTGTGCCTGGACTTGTGCCAGAGAGGGTGGGTTTTTTGGGCTGTGCATCAGGTCGGAAACGCTGCCATTCTTTCTAACTGCAATCTGGACGTCCATCAGGCTCTCTCAGACTTCTGAGGGAGATAATTTGGCTCCAGACCACTTTGGCTCTGCACACATCTTGCAAGCAAAGATCGTGCAAGCTGTGGTCTTCTCTTTTTAAGGTGGATGCAAAAGAAAAGGTTTGCCTTGGTATCCTTGGCCAAAAACTCCCAGCCTTTGCCTCCATCCTCTGCTGCTGCTGTGCTGTGGCTTGTCTTCCAGTTACCTGCCTTTTTCTACCTCAGCCATGACTGCTTTCTAATTGTGAATCAACTCTCTATAAATGCATGGAGTTGACAAAGTGTTTTGGATACTTCGGACTGCTGAAGGTGCCCTATGCATGTTGGGCAGTTGCATACAATATAATTAAAATAGTGCACAGGGTGATCAACGCCCAGCTAATTGCTTTAGCTAGCCACTGCATAGTTGCATTTGGCAACATCTGGCCACTGTGTCGTTGTCTGGCTTTTTCCCTGGTGGAGCAAGAACACTGCCACTACCAAGGTGACTGTATCTATTTGTTCAACTTTCCTCTGAAATATGACCTTTCGTTTTTATCCAGGAGAACTTTTACAACCTTTTCTCCGATGCCTGAAGAAGGATGTTTGTGCCTAAAAGCTTGCAACTAAAGATTTTTTTTTTGCAAAAATCTAGTTGGTCTAATAAAAGATATCACCTCTACCACGAGTCCTGATTCCTTGGGTAAAGCTGGCACTTTTTGAGCAGTGGCAGTACTGCATATGTATAGCATGGCACATGTACGCAGTGCTTAGCAGATGGAGACTAAAGAGAGATTTTTAAAGCAGAATGCTTAAACTTTGAATGATCAGTAACGGCTCCTTTTCCTCTCCCTGCTTTTCCCAGTTTTCATTTTGTATCCTTCCTGAGCCACGTGAGTTTGTCTGACCTGCTGCTACATAAATTGTTGCTCACTGGTTTCCAACTCAAATGGACTTTTAGTGGTCTAGGAATCTTGTCAAATACCTATTAAATTCACTGCTGTGTTTTACTGGCTTCCTGTTTGAATGTCTCAATCCATACCCGCCCCACCTTGCTTGGGGAAGCAAAACCACATGCTCCTTGGATGATTTCCAAGGCTTGACAATAGGCATTTTTTCAGACTTGATGTGTTCATTCTAGTATTTCCTCTCCCCAGCTCTTTCAGTAATGAGTCTAAATTTTGAGGCATGATTCATTAAGCTCTGGGCTTGACAGTTCATTCTGACGAGGGCAGAGACGATTCGAGTTGGAGAAGGACTCGTGTTTTCTTCTCCTCCCTGCAATGGGAATTTTGCAGCCGGCTGTGTGAATGGATTGGTACCTCGATGGCTGACACTCAGTTGGCCTTGACGGGGCAGATAGCCGATGACAAAAGGGCCCACGGGGCTTACCCTTCTCCTTGGAGCTGAAACTTCAGTCCCAGCTCAGATGAACAACAGCCAGCAGGTGTGATGATCTGAGGGCTGTGGCTGAAAGCCTTTCTGAGATGAATTTGGGACTATTAATCCAGCTTCCAGTACAGCACGGATCCAAATTGTAAAACCCTCCAGAAAAAAGCTATGCATTCTGGATGGCCTTAATGAGATCCAGAAGTGGGACTGGCAGTAGATGGTTTAACTGGGTTCAGGTGTATTCAAGATAAATCCTCTTAGGTCATGACAAGGAGTTTACACTTCCCAAGGTGCATCTATTGTGTGCCCATACAGAAGGACTGCCTTCTCCATGGCTGCCTCTCTTGGGTCTTTCCCTGGCAGGTGTTTGATTTGTAGTTTTTGTTGTTCTTTTAATTAATGACATGGGCTAATGGAATCTATATAAGGGGATCAAATCCATGGCCTAGTTTCCACCTCCCATCACCCGCCGTACAGCCAACCATGGTATGCCAGATCTTGCAATGAGAAGATAGCTGAGCACCTTCTCAGTAGGTTCACTGTATATATATGTAGTTAGAGCATCATTGTCCAGCAGCCCAGGAGCCTTATGTCCACAACTCTTCTAGTGCAATGTGGTATGGTCACAGCCTGGCTCATAGTGAAGTCCTGGCTCTAATTCACCATCCCCCTTGCATATTCAAGTCCAGGCAAGCTAATACAGCACTTCCAAAGCCATGTTAGAGTCTGTCCTATTAGGGAGGGGAAGGACGTTGAGACAAAATCTCAGGGGAGCGCCCAGACAAGCAGTGCATAGGAGATATACCCATTCACATGTCCATGGCATTGTCTTAGCTCCTTTTTTGAACTGGTGTTCTACCTCTCCCCATAAGTGTGTGCATGTGTGCACGCGCACACCTGTGCACAATGTAAAAAGAGAATGAAGTGTATGATGCAAACCTCATTTTCCCCATCTGGGGATAACAAATCCTGCTTACAGTGGTTCTGAGAAAATTCATGTTGGCAAAGCTGATGGATGGCAGTCTTACTGGTAGTCATCCTGTTAAAGGAAATCAGACTGAACTGATAGCCTTACCCTCTTTTCTTTGCTTCTTGCATTGATATTAATCCCAAGCCAGGTGCCTGAACAATGCTGCTGACAAGCATGGTAACATTATTACGCCAACCACACGCTCCTTTTGCACAGTTATAAATAGCAGGGGGGAAGCAGGGAGCTGGAACAGCACTGGATAATCAAATGCCAGCTGCTTACTGCAAAGGTATAGATCCTGCCAGAACAGGAAGGTTTCTCCATGACAGCGATGCATACATGTACCTGACACTTAAAACTTGGAAGACATTTCAGGCCCTAGTCATCTCATGGTCAAGCTGTCAGTCTCATGGTATCTCTTTGAATCCAGCCTTTTCACTCCTGAAGGAATGCAGGTGGGTGAGCAGGGTGGTTGTCGGTGGGGGACAGTAGCAGAGGTTTCCCATGAATGTGTTAACTTGTCAGGCAGGTGAAGCCACAAATATTCTGCTTGATCACCAGGTGGAAACTGCAAACTGTTTGCATATTTCTGACCTCCATGATCTTCTCGCTGCTGCAGTTTCCCAGCCTAACAAGGAGGGCGAAGCGGCACAGCTGGCTGTGTGCTGTCCCTGCTCTGCACGGTTGTTTTCTCTCTGCCTTCAATGCATCAAGGCCATCTTTGGCTCAGTGCGGTTAAGCAAAACAAATGGGCTTGTACAACTCCAGTAGAAATGCAGGTCAAGTCGCTCACTCCAGCCGTAACCTTTGGGCTTTTTATAGATCTCAGCTGACTGTTTGCCTGGCAGGTGGCTGAGCCTAGCCCATACTGGTGCTTTTTAGAAAGTTTCAGGAGACCTCCTTGTGTCTCGTCCAGTAAAACTTCCCTTTGATTACAAGTGAAGCAGTAGCACCTCTTGCTTTGGGATTGGCATGTGTGGTCTGCATGTGTCTGCAGAAGCATGAAGTGCATGTGCATGCACACATGCATGTAAGACATATAGATGGATGTGTTTGTGCATGCCAGCATGCCTATGTTTGAGCATGTGTGTACCACAATAGATATTTCCATATAGATACTACTGCTCAGTTAAGCAACCTTTGCTTAGGGGAGACCTGTAGGCACGAGTGAACTGTTTGGGCACAACTGGTGGCCAGGAAGACAGCATAGTGCATGCGAAGTGTTTCCCTGGTTGTGCACCTGAGCATAGCACAGAAGGGGCATAGACATGCTGCTCATATTTATATCACGGTGGCACGCTGCAACTCCAGTGATAGCCAGGACCACACTGTGGTAGGCACTGAAGGTATCAACACTTGGGTCCAACATTTGTTAGCTTTCATTTAGTTATGGAAATGATCAATATGTACAAGTGGCCTTTTTGGCCTGGTGCAGCTTGACTTCTATTATCCGTGTGATGTGGACGTATGAGCTGCAGCAGCTGCATGGTTAGGACAGCTGCCCAGGAAGCAGGAGATTTGGGTTTGTGGAAAACCTTCATGCAGACAGCATTTGAACTTGTGTCTCTGACTTCCCGGCACAGGGATATGACCACTAGGCAGCATGTTAGGCCTTACCCCAGCTCTTCTCCACTGTCCTTTGAAGCTGGACTGTTGGGCAGCCAAGACAAGGAGATATGTGGGACCAGGAATAAAAGAACAGGTGGTGTGTGGCCCACTGAAACAGCTGATGACTTGGAAAAGGACAGGTTTCTAGCTTAGACCTTGGCTCCCAGTGGTGCAAAGAGTACCCACTGTTGTCCATGTAATGCCCGGTAAATGCAAAGGGCAGTGGCTCAGCCTCAAAAGGAAAGCACTAGATAGTATAATGTTTAACTTGTAGCGCTAGCATTCTCTGGGACAGATGCTCACTCGGGTCCATGTGACTTTGCCCAGTTGCCCTACCCATTGAACCTCACGACTCTGTCCCTTTGTGGTAGTCTTTGTGTTGAAGCAGGAGAAGCTTGTGCTTGACTATTAAATAACATAGCAACCCAAGCCTGCCGCAGGCTGCGGCCTGCAAGATAGGGTTTAATTCCTGTAGTTCAGAGCCCTGTCTTCCTATACAGAGGATGACTGCTCTGACCTCCACAGTCACTCTCCATGTCCTTACGTGACACAAACTACCCTTCCACACCCCGGATCCCAATCCCAACTGATCTTCATTGGAGGCTGTGCTGGAACTTGCCATCTCCGAAGCGCGTGTCCCTCGGCGGTCAGTGTGTTTTGGATGGAGGGGTCCGGTTCAGATCCGTTCTGCTGCAGAGGTTCATCTGAGAGATGCCCAGACAGTGGCAAGAGCCGGGAGCACCAGCCTTCTGTACCCAAGGTTGGGATACTTGCCCGTGGCCAAAGAGACGCAATGACGTCCCTTTTGTCTTCTTGTTTCTCTTTAGATTCTAGACTCTCCGGACCCTCGAATCACAGATCCACGGCGCACCTGGATCTCATTCGTACACCGCCCGGATGATGGCAACACCTCCAAAAGGAGATGCAAAGGGAAAGACAAGAAATTAGTAGGTTACCACTAGACTGTGATGCCAGCTACTGAATATCTATGTCCCGGGCGACACTTTTCTCTCCTGTTGGTATTGCAGAAGGTGCTTTGTGGGTGCCTCAGTGCCTTCCCACCCCAGGGAGGGCTGCATTTTTTGCTGTGCTGTGTGCATATATAGTTTGTAAAGCATCTGAGGAAACTTTGTGAGAAAATGTGCTATATAAATGGAGAATGAGGTACGTGTGCATGTATGAAGCGGTGCGTGCTTGTGCATAAAGGCTGTCTAATAAAGTGGGTGTTTTTAGATTCTACTGCTGTTGACAAATATTGAAAAAAGCAGCCATTTCTTCTATTGAGTTTTTCTCCTTAACTGATAATACTAAAGTACAAAGGTGTCTTCGGTTAAACCAAGTTCTAAGCTTCTTAAAGGCTAATAATCAGTTTAGGGCCCAAGTCACACATGGTGACCATTTCTAGGAGTACACAGTAGGTATTTCACCTTCCTGCCCTGCCTCTGTGTTCCCCCATTGATGTTCTCCTGAGTTGCGCCTAACTCACTTTGTTCAAGATGGCCATCAGTGCAGACGATGGGGTCTGATTCTCACTGTTTTCTTTTGGCTCCTTCCCCAGCGTGGCCTTGTTGGACCCCCAGGACCACCAGGACCCCAGGGACCTCCAGGTGCACCGGGAGCTGAAATCACCCGGGAAGTCCTGATGCAGGAGTTTAAGGAGATATTAAAAGGTAAAAACTCTTGGAGCTACACTTCTCCCCACATCCTTCTCAGATATGGCACCTACGGCCAAGTTTCATGGCAGGAGCACCTTCATTACAGTGCAGCAAAGTGCTTATGTTGTATGTCCTTAAATCCCACTGACTTGAGTTCACAAAGCCAGTGGGGCTCTGGGTTTGTGGAGATCAGCTGGCAGGCCAGAAATTTCCAGGCTCTGGGCCTAAGTGCGTTAATCTTCTCCTTCCTTCCCACCCATGATATTAGAGGGAAATGTGGCTTCAGGTGCAGGTGAGCTTAGTAAAATGGCATTAACAGGATTGCCAGTGACAACATCCCATGTCGGACTCGATGGGGGTCCGACCCAAGCATCTATGCATCTCATGAATCTGGCCTTGCAAAATCAAGAGACTTAATTGACTTAACAATTAAGACAAGGGTAGAAAGAGTCAGTGGGGGATGCTTGCTTATCTTCTGGATGTTGAGCCTGTGGGGTGCACCTGGGGACCATGTTAAAATTTTTTTTCCCTCTGTCCTAGGAGGAATTATTGAAAAAAAGGAAGCTGAGATTCATAGGAAGTGGACTGTCAGGGGTGGGGGAGTAGGGAACCCTACTGTGAAACGGGCTAAAATCAGGATTGTTGGCTATAGTGAGTTAAGCGAAGGATGATGTTAGACAGCGTGTGGAGAGCAGCTTTCCAAAATGTGGGATCTGTTAAACTGAAATGCTCTTTTTCCAGAGGAGCGGTGGGAGGGGAAGGGTGGAGTAGAAAATGGGCTTGGTCTACTCAGACCGGCTTGATTAGGGATGCGTGTGGTCTTTTATTAGTCATTATTTGTCTTACAGTAGTGCCTAGGAGAGTCAGTCATGGGACTGGAAGCCTACTGTCCTAGACACTGAGCAGACACCGAACAAACTGGTGGTTGTTGCCCCAAATAGCTTGCAATTGAAGTATAAGATGACAGGCAACTACAGGACACAAAGAGACAGACAGAAACAATGACCTCATGTGAGACTGTGGTCTGAGCACACCCATTCTTTGTCCATTGTGAATTTTTTGGGGATGCATCACGGCCAAGCAGCACTTTAAGGAAGGAGTTGATAGATAACACCGTGGGGGCGTTGCACTTGTATTTGACTACTGTGGGCTGCTGGTGTACAAATGACTCCCATCTAGTTGATTTAGTTCAAGTCCAAGATGGTGGCCTATACGATTTCTTTTCTTTTCAGAAGCCATCGAACGGCGGGCATCTCTGGCAGTCTCGGCTCACCCCAGCCAACTGCCCCCACTGCTGCTGTCCCTGGAGGAGATCTCGCCGCACAAACGGGTGGAGGAAGCGTTTCACTGCAAGCTGAAAGGGCAGGTCGTTGTGGACAAGAAGACCCTGGTGGAGCTTCAAAACTTCCAGTCGGTGAGCGGGTGTCGTGATCTGGGCTTGCGCTGGCCTGGAGAACAGCAGTTGTCTTTGGGTCTTTTATAGGATGGCTTTTGCTTGCAGAGCTCCCGTGTAGACCTGTAGATCAGGATTTCTCCTGAAAGGGTCCTGGGAGCCCATGTCTCATATGGAGTTTGGCTGCTGGGAATATGGCACTCGTTGTTGGGGAAAGTGACGTCACTTTATCCCGTGTGGCCTCGGTTCTTTACTCGTTGACATTTGGGGTTTTGCCCCGACTCCCAAGAAAGTGAGAGTGGGATGTTCTCAGGCCAACCTCCAGTGCCGACCTCAGTCCTAAAACTCTGCTCCAATGGGACAAGGGTTTAACTCTGAATCCTTTCTGCTTCATATACTAGCAAAACCACAGGCACAAAGTGCTCCCGCTGGACCCCAACAGGTGCAAAATGAGCCAGAATGAGCCCCAGCATCTGCTGGCAGCATCAGAGAGCTAACAGCCCGGGAGAGAAAGGACAGGGGCCAGAGCGACCTTTTGGCTCCAAACCATGGTCAGCACAGTTCTGATGGTGGCATCTTTCTTCCAATTCATGCTACCAGGGCTTGTCTGCACATGTGGTTACTCTGGACTAGCCCTTCCACTTCAAAGACACACATCGTCCTATTCCAGAATAACTTCCGTGTGTGGACGAAGTGTTGGCTCAGGGGGGTCTCCAGATCCCTGGCATGAATTTGTGGCTCCCACAATTAGGAGGACCCTTGCATACTACAATTCTGTTTATATTGGCTGATGAAGGGTTGACAAATCGCTGATATTATAAGGGCGTTCCAGACATGCTGACCGTGTCTTTCTGATGGTTAGAAACTTTTCTGTCAAAAATGTTACGGTTGATTATAAAATGGAGTTAAAAGGTTCAAGTGAACTTGTTATACGCTATAATATTCAGATAGTAAAAGACCTATCTAACTCCTTGCTCATCCTTTAGAGGCTGTTTGTAAATTGAATTCTAATGTTCTGTTATGGGGAAGGGGCATCTAGGTGCTAATTATCTTTGCTCTGTTGGCAAGACTCGATCTGAAGACTGCAATGAAACAGATATGCAGCTCTACATCTTTTACAAAGTTATTTTCGGAGCCTGACTGAGGACATTTAAAATCTTTTAATTGGCAATTAGTTCTCTTGCTAATCGCCAGCAGCCCTCAGTTAGAAGTGGCTGCATTTCTCTGGCATTTGCACAAAGCCCTGTCTTGGAAAGGTCCTGTTCTGCATGCCTTACTCTGCAAAGCTGTCTCACAGCTAATGGGACCCCTCAGATCTGCAGCTGTTGCTAGGGACGTTGTCTGCAGATGCCGGGCAGGGTTCTCCGCGGCAGGGAATCACTGCCTGCATTGTGCCAGCCTGGTTAGACGGCACTGCAGGTGCTGTCTCAGGAGCAAGTTTGTACTTGAAATGCAGGCAGGGCCAGAGAGAGAGAGCCCGAGCTCCTCATTAGGAGGGAGAATGCGAATAAAGACATCTTGGCAATCGGTGCGTGGGCTGATGCTTCCCATGCCTCGTTATCATGCCTGTCAGTCCTTTCTAATTGCTGCTGGCCCCAGCGCTGGGGCGGGAGGGCCTGGCAGGTTACCTGTCCCTCTGGGTGCCAGAACTTCATTTTAGCTTTTGGACAAGAAGGGCCTGGTTCTAGCTGGTGCTGGTTTTAGCAGACTGTGCTTGCTTGAGGCTAGGTGCTTCTGGTGGGACAAGAGCATCCCCTCTTGGGCATCCAGGGGAAGGGATGTGAATCTTCCACCTCTGGTTCAGCCGTGCTAAATCTGAAAGGGCCTGCTAGTTGCAAGCAGGGAGGGAACCAGCCTAACTCCTTTCCGTTGACTTGGGGCACGGTCCAAAGCTCACCGAAATCATTGGAACAACTTCCACTGGCTCCACTGGGTTCGGGGTCAGGATTTTGCTGTCCCAAAGTGTCAAGCACTGGAGTGCAGCATCTGCACTATCCGGACCTGGGATGTATCCAAAGAGTAGCAGGGCTTTCATTCCCCTGTGAAATCCCCTCCTTCTGGGCTAGTTATTCCCTTGCCCTACCTCCCACCCTGTCTTTTCTCTGTTACTTTAGCTGTGTTCACAAGTGTCTTCAGCATCTGAGATTAAGTGGGTAGTTTTTCTCCCCCTCCCACTGACCTGGTCCACCATGGTCCAAGCATGCTGCTGCCTCAAGCATTTGCCTCTTGGACACTTGGAGTAATGGACTTTGCACAGGGAAGCTGCGATGGGCCACTGTCTCCAGAGCGCAGTGAGACTCTGGCTTTTATCTCTGGATTGACTGATGTCCAGGGAACACGATGGGAGCGATGCCAGACCCACCAGGGCTAAGAGGCAGCCCAGGTGCTTCCTGTGATGAGCAGACCTTGGGAGTTTTCCAAGGAAGAGTCCTGGTATCTCTGATGTTTGGAGGTCAAGCTAAACTTCTAGATCTGGCAGCTGAATGTTAACACTGTCTAGGAGGTCAGAGGGCTCCCTATTCATTGCAGTGGCTGCCACACAGCCTGGCTTCTTGATTTTTATTGCAAGTATTCACTGATTTAATTCAATGAGAGTTTAACTAAATTAGTGCATAAGTTTGCCAGCTCTCAGCTTTGGGGGTCCCTACCTTAAACCTTCAGTGAAAGATCCCCAGCCCCCACCAACGGGTAGAGTGTGCAACCAGGTGGGGAGGTGACCTGTGTTTGGAGAGCAAAGGAGGGCTGGGCGTTTGCTGGGGATTTACCTGCCTTGGGGATGCCTGTGGAAATTGCCTGAGAGCAGGTTGCCAGTGTCTTGGGGAAGTTTCCCTGCAGCCGAGGAATGACTGGGGCTAGGGTCAGGCAGGGACTCCAGCGGGGAGCTCTCGTGGCTGCCGGGTTACTGGAGTACGGTGCCCAGTGAGTCCTCTCCCTTCCCAGAGCTGACACTTTGCATTATTGACTTCCACTCACAGAAGAATAACACAGGGCATGAAGAAACAGGAATGTTTTACCAGCGATAATTTACTGGTGCCTGAAATTACTTTCCACATTCAGCCGGTGGTTTTGGAATTAAGTTGCTGCTGTTAATTTAATTGCTGCAAGGAGACAGGAATGGAGGAACTCCCAGGCACTGTTTTGCTTATGCACGTGGGGCCTGGTTTTCTTGTGCCTTAGAGAGGTGTAAATCAGGAATAACACAGTCAACGCCTGGCAGCTATATTGGTATCAAGTTAGACGATGCTCTTCTTCTCTTTTTACTCCTGCTACCTTTATCTTGTAGACTACAGCTGACAAAAGTTTGTAGCAGGGGTGGGACTATACACCCATGCACCCACGCACACACACGTGGTTGTGTGTGTGTGTGGGTGCATGGGTGTATAGTGCCATCTCTGCTACAAACGTGTTTGTGTGTGTGTGTGTGTTCGTGTGCCTCTTATACATTATTGCAATGGGGACCAACCTTTTTAGCAGACATGCCACTGATTTAATTCAATGAGAGTTTAACTAAATCAATGCATAAGTTTGTCAGCTCTCAGCTCTGGGCGTCCCTACCTTGAACCTTCAGTGAAAGATCCCCAACCCCCATCAATGGGTAGAGTGTGCAGGAAGGTGGGGAGGTAACCTGTGTTTGGAGACATGCCACTAATTAGCCCCGTACCCTCCCCAAGTGCTGCTCTGGTCCCCTTCCCCTGCCTGCTCTGCTTTCTGCCCTATCTGCTGCTCTGCCGCCTGTCCCTTTACTGCTCTGCTGTGTGCCACACACAGAGGTCTCCCGTGTCACTTGTGACACATGTACAACAGGTAGGCCACCCCTGAATTATTGTATATAATGTATACAGATAGGATATTAACAGCTGCCTGTCATATATATATATGTCTGTGTGTCTACGTGTGCGTGTGTGTATATATAATAGAGTGAAGTGCGTTTGAGATCTAGGAATTACAACTGGCTCATTCTGGATGAAGGCCAAGGCTTATTTTTACTCATTTTTTTTCCCTTGCAGTGTAGAAGCACACTGAGGAGCTTGCTTGCAGGCTGCGGGTGCCCTGCCAAGGGTTGAAAATTGCCAAGTCAACTGCATGTTTCAGTCAGCTCAGCCCTTCTACCAGACACCTGCCCCTGCAGACAAATACCAGCATGCCCAGAGATCGGCAGTCCTTATCCCTCCTAAAAGGCCAGGCCAAAGAAATTGGTCTTGGAAGTTGGCACATCCAGGCTTTTTTGCATGGGAGGACATTCTAGATTCCTTCAGGGCCTTAAGACAAAAATCCTTTGTCAGATGTCTCCTTTCTTCTCATAGCAAGAGGGGATCCAGCGATCCGGTGTCCCTGTCTCAGCCGGTGGCCTCTCTGAGTGGGTGCATCCACTCCCCGTTCTCAGAGGGGGAGGCTTCTGAGCCTGCTTGTCATGTCCACCTGCTCCCACCCCGGTGTGGCAAAACCAGAAACGTGGTGGTCAAGCTGCTCCAGGGGCACCCTGCTGTCTCTGACATGCTGGAGAGCAGCCGCAGGAGGCATCCCCGAACTGCCGTGTCTCCAGGTTTGGTGCATGTGAGCAAGGAGCAGGGGCGCTTTGGGGAACCTCCCTCCTTGAGGACACCGGGGAGATGGTGTACGCATACCCGTGACGCTGGGTCGGAGGTGGGCCTATTGAGGGAAAGATACAGGCACACACCCCACACTATTCATTTCTATCAGGACTCCAAAGCTGTGTGTTGCATGCATCATCAGATGGAAATGTGGTGTACATCAGAGGGAAAGGTGGTGTACATCAGAGGGAAAGGTGGTGTACATCAGAGGGAAAGGTGGCTTCAGGTGCAGCTGAGCTTAGCAAAAAGGCAGGATTGCCAGAGACAGCATCATGATTCTGGCCTTGCAACAGATGTTGTGTATGTGTGTGCGTGTACGTGTGCATTTGTATGTGTGTGCGTGTGTGTAGCTACACATCCCCTAGTGCTGTCCAGTGTGTTAAATCAGTGCAGCGTGAACCCTGCAAGAGCATTTTATGGCTGTGTTTGTCCCAACAGACTGGCATGGCACAAAATGCCCTCACGGTAGAGACTCTCTCTCTGAGTAACAAGCTCTTTTGGCACATTGAAGTTATTCCTGCTTTTCCCTAACTCTAGCCAAACCCGTACTGAGCAGGCCAAAGCTAACAATAAACACACCGTGCCGAGTTTATATTAGGCTAAGTCAGATAATCTGCTGCGAGTCTGACTTGAGACCGCTTCCTTGCGTGGGGAGATGCCGCGTGTCACTTTGCCCGAGTTTTGCCTGCTGTTTTCAAAGAGAATTCATGCTTCGAGGACAGCGAAGCTAAATATAGATACAAGGATCAGCAAGACTGTGCAGGGTTGAGAAATCACACATGTCATCCTGAAGCCCGGAGTGGGCAGAAAACCTGTGGAGGCCCGTAACATAGTCTCCACTGTGTCTGCATCGCAAAGCCAACACGCAACTTGGCACAGCAGAGAGCCAGGACTGTAATAATAGCACGAGGGCACGGCTGGTACTGACTGAAGTACTTTGGGAGGACTAGGGAGATGCAGGACTGGGAGACTGTGTGGTGGGGGTGCTGCAAGTCAAGGCATCAGAGCAAAAGGCTCCCCAGAACGGGCAGAGCCAGGGGGGCTGGGGGTAAGGCTTGAGATACACTAGCACTGGGGGATGCTGGACCAGGGTAGCAAAGAGCTACCGTAGTCAGGACTAAGGTGCATTGGTAGACTAGGGCATGGGGCAGCTGCAGAGCACCGAGCCATGCTCTGTCTCTAATATCGGCCAGTGCTGTGAAGTTGTTCCCTTTCATTGGCATTAAATCTACTCAAAGAAAGAGCCCACACATGAGATGTTTTTTCCCGGGAGGTAGGAGAGACCTTTCCTACCTCCCTATACACACTCGCTCATCCACGTTCACTTGTTTCGTCCATGATGGGCAGAGATACTGTTGTTCAGGTTGCCAAGGGATTTGTTCAAGGCCTTTTGTTCTTTCCTCCACAGCCTTTGGCCAAAGGAGCCTTCCTCCGGGGATCGGGATTAAACCTGGCAACGGGGCGCTTCACAGCACCTGTGTCTGGCATCTACCAGTTTTCAGCCAATGTCCACATTGGTGAGTGTTGCTCTCTGCTATGGCACCTTCTGATGAAGGGATGCTGCTTTATGGCTCTCTGTCTTAACACTTTACTATTAGGGACTGCTGCCTTGGACTTTGAAACGGCTTTTGGGCCAGGGTTAGGGCTGGCTGAATTATTCATAGTGAACAAATTTCTTGGTTGACTTCAGAAAGCAAAATGTTCATAAACAGATCACAGTGTTGACTCACATTTGTTAGCTGGAATTTGTTGGCAGGCGATCGGCGGGAATATGTTGCAGCCTTGGAAGTGCTTGGGATCTGCTCTCTGAGAACTGCAGCATAAATCTGCTATTTGAGCAGCACGAGGCCTCTCTTCTACAGCATGAACTTTGTGTCTTCATCAACAAATCTCGGTTATGAGCCCTGAATTCCCTTCCCAAACACGTTTCTGTGTGGGAAAACGTGCCCTCCGCGAATGATTGAGGAAAGTGGGGGGAGACAAGGGGAGAAAGAGCTGCAAATTGAGCTGAAAGGCAAGGTGATTCAGAACCCGCAGGCGTATTCACTTTGTGCTTTTCCTCCCGCTTGGCCCTCCGTGACATGGCCTGTTTCAATCAAACCCCAGAAGTGTGTTTCTCTGACGGAGCCATGAGGGGCAGGTTGATCGTATGTCGTGCTTCAGCGTGAGTTTATTTTTATGGTTTGCTTCTTTTCCAAGACCACAGTGAGCTGAAGAGTAAAGTGCAGCTCCGAGCCAGAGACAACGTCCGTGTGCTGATCTGCATCGAGTCCCTCTGCCACCGATACACGTGAGTCTCAGCAGTGCTACCATGGGGCAGCTGCTTGCTCTATCGCTTAGCGGAGTGCCCTGCATCGCCTCTGTACATGGTGGACCCTCGAACAGCTTTTGAATTCAATAAGAGGCAGTGGGATGTGAACGTACTATTATTTCTGGCCCTCCTTCGTGACATTAGGGTTCAAGGCTAACCTGCGCTCTGACAGTGCAGGTTCGGCAGGAGGCTTGGGGCTTGGCTTCCTGAAGTCAGATCCACTCCTCCGCTTCATCCCACCAAAGTCGATAGTTATGTTCTTTATGTGTGGTCTGCATTTTATCCTTGGGTTTTTCCTAGGTTTGCATCTAGGCAAATCGTTTAACTCTCCCGGCTCGAGGTCCTGCTTTGCATGGTGTGGCGGGGAGGGAATAACAATATTTCTCTGCTTCACCACAGAGCTGTGAGCTGTAATTGTCTAGTTAATGAATGAGACTGCTAGGAAGCTCTGAACAAAATCCTGGCCTCATTTAAGTCCATCGGAGTTTGCCATTCACTTTAATAGGATCGGGCTTTATTATTCTAATTATGATGTGAGATGACCTCAGAGAACTCCTTAGTTCAAACCCTCCTCGACAGGAATCCACTTCCCTGAGCTGCTCAGCCACGCCTGTTATAATTGATTTCCTTTGCACGAGTCCTTGGGCTGAGCCAGCAAAGGAAACTACTCTTCCCCTTAGTCCTAAAGCACCTGGTCCCTCTTGAGATCTGGGAGGACATCCATCCACGTGGAGCTGCCTGATGGGCGAACCTGTTCCTTTCCATGCGGACTTTGTTCTCTGTTGCTGCTTTCATGAAACTCACTGAGAAACGTTTCAGACCCTTATTTGAAAAAAAGCCAGGAGGGACGTTTGTCTCGAATCTAATAAAAGACGTGACTGCAAACTTAACAGGGTGCTTCTGCACAGATCCATTTGGCAAGTGGACATTGTAATATATTTGGCACTTGCCTATGCAAAGCAGCAGCTTTACTGCCTGACTGGATGAGACCCTGGATAGAAAATACTGCCTTTAGTACCGTGTGGCTGGCTCACTATGGCTAAGATGTGCATTATCAAGGCTTGAAAACCAGCTCACCGGCCTCGCTTAGGCAGGAAGGCTACACAACTCTAGGCCTCTGGACCCCTGCTGCAGAGAGGCAGAGTAAACCCATCAGGCTTACTGTTAATTTTATAGTACCAGAGTTGCCATTTTTGCAAGAGCTCAGTAAATCCACTGCCACCGAGTCATTTCTGCCCCAGATGCAGAAAGCCCTATCATTTGAGCTGAAGGAGAGCCTTTGTTAGCAGGGTGAGGTCTGTGACATGCAGTCAGGCAGCACTGAGTGCATCCAGCCTTCAGCAATAAGAACTCAAACCTTTTCAGCTGTTGAGCCACGAGCTGGTAACTATAGAAGGCTTTTATCATCTTCTTCGAACCAGTCATTAGGTCCAAGAGCCGTGCTCTTCTGGGGTGAGTTACCTAAGAGATCGCATGAAAATACACTCTGGTTAGCACATTTGTTGGCTTTCCTTCTTGTTTTTGGGAAATGTATTCTCAAAGCTGATCAATGAACGAGTTGGTTTTCTTTTTCCCCAGTGAAGCCATTTTACCAGCTGTAGGAAGCCTTTCTGCTGTCCCATAATTGCTGCGCTAATGTACCTTTCCTTACACAAAAAAGATCTTTTTTCTGGTTGTGTTGCTCCGAAACTTTTGTCCCGTTGAAGTTCAGTGACCTGAATAGACCAGTAAATTGAAATCTTGTTTTTTGAACTTGAAGACCTACCACTTAAGTGTGACCTATTTAAGTGCTAGTCAGCACAAGGGTGATCTATGTTATACTTACGCTCCATTATGAGCACTGACTGTCTGCTGAAGGGTAAATTTGACATGCATCTAATCCGCTGCAATGCAAACAGAGGTCATATGCTTGACACAGGAGCCCCTGGTTGCATTCTGCAGCTCATGTTAGGTAGAAAGCCGGATGGGTGATGGTCATGGTTGCTTCTCCCTTGAAAATTTTCAGGTCTCATATGATCAGCTGGCCTGAAAGAATTCTTCTTCTCCTTCCTCCACCATACACAGCGTGGCACAGTTGGATATGTCCATTTATCAGTATAGCGTTGACTTACCCCTGCTAGCTCGGGTGCGGGGGGTCTGGAGCGAAGCACAGGCAGGATTAATACTTGGGTGTTTCTCTGTGCTGAGCTCCATGCCGATGCTCCATGCATGGCACTGCCAGCAGCACCGCACCCAGCTCATTCAGGCATGCTGATACTCTGCTACAGCTGTGGCATTGACGGCAGTGAAGATGTCTACTGTAGGTCTTCAGGCATTTGGCACTCCTGGAGGCAGGTTGGTGAGTTTGAAAGACTAGTGGTTTGAGCTTGTCTGGGAAACCTTATGGACTCAACTACGTCAACCAGGAACTCTCTGCCCAAGGAGGTGGGGAGGGAATAGGACCTTGCTTAGAAAGAAACCTCTGGTCCTTGAGCTTTGTGTGAGTCTTGCTGTGAGCCCCGACTGCTTGGGAATGAATGGTGCTATCTCCTGGTTGTAGTAAGTAAATAATCTGTACCAAGAGAGAGTCATGGTCCCACAGGGGCCAGAATCGAACTTGGTGGATGGGGCTGAGTTGAGAGAGCAGTACTGAAGTGTCAGAAAGGAAAGACTGAATCTTTCATTTTGCTTCTGGGAGGAAAGAACAAGCATGTGGTTCAGAAATACAGGAGCTGTTGTGGCTTTTACAAGTTTTATTAGCTGTGAATGGAGTTTCTCCCTTGCCCTGACTTCAGACAGCCCACACCCATCAACTGCTTCCTCTGCTTAATAACTTAAGAGCCCTGCTAAATCCTGGAGATGTACAAGTTGTCATTATGGCAACCTTTCCGACCCAGGGGCCTATCAATCTTCCTGAGGAGAGGCTCCCACAAACCCACCCCTTAGATGTCACTGCAGAGAGATATCAACATGTTAATTCAGCATTGGGCGGATTAAGTTAGCTTGGTGTTTGTTATTTCAGCTGCAACCCATCTGGCTGGAGCTTAGCATCTCGTTGATACTGCCCTCCAAAACGTTGAGCTGATTGGGCGAGGGGATTGGGATGATAGTCTAGGAGTTTCTGTCTAAAGTATGCTGATGCTCCTACCCATACTAGAAACCCAGAGGTTCCCGGCTGGAGGGTCTTGCTTTTCTGCTTAGCATCACACCGATCACTCTAGGTCTGAATGGCATGGACTGTAGTGTGGGGCACAGCCCCCTCTCTTCTGTGTCTGTTTTAAAAGATTACTTCCCCATCTTTGTAGTGTCAGGGCAAGGGCCCTTGGTCTCCTTGGCTATTGCCTGGGGTACGTTATAGCATGTTCTAGCTGCTTGGGATATTGTTTCTTGTAGTTTTTCTTGTGGGTGTGAAGTGGTGATTTGAGAACTTCCTTGGATTAATAGTCACCTGTGAATGCAGCCATTGGGCTTGATAGCCTGTGAAGTAAGGTGTAGACGGATGATCTGTGACTCCTGGTGCTAAATGTGCCAAGAACTATAAGGCTCTTTTCCCCCATCACCTAGCGCCCATGAAATCTGTGAAAAGGCTGCTCACCACTCTATGATGGCATCCATAAATCTTGGTGAGCATTTGAGTTCAAGGCACAGGTTATTGAGTTCATTGCCTCTTAGAAGAGTTTGGGGCATTCAGGAGAGGCATCAAGGCAGCGCTGTGTGGTTGTCAAGTTTGTTCTGAATGCAGCAGTCCTAGCAGGGAAAGTGGTATAGGCATGTTAGCATGGCACTGGGGCTGGAATAATTAGGCCATCCACGTCGTCTTTGGTATGAGAACTAGCTCATACACAGCTAGCTCAGGGGGCCTCTGCATGGTACGGCATGGAGCCATGTTATTTCTCAGGGAGAGAAGGAAAAGCCATGAAAGTAAAAGACTGCAGGGAAAATTTCCAAAGGCGTCTGAGCAGCTTAGGAGCCTGCAGCCCATATTGTAAACTGACTTTGGCACGGAGGGATCCGAGTTTCACCGAGAGTCGTTGGGCCTCTAAGAATGTGGAAAACAGGATGCCTGACCCTTGAGGCAGAAACACAGTGGAGGTGGGGTGGGAGGGATTGCAGGAACGATGCATTGAGCACCTTTGCCTTGTACACTAGAGCAGGCCTCACTTCTGGCAACTAAGGGACAGCAGAGGATCAAGTGACCTTGAGGTATACCTGCATTGCACCCACAGGCATGACTCTAGCATAGGCAAGTCCACCCCATCTCGTTATCCTGGTTGCTAGTGTCGGGCACTCACACTTCAGTGCAAGCTAACAACCGAAGTATGTGCCCGCTGCCCTCCACAGGTTGGCGTGCACGCTGCCAGGTCTTCCCCGTGCTCGGCAGATTAAGCCTGCCTGTTTGACTGCAGTGTAGACCAACGCTTCGGGTCTAGAGGGGCAAGCTCGGCCCTCGTCAGCTTTTCCTCGCTCGTGCAGGCCCGGCGTTTCCCCCAGCAGAGGGCAGTGCTGCTCGCCTATAGCAGCCAGCTCCTCGCCGGCGAGCTCCCGGGCGAAGACGGGCTGTCCCTCCTGCCCCGCGCGCCAGCCAGGCTAGAGCAAGCAGGAGCAAGGCCCAGACAGGAACACCACCAAAAATACGTCCATAAACCAGCTTCACAGGCGTGACCTCAGCCCACGAAAGCCATCAAGCGCGCTGCCGTGCTGGCCTCTCCACCTGCCGCTTTTCCCCGCTCAGCAATGCAGGAATTGACCTCGCCGCCACCATCCTCAATGCGAGGCTTTTATTGGAGGAAAGGGGCCGAAATAAGACCTTGCACAATAAATACCATGTCTCGCTCTTATGTTTCATTGGCCTGCGGAAAAGACTCAAGTCAGTGCCAAAGTACCCATTAGTAACCAGGGTGATGGGGAGGGCCAGGTGCCCATTGACCTGCGGGGAACAGGAGAAACTTGCTGGGCAAAAAAGCTGGCACCCGCTTGGTTTTGCTGACTGCTTTCTATACTGTTGGTGCCCGGTGAAGCGAGAGCTTGATGAGACTAGCTGTGGGGAACCGGAGAGGTGGACTTTTTTGCTGTCTTAGGATAGCCTCGCTGGTAGCCTTCCATTCCTGGTCCTTGCCATGTGGGACCAGGTCGAATCGAACGTCTGGCTAAGCTCCCTTCATGCCGTACATCTCTGCCGCCCTGCACCAAACCCCTGTCACCTTCACAGTCTTGTCCCTCCTGATTTCCCTGGGAATGGGTTGGAGATCGTTGGCCCTGGGACTCTGGGTGGCAGAGCCTGCCAGATGCATCACGTCTCTCATACTTTTGCGATATGGAAAAATGTTCCCAGTGGAAGAAGCTGGTCATTTTTAGTGAAGACCTTAGCCAGCATGGGTCAATGGCAGAAGTTGTCAAAATCACCTGAGGGATTTGAAAATCATAGGCTATTCATGTAGCTTGCCAAGGAAAACGGGCTGTTTTTATTTTCAGCCGAGGGCCATCTTGTTCCCCTGATTTCCTTCATTAGTAGTGCAGCTGGAAAGCTGAGTTCCCTTCTGCAGTGTGAACAGGGCTTACGTTGACTTCCTCATCCTGCTAAACCTGTAGCTGGTTTTGTGGAAGGACATTTCAGGTTTGCGGAAAGTAACTACCTAAGTAGGAATGAGAGGGGCTGTTCTGGCAGTCCTTCCTGGGGGGGGAGGCTTTATCAAAAATGCACACAGTTTCTCCTTCCTTATGATTCACTATCAGCAAACTATTTTCTGGGTTGTTTTGAAGTTGGGCTCTTGTTCCTCAGAAGCACATTTTTCACTTGTAAGGCCCATGATGCCATTATGCCTTGGCTTGGGACATGTTTATTTAAAAGGCCTAATATTTTTAGAGCTGTAGGCACTTGGGCCCGGTTGTCACTTCATGGCTCTAGGAGAGGAGAAGAGAAGAGAAATCATTTGTAAAAATAAACAGAGCTGGGTGGGGGGAGATTTCCTCCCTTATCAGATCCTCCGAACTCCCCGCTGCTTTGATGAAGGCACTTCAGGGAAAACAAAGTGCTTTTCATCAGGGACCAGCAGAGACTCCCTAGGTCTGACTGCACCCGAAAGCTTGCTGGGAACTTTTTTTTTCCAGCTACGCAGTTGGTCTAACAAAAGATATCACATCTACCCAAAGGACCTCGCCTGCCTTTCATCAGGGAAGTTATTTCATCTCAACCAAAGATGAGATGGGAAGTTCTGTCCGTCTGTCTCCCCACCCTACAGCTTGCACCAGGCTAGGAGCAACAGTACTGAAAAATGGCTGCTAATCCCACATGTTTTTTGCTGCGGCTGTAGCCTGTCTTCCTTGTTTTCATGAGCGCAGGGCTAAGATCTAAGCTAAAGCAGACTAGGGACTGACTCTTTCCCCACCGACTAGGAGCTGCTCTATGGGTTATCAGTAGTGCTGAAACTGCCTCCTAGGGTCTGCTGGAGTTATCTTCAGCCAGACAGGTGCAGTCAGAGGCCTTGATCCTGCCAAAGGGTCCATTTAAACAGAGCATCTCCCACACATGCAGATCCACTGAGGCTGGCGGGATTCTCTGCGTGGTATAATGGTCTGCCCCATGCACCCTTTCTGCAGGGCTGGAGCCATCATGAGGCCAGGGCCTCTAGCATCATGGAGCAGCCATGGCTGCTGCTCCACCATGTCCTTGTTCAGTCAAAACTAGTCTAAGAAGTAGCTTTGATTCAATTAAGCTCCTTTAGGTCAGTCGTCATGAGGAAACGTGTCTACATTGGCTGTCCAATGTGTCTACATTGGCTGCCCCATCTATATTGGCTGTTGATGGTCTTATGGGGCTAACTAGGGTGTCCTGTGAGTTCAACAGTCATAGTGGCTCAGCACAGTCCATGCTTGCTTTTGACAGACATTGCTCTTGCTTTCTTATGGTGGGTGAGGACCTTACAGGTCCTTGGATGGTGGGAGGAAGGGCGGAGGGGCAGGGAGCCTGCCTGGACAGGCGTGCTTTTGGCACCGGCTGCACTGTGATAGGAGCCGGTGGTTTTTGCTGGGGATGCCTATATGCGCAGTCATTAGTTTTAGGGAGCTGAAAAAGCCCTTGGGGCTTTCGGCTAAGGCTGGGAGTGAGAGGGAGATGGAAACTTAGAGGGAAGGAGACGGTGAAAGAGAGATTAATGATGGGAAGTCCCCACCCAGGCTGGGCTTTGGGCAGGATATGACACATGTATTCGGCTTCTCAGTTCACTCTTGGTGCCAAGTGGTTTGTTCTCTATGGGCCAAATAGTCCCCCCACGCAAGTTATTTCCATGCAAGGGGGCTGGAAACTCTACATGTTTGCACTTGTTGTGTGTTTCTTCACAATCCTTCCATGGAAGAGAGGTAGGGTGGGGTTGGTTTCCCAAGGGAAGAGGCTACAGGTAGTACCTGTTGACACGATAGATCTTGGAGGATCACAGTCAGACAAAAGCCCTGGGCCTTTATGCAGCTTTCTTCCTCTTTAGCATGCTGTTGGCTTGGAGCTCTGTTCCAGTGGCTTGATCTGATGGTTGCTGCCCCGCCAGCTCCATTTTTTTTTGCAGAGACAGAGCATCTCCCTTGCTTCACATCCTACCAGTCTTGGCTCCTTGCCCCTGAGGGTGGCCTCTGCAGGGTAGGAGAGGAGACGGGGACCTTGCAAGAGCCCCCGGTTAGGTTCTGGCTGCGTGGAGTGCCAGGGGTGAGCTGCCCCTTGAAAACGGTTTTCTGTGCATTTCAAATGACCCTGAATAAAAACGGTAGAGCATTTGCTTGACCAACATTTGGGTAAGAGAAGAAGAGGCAAAGAATAGGGTTGGGTTGGAGGATGCCACAAGATGTGAAGCATTTTAGAAAATTCAAGGGAGATGGAATGAAAAAAAAAGTAGGCTACCAGGTGCCTAGAGTATATTTAGTGGTTTGATGCTAGACAAGGCTAATTATAGATAAGATATAACTCAGACATGGAATAAAAATAGGTATATGAATATTCATTAGAATAACACCTATTAGAAATGCTTATATAGGTATCTCTATACACCTGCGTGTCTAGATCTATATAGATACCTTTATATATCTGTATCTAGATTTAAATATATATATCTCTATATAGAGATATATAGAGATATATATAGAGAGAGATAGATATATAGAGATATATGTATAGATATATTTTTTTAACGTACTTAGATTTTTACATTCTACTGTCTGACTCGATATACAAAAAATGACTGAGTTAATCTCAGTTTAATCCCAGAACTATGGTTCATTCTGAATAGCCCATGTGTAGGTGCACTAAGATAAATGCTCTTTTAAAACTCAGGTGAGAAGGCCTTTTTTCCCTAGTTAGAGGCTCTGACTATTAGAGGCTTTTTTTCAACTTTAGGTGTTAGAGAAATTAATTTAAAACCCTCTCAAATGCTACCAAGGCTGTTATTTCTTTGGATAAATGCACATTTTATACATTTTAATCATTTGCTTGATGTGCCTCATTTGTACTGTTTAGTTATTTATATCTTTTCCGTATTATATTATTGAATTTGCTTTTAAAAATTAGGTATCTTTATGTTTGCATTTAATTTTGGTAGAGCTGGCTCTTCGGACCTTTCTTGGTTCTCAGAATAGGTCTGAGGGTCAACACACTTCTTCCGAACAAATTGTGGCATGATGTGCAGAAATGCGATTGAAAAAAAGACATAGAGCTGGCTCTTTGGAGAGCGGCTACTGTACACTGACTACTAGGCCTGAATATTCTGGGGGCGTCTTTTGAAATTTGGGATTAGTGTGATTTATAATTGCAAGGGAAATGTACTGAAAGCAGAGGCCTGGCTTTCACAAGAGTTGAGCACCCAGTTAAAGTCAGCAGGAGCTGTGGGAATTGAGGGTCTCTGAAAATGCAGGTCTCTTTCATTGTGCTCTTGCTTTTTATGCATGTTCTGGTAAAACCTTATTGGCTTTCTAGGAGTTTTTTGGAGAGTAGATTTCCCTAAGGATGGAGTATCCCATAACTGTCACCGCAGGGGTTTGTACAGCTTCCTCTGAAGCATCTGCTACTGACCACTGCCAAAATCAGTTGGGTGGACTAGATGAGCCACCAGCTTGATCCAACATGGCCATGTTTATGATGACACCGGGACATCCCAAGAGCAGAAATGCTGTGTGAGAAGGGAAGGCTATAAAGCAATCTGGTGACTTGCTGCTTTAATGCTTCTGTTCTGTTTTTTTCTCCCTTCTGTGTAGGTCTTTGGAGGTTATTGCTGGCCTGGAAAGTAACAGCAAAATCTTCACAGTCTACGTGCATGGGTTGCTGCAGCTACAGGTAAGGGTTTGGCATGGAAATTGCCATGAAGGCACCATTGAGGCCCCATGAGATTGAATGACTTGCCTAAGGTGACAAAGGGGTAGGGGAGGGGTCTGTGTCAAGGCTGGGAACACAAATCAGATCTCCTGGCTCCTAGTCTTCAAGTTCAACCACCAAAATTCATCTTCCTTTGATGATATGAAAATAACAACTCAGTGTTTTGCATTGAGAACACATCATCCTCGCTTGGACAGCACACTGAAGAGATGGGAAAGCATCACTAATGATCTCCATCTCACAGAAGGGAAACTGAGGCACAGGGAATCATATGCCTAAAAGTGACAGAGTAGGGAATGTCTTCTGATCAGTGCTTGACTGCTCTGACCCTTTGAGCAATGCTCCTTCTTCCATCACCAGCCCCTCTCAAGACAAAGACACAACACTGCAGTGAAAAATCCCATCTCCTGCAACTGCAGCATCTTACATGACTGGTCCCTCTGGGGAGGGATCCCCCTGTTCAGCCTGGCCCGACTCTTGCTGCAGTTTACCCTCCTTTTGACACTGGGCATCCATTTCCAATTCCTTTCTTTCCTTCTGTTTTGCATGTGCAGGCTGGACAATACACCTCCATCTTTGTGGATAACAGTGCAGGAGCTCCCGTCTCCATTCAGAATGGATCCGATTTCATGGGGATGTTCATGGGTGCATAACCTGGATAGGCTGCCCGGGGTTAGGGGAATGAAGATGAATGCAGGAGCCTCACAGCGTATATTGGAGTGAAGAAACCTTTCCTTTGCCCCTCATCAACTGCTTCTTGTTAGCCATCCTTTGCAACACAGCAAAGTAAGCAGCCTTTTTCCCTTTGCCGACACTACAACTTGCTTTTCAGAGGTGGCCACTTTTACATGTTCAGATCAGTTCTGCCTAAAATATCCCTCAGTCATTATTAGCAAAGAAAAGTAACTGTATATTATTGAAATGGCCTGTGCTTCGCTCAAAGCTCACTGCACAATACACCAAGGTCTGGAAGTGCTGCATTGTAACTGGTTGTCTAACACACTAGCTCTCGTATCCAGCATGTCTCTGGTATAGACAGGTTTGGCTTGAGTTCCTTTGCAAATTAACTGACAAAGCAGACATAAAAGAATGGATGTATTCTGTGTGTTTGGGAGGAAGGAACTGGGACTTTGCCAGCCAACTCTACTAATGTCATGCCTGAGAGGAGGTGAAAATCCCATCCCCTGTTGGATAACTGATCTGCGGCCCGTCGACTGCTTTATCTAATACCAAGCTCAAGCGATGCTCAGTGTAACTGCAGGAGCCAGAGGACTGAAGCCACACCATTTCTTTGTGTTCAAGTAGTTCCTTAATCTCTTGATGAAGCTGAATATTTTGTGTTGGCTACAGGGTTATATTTTTCTACTAGGGTAAGTCAGAAAAGCAACAACAGTTCTAGCCAACTCTCCGCTTCCCTTATTCTTATGTTTTAGTAAGATTATCTGTACGTATTTTGGGTCACATCATATATCCAGTATTCCCTTGGGCACCCCACAGCAAGTTGTAAACGTCAGACGTGTGGCGCTAGTGCCAATAGGTCTGGCAAAGTTCGGGGAACAGTGGCACCAGACCGGCAATGAGAGCGCTGTCATCTTTTTATGGTGTGAGCTTGGCAATGGAAGAGCTGAAAGTATGAATAATAACATGGGGTGAAAGTCACTTCTGTATAAAGGATGTTGCACCTTATCCCCATGTGATGGTCTTAAATGATGCAAAACTCTCTTGGATGTCACCCTGAAAACACTGAGCAGGTCCAGACTTTTGCAGAACCAATAAAATAGGTGGCTTAGTGGGTGCTACCAGTCCCAAATTCACCCCAAGATGTGAAAGTCTGACCCAAGCGGAGGTGTTGGGAGCTGTGATTTGTGGGGGTGGGGGTCAGAATTTGAATCAGGATCTGCAGATTCAAATAGCCTTTGAGGCACATTGTATGGATCCTCAGTGTTAAATTCAGCCACCGTAGATAGGATTTGGATGTTTCGTTAATGCAACCACATTAGAAACCCTGCTTTGCAGGATGATGCTAAAAAGACACTGGTAAGGCAAAAAGGAATTGAGAGTACTTTTAACATGGGTTTAAACTGATGAGGAAAATTCAACAGATCCAAAATGCCTGGGGTTTGTGTGTGTGTGTATTGTCTTTTTCTAATCAGCCATGCTGTCTCTTCGCAATGCAAGCTAAGGGCCCAAATACACCATTTTTATGGGACCTATGCAAACATGGTCCTCAGATGGATTTATAGAAAAGGACAATCGATATGCTGGGGTATTCAGTGTTTGAGACACGCTTGTCTTGAGTCTTGTGAACAAAGAAGTTGAAGTTAAGGCACTGGGGAGAGCAGATGGTTTTAAACCAGAAATTGCTACATTCATTTCAGCTTATTCTAAACACACGGAGAAAAACATTAAGATGGGAGCAAAACGCTATTTGCAGTTTGCTAAGAATGTATTAAAATAGTACTGATTGGGAAAAACTGGCCCTTTTTGTTTTCCTAAACGCAATAAACTTATTTAGCGTTGATGGATCAGTCCTAGGTTCATAGAATCATAGATAATGAGGGTGGGAAGGGACCTCAGGAGGTCACATGTAGTCCAACCCCCTGCTCAAAGCAGGACCAGCCCCAACTAGATCATCCCAGCCAAGGCTTTGTCTAGCTGGGTCTTAAAAACCTCCAAGGATGGAGACACCACAACATCTCTGGGTAACCTGTTCCAGTGCTTCACCACCTTCCCAGTGAGCAAGTTCTTCCTAATGGCCAACCTAAATTTCTCTTGCTGCAACTTGAGCCCATTGCTCTTTGTTTGGTCATCTGCCACCACCGAGAACAGCCCAGCTCCATCCTCTTTGGACCTCACTTCAGGGAGTTGAAGGTTGCTATGAAATCCCTCCTCAGTCTTCTCCTCTGCAGACTAAATAAGCCCAGTTCCCTCAGCCTCTTTTCACAAGTCAAGTCCCCAGCCCTCTAACCATTTTTGTTGCCCTCCACTGGACTGTCTCCTATTCCCTACAGACCAGTGCGACCGTCGAGCATCCAGCAGCAGTACCAAGGTATGTATTACACTGAGTTAGCTACCTACTGCATCATATATACTAATGTCTCCCATGGAAGCTTTTGACTAGCGTGCTTGGTTGCTGGAGTCAGGCAATCAGTGGTGGCCCACCCACTAATGGAAATGAATCCCCAGCTACCAAAGGGAAGAGGCAGTAGCCACAGATTATGGTTTCTGGTCTCAAGAGAGCACATACACGCATGCACGTAAACGCACTCAGTTGTCAGCTAAATCCAATCAGTGAAAACTGACCATTCACACTGGGTTCTTACAGAGTAGATGTAGCCAGGATGAGTAGCTTATAAGCCAACATATATTCCTATACCATTTTATATTGTGTGAATATTTGTACTATACAGGGCTGTTTCATGCATGTCTTGCAGCGACTTAATCACAGAGTGTTGTGCCACTCAACGTGTATTGTTATATGTATGGATTTTTGAACAAAGTTTCACTGTTCTTGGCAAATTGGAGTTGAAATATTTATTTTATCATAGAACTAAACCAGTTGTCTGACTCGGCCCTGTTTTTGTGCGTGTCTTTGAGCGCCTGCTTTCTCCCACTCATAAACTCCCTCGGTTGGATCTGCACCATATGAGGTACCTGGAAGGACACAACCCTCCTTGTTGTTATTTGTATTAGCATAATGCCTGAAAGACCCAACTGTGATCATCGCTGCCATTGAGCTAAATGTTGCACAACCATGGAGCAAAATACAGCTCCCTCTCTGAAAATGCTCTAGCCTAGAAGCCAGGCCTATCTCACTGCCCAGCTATGTAAGTGGTACCCAGACATCTCAGTGGGATCCTATTCTGCCCTGCCTGAGATCCTGAGAGACCATTAGTGCAAAAGGCAAGTGAGATAGATCTCCTCCTCCACCTTTGAGAGACTTAGTCATAGGCTTGTTATAAAAGTTGGTAGTTTAACCACTTTAAAAGGACTCCCCTTCACTGTCCAGGAGGATCTGGCACTAGCTACATATAGGGCTGCAGTTGCACAGGTAGGGACCCTCCCAAATTCATGCAGGATGTCATCATTAGAGCCAGGTACAGAACAGAGACCTCTTGTCTTCGGGTCTGGTGCTCTATTGACTACGCAACACTGCCTCTCCAACATGGCCAGCAAACAAGCGTGCAGTGGCATGCTCTTGGTGCAGAGAAATGGGTCACACTAAGGGTCCCCACGCTAAGGGCTATGCTGTGTCCCCGGCCTTCAGCCATCCTTCAAGTGAAATGTGAAAAAGAGAATGGGCGCTCCAATGGTAGGACCAGGGTGAGGAAGGTGAAAGGAGGGCGTCTTGGGAGGGAAGCTAGCAGGCATCTTGGCAAGGGAAGGTGGCGAGGAGCTGACGCAAGGTGCCTGTTTTCGAATGCAGTGCTGAGAGCGCACAGAGCTCAGGAATAATAGCTCCTAAAGTGAAAACAGAAGACACCAAAGCAGGGCATGCATGCAACGAATGCAATGAAAGGCCTGAATGCTGTTTGGAGGCAGAAGAGATTGATGATGTGAGAAGCAAAGTCTCAATGCTCCTCTGTTTGTAGCCGTAAAATTTATGGTCCAAGGAACTGCAAAAGCTTGGGAGAATGGGAGTTCAGTGCGAAGGAGAGGCTGTTTATAACCAGACAAAGCCAGAGCGCCTGAGCCTTGTGGATCAATGGCTGAGGGTGTAAATCCTGCATCAGCAGGACCCAGAGGGAAGCGGGGAGAGGAGGGGTGACGGCTTTTCCAGGGGCAGAAACAGAAAAAGGCACAAACTTGAATGGTGTTTTCTACTTCCCCAGCCCAGTGAGATGCTGATGTTTGCAGGCTAACCATAAGAGTCGTTCGTCTGCTGCACATACATCCACACATCTCAAAGAGCGGTCTATTTTACACTTCCACGTCCCTGCTCACCATGCCATCCTCATTTGAATACTTCTGGTCTTTTATATTTGAAATGCTCCGTTCTGAAATTGTCCCCTGGAAAGCTGTCACAGTCCATATTTCACATTAATTGTTTCAAGCCCTGCAATACGCTGTGGCGATCATCCAGTTTTTTGGGCCATTACTGAAGGCTACTATATGTTGTACAGGGGGGTAGTTCTAAGCAAACGATTTGGCAAAATCTTGTCTATTATGCTAAAGAAATTGCTGCCAGTGCCATTCAGATCAGCTTTAATCACCTCTGATCCTATCGTTAGCAATCCTCTGGCACTTGCCATGTGAATCAGGGCTTGTCCTGATGTCTGTGGGCAACATTTCCCATGTTGACCAGTATATGGATCATTCAGCTGGCTTCTCTGCCCCGCTGCAGAAGTGGCTGGATTTCACTGCCGCGTGGCATGTTCTCTGGGCTCCTACGAGATGAGAAGCCCTATGTAAAATATAAGGCAGAATTATTTGAGCTCCCGGTCCCCGCTTTGTTTCTTATGCATGTGTGCATGCATTTTTTTCTCTCTCTGGCTAGGTACAGGTGTTCAAAAAGCCTGAAGCAGAATCCATCTAAGTTGTGCAGTTTTCTGCAAGCGGCATAGTTTAGATCGGCAGCGAACAGAGCACACGTTTGCCCTTTGGTGCAGGGAGGGGCAAATCTTAGACTGGTTTCCACCATTTTTAAACCAGTCTGTGTGTGCTGAACTTCTGTTCTGTTACAGGTATAGACCGGTTTCTGATCAGTCCTACTGGTAAAAGTGCAATGTCTCTCATTCTGAATCTTTGGTCTGTGTGCCCGACCTTTGAACTCCATCGATCTGAAAGGGAGGAGCATGCTGTAGTGTCGCCTTTATGGTGCAGTATTAGCAGCATGAGAAGCGTACAAACATTCACTGCATTTTTTCCAAACCTCTGAAAAGTTTTGGTTTGAATCGTGGACAAAATTTCAGGCAACGGAGGGACGGCTGTGTTTTATCTCAACATTTCTTACTAAGGAGTGTGTGCTTCCCCCTGAAAGAGGCATGATCTCCATCCCAGCTCTGACACAGCCCTCTTCATGGCCCTTGGGAGAATTTTGCGGCTGGTCTGTGCCTCAGTTTCCCCAGCTGTAAAATGGAGTTAAGATTACTAACTGCTCCAAAGAGGGGCTTGGGAGAGTGAATTAGATGATGCTTGGAAATGCCTCAGGTCATTTACCTTGTCTGCCCTACCAAGCAGCGAAGTCAATGGCATCTAGGCACCAGATACTCATTTAAGATATTTTCTGTATAGGCTACCCCAGGGGTGGGCAATTATTTTGGGCAGAGGGCCGCTTACTGAGTTTTGGCAAGCCATCGAGGGCTGCATGACAGGCAGCCCAGGACCGATAAATATGAATTTTCTAAATTTTTTAGGGGCCTCGAGGGCCGGATAGAATGGCCTGGCAGGCCGCATCTGGCCCCCAGGCTGCATTTTGCCCACCCTATGATACCCCTATCTCTTGCATTGGTTAGCTTTTTAGTGGAGTTTTTTTCCCCCTCCCACTCATGCTCCCCTTCTCCCCTTGCAGTTTTCTCCTCGTCCTTCCTCTTCCGTCAGGTGACTGGTCCAGTCTTTGCAGTAACATGCATCATTCCTTGTGCCCTCAATACAGTTGATGCATAAAAGCTAAGAGCCAGATACTAAACTGGTGTAAATCAGCCAGATGCTGCTGAAGTCAATAGCTCTTGGCTGAGTAATGCCACCTGAGAGGCTGGGGGGCCATCCTTTTGGGCAGGCATGCCACTAATCAGCCCTGCACCCTCCCGAGGTGCCACGTTTATTCTTTTCCCCTTCCCAGTCCTTTGCCCTGCTTTCTGCTCTGAGCCCTGTGCTCCCTGCCTGCTTTGTGCCTGCTGCTCTGCTTTCTTCTTCCTTCCCTGTGCTCCCTGCCTAATTTGCTGCTTTGCTTTCTGCTCCTGCTCTATCTGCTGCTGCGCTGCCAGTCCCCTTTCTGACCTGCCGTATGCCACGTACAGAACCTGCCATGCCACTTCTGGCACCCATGACGCAGGTGGCAGCCCATTTTATTGTGTAAGGTACAGGGGCTTTGAACTGGATTTTTTAAAATAAGCTTCAGGGAACTAAAAATTCCTCTCCCTGTGCCAGTATACAATGCATGCCTGTGCTTTCCCTGGCTAATACCATTCTCACCGTTATTCAGACACTCACATAAACAGAGACCACCTTGCTATATAACCTTGATTTCAAGAACAATAAACGGAGCTGTCCCAGGATGAGCACTAATGCCTAATTTCAGCTCTATTATAATCATTATCTTTGCTAATAATTCCTTATTATAAACAGGGGCCAGCTAAAAGTTTCCAGCTTGGAGCTAAGGTTCCAAAAAAATCTTCCTGCCGAGTTTCGGTGGAGACGCCGCTGTTGAGTCTAAGGCTAAGGCTGCCCCGTGGCTCTAGCTGGCTCCTCCAGCTCCTACCATGCTGAGCGCCTGGACAAAAGGTGGCATGATTTCTGGTATCCAGTGCCAGGCAAAAGGCGATTGGCATCGCTTTCTGGGCTCTCTCAAGCCAACAGAAACCCGAGAAACAACGGCCAGCTGGGATGATGTGAGTTTTTTGCACCTTGTTCATCCCAGCAAAGGTACAGAGCTTAAGCACAGTTTGTGCTTCTGGTAGCTAGGGCTGCCATTGCTGCTGGCACAGGGCAGAGCATGCTTCAGGGCTGTCTTTATGTAGTGCTCCTGCTGGCCTAGCTCCTATGAGCCATCACTGGGATGCAGTATAGGTGGGACTCTATTTGCCACCAGCCTGCACCTAGGGGTCCTGCAGAAATGATCCTGTCCTGGTGTATGAGTGTGAGGAGCCCCCTGCGGTCCTACTGTCCCTTTGTCTCAGAGCCTGCTGTCACCATGTCAGTCTAGGTCCTTTGCTTTTGGGGAGCTGCGTTGAGCCCCCTCCAGCTGATGTCTTATAGGGCTAGCAAGTAGGGCCACAAGCTCAGCTCCATTTGGCTTGGTAGCTTAGCAGAGGAAGCCTCCTGAACTCCCAAGTTATCCAGTCCCCAATCCCTCCCCCTCCTTTGCTCACTGCTTAAGAGAAAAAAAAGCAATCTTCCTGGCACCTAGTAAGCACAAGACTCCAATCTCAGGCAGCCTGTGAATATTTTCCCTGGCTGGGAGCTGACAGGTTATGGGGTTTTAAACCCTATTCAAATTTCAGGTTTTGTAAATGATTTCGATGCCACACTCCAGACTGACTCCAGGGGTATTTATGTTGGATTACCAGCAGATTGCCTGCCTTTCTTCACTTGATAGAAGAAAGCGCGGCGTATGTAAACTCTCCTTGAATGGCGGGCTATTAAGCTTGAAGCAAAATGATTAGTTTGTCTTATAAAACTCCGTTATAAATAGGGACAGGTTATAAATCACTCCTGCGGACGATGATGAGATTGCACAGCGAGGGAGAGGGTTCCCCAGCCTCTTGACTTGCAAGCAAGAGCAGGAGGAGACTGCTAGTTAAACCGTCAGTTAGTCAGCCTTCAAGGAACGCTGCTGGGAAAGGTGAAAACTACTCTGAGGTGATGGTGGCCATGAAGAAAAGGAGGTGAAGCGAGTCCAGGCTGCGTTTTGGCCCTCTAGTACTGCAGGACACTAGAATGATGCAGGGACTATAATCAAATTTGTGTTATGTATTTTGGTGCATGGAGAAGGGCCTCTAGAGAGAGTTTTGTGGGACGGAGGCTCTCTGGAAATTACACAGGAGTTATTTCTCTGAAAACGAGTCTGCCCTCCAATGAGGCTGGCTGCTTTGCTGCTTCAGGTCCTTTGTACCCCTCCCCCCACAAAGGAGGGGGTGAGCTCTTCTGTTGGGATAGGGTCACAGTCTTTGCTTAATGTGCAGGTCACAGGTGTAAATGGGCACCCATGCTATGAGACCTCAGGGAGTCAAGTGTATTCAACAGGGAATCATTTCCTGGCAAGGAAAGGACTAAAGCCATTCCACACCCCAGCACTCAGCTAGATAGATAGATGGCAGGGCAGATGTTTCCAATAATCATATCTATTCCTGGCACCTGAGGCCCTGTGGGGTGGGAGATGTCAGTCTGCAGGGTGTGTCTCTGGTCTTCCTTTGTGCTTGGAGAAGCCCCCTCCCCAGGTACGGGGGCTGCAATGAGCTTTGTGTTCAGAGAGGGCACTTCCCCCATGCATTTGGTAGCGAATTCTTTTTTAAAATGCCCTATGCCAGCGTTTGTGTTTCTCTTGGCAGGTAGAGCAGGGCTGTGAGGGGTGTCCTTTCCTATCCTTTCCCTGGTTCATAAGCTCTGGTTCCCAAGAGAAGTGCCCTGGGCACCCTCCAGCTATGCCCCAGCAGGGCACGGTATGGGGAGAAGGATAGGGGGGTGCCAGCTGGGTGAGCAGCCTCAGCGGGTGTTCACTAGAAGCAGGGTTTTCTGGCAGCCAGGGGTGTTGGGAGGGCCAAAGGGCTGGGTGCTCAGAGGAGCTCAGCCCTTTCCAAAACAGATGGCCCCTTAAGATGTCATAAGCTGGAGACATAGGATTGTGAGGTTGAAATACTCGAGTGCCTGGGCTGGGGCTTGAGCTCACACCACTGCAAGGATTGAGGGGGGATTTCTCATGGCCCTAATGCAAAGTCCTCAGCCAAGCCTGTCTCCAGGGTGGGTTCAGGTGTCAGGAGATTAGCATCACAGGGGTGTCTGGTTTGCTGTTCAAACCACTGTTGTATGTTGTACTATCTCTGCCCAGTGGCCCTCGGATCCAGCTGCTCTGTGAGCACAGACAGAAAATACTCCTGTGCCCAAGCCCTGTCCTCTGGCCTACCCAACAAGCATCCTCTGCTCCTCATGGCAAAAGCCCCCTTTGCTCCAGTGCCACGATCTCCAGTTTCCTTCATAAAATTGTTTGCTTAGGTAATGATTCAGAGAGCGAAATGCAAGTGCATGTACAGTCAGGCATGTGTGAGTGCAGGTAGGGTATATGGCTGTGTATCTATGCAGATGCATGTGTCTGGATGGGACTGGGCGTGTTAACGGCAGCTGTGCATTTTTGCATGATCCTGTGGGGTTGTGTGTGCCTGTTATGGATGTAGCCAGGCAAGGCTCTTGGGGTAGAAGTGATGTCTTGTATTGGACCAGCTAAATAGTTGGAAAAAAGTTGCAAGCTTTTGGGCACAAGCACCCTTCATCAGGCATAGGGAGACTCTGCTGGTGTTATGTTATGGATGCAATCGCTTGGGTGTCTCTGTATGATGGTGAGCATAGCAACACACGTGTTCCTGCATCATGGAAGTATACTGTAGGTGCATGGAAGTGCGAGTTCATGCCTGTGTAGTCCCATTGTGGCTGTATTGGTTTTATGTGTGTGACGTGTTTGCAGCTGAGTGCAGGTGGTGGATGCATGTGCTTCTGTGTGGCCGGGTATGTGTAGGGATGAGTCCCTGCGTGCTGTGCATGTACGTGACGCTGCATAACTGCATGTCTCTTGGACACATGTGCCTCTCATTGTATGCAGTGGGGGAGGGCAGTTGAATGCTGAGTGTTGGTAGGGAAAGGAAAATTCCTGACATAGGTGGAATAAAACCAACATAAATCTCACAACAAAGCGTTCAAAAAGGCAATTTGGAACATGCCACAATGGCAATGCTGATTCCTTCCCCACTAACCTGCTCCCAGACAGGAACCAGCCTGTTGTAAATAATGTGGAGGCAAAGCCCAGGATGCATTTTTCACTGTCCCATGTGCCTGCTCCAGTGTCGTAAATCCCCCACTTTAAAAAGCATCAGGGTGATATATCCTACCCCAAGCCTATTTTTTCCCTCACTTGGCTTCCACCTTGCCAAATCTCCCTCCACCTCCTTCCTTCAGTCTCTGCAGATATAGACATTGCCTCAATGACGCTTTTTTTTCTGTACAAGAGCTCAAAAAGTTAAAAGTTGGTAGAAATCCAGCACCTCTGTGAAAAGGTTCTTTTACCATCAGTTTCCAAGAGCTGAAGGGAGCCCTCCTAGGGATGCTGCCCAGCAAGAAGAAACTGGGTTACTTTTTGAACAAGAGCTGCCATGAAGACCCGTAGAGTCTATGGAGGGTTTGTACAGCGCCTAGCACAATAGGAGTGCTCTCCTGTGGGCCCACAGTTGGGATCTCAGGGGGCTCCCACCATATAAATGATACACTGAAGCAGGCATGTGTCTGTGAGAAAGGATAGACACATTAACTAGCATCTCTGAGATTCCTGAAAGGAAATTCAGACCCTGCAGGAGCTGCTTACAAAGTTCTCGTGCAGCGAAGTCCGCAGGTATGACCCAAATGGCGACCCCTCTCAGCAAAGCAATGGAGCTCATGCTCATATCCAGACCTAGGGTTCAGACTGAGAGCGAGACTGCGATGTCTCTTCTGGGAGCAGGGCTCCAAGCTGCAAGGGCTGTTTGCCCCGTGGTTGGAAGTGCAACCGTTGGACAAGCAGGCCTGCTACACGTGCTTTTAGCCTAGGACTGTGGATCTGGAAAAGGCCTCCTGAGCCACAGTGCTCAGTCCCCTGCGTTCTTGGGCAATCATTCACCAAAGGGATGCCCACAGTTGCCACTTCAGCCCATCACCACAGCTACCAGGAGCCACAGCCAAAGTGCCAACACCGCCCTAAACATACGACTAGAAAAAGGTTCCTTACAGGCCGTTAATCCCAGTTTTATGCCTTTGCGGGGCCCTGAGAAATATCCGTTCTTTGTAAGCACCAGGTTTAGGAGCATTTCCAGCCGAAGCATTTCAAGGCTATTGTGTGGTTTTAAGTCCATATAACATAAGTCAGTCACACCCCTGCATCCCACGCTAGGGCTGAAGCATAAGCACATTTAGACATCACCATAACCACATAATAACTTGGTTTCTCACACACGCAGTTAAGCTTGCCCATGCAGTTGCTATGGCCCCGTAATTGCCTGGATCTATACATCTGCTGAAAAATAAGTTGTGAAATGTCTATTGCTCCTTTCCTTCACCTGTGAAATTGCTCATATAATTAACACAGGGAGTTCATGGAGATAAAAGCGGAGGGGCTCAAATGCCAGTGTAAAAATAAAATACTGAATGTTGAGATGTTTCCTGTGGCTTTTAAGATTTTTGAGCATTTTTTGGCTACTACCTCTCAAAAATCCTCTCTCTCTCTTGACCTATGTTGTTAGCCCTCTTTCAACCCTGTCCCTACTTGGTACCCTCACGCACCTTTCTTGCAAGACATCCAGCAAAATGTTGGAGTGCTCTAATTGATGATCATTCATAACTAGCTCCTAGTAACAATGGGCTAGGTTTTTAAGCCCTTACATAGCAGTTCTTCACATGAGCAATCTCGTGGTTTTCAAATGAATCGTCCTCGTGTCAGCAAGGACCCCACAGTGTTCCATGACATAATGCTGGAAAAGCTTGTTCCAGTCTCATAATTAAGGCTGATTTGAGCTTTGTCTCTTGAAATGTATCCTTAGTTGCTTATGAAGGATGCCGCCTATGTTCTTTCAAATGCGATAAGCATCCCAGGTGCCAAATCCCATGTCCCCAATGCCATACATATCTGAAAAGCTGTAATATTCATTCTCTGAGTACAAAATGGATTTCCTGAAAGCAGCAATGATTAGGACTGGGTGAAAAATTTTGGCCAGTAGTGATTTGACCCAAATATTGTGGGGGAACGACATTATTACAGAATTTGAGTAAAATTCAATGTCCACCTACAAAAAATAGTGTGTGTGTGGGGGGGGGAAGAAATAATTTCAGAAAATGGAAGCTTTTTGTCTTGACTTTTTTTTTTAATGAAAAGTTTCAGTTGGGAGGGGGATGTTATAAATGGCTTTTAAAAGTGATAAATTTCCAAGAAAATTATTAAGACAAGGATTTTTTTGTGGGTGACATCTTTTATTGGGCCAACTGCAGGGCTGGGGTGCAGTCAGATGAGCTATGTAGTACAACGCGTGCACAACCTGATGAAGAATACCTTGCATTCAAAGGCTTGCCTTACTATACCCCAACCCTGCGGTTGGTCCAGTGAAAGATTTCACCCACAAAACTCCTTGCCTCTTGCATAATTCATGGCCCATCATGGCGACACCATTACTCCGCTGGTACTAAAAATTGTTACATTTCTCATTGTTTTTATAAACGATTAACCCATGCTGTCTGTTGGAAGCAGTGAATTTTCAGTTCAGTCCCCTGTGGTGGTGGTGATGATGATAGAGAAATCCAATTAAGGTTACCTTCAAATGATCTGCTGCCAACAAGATGTGCTGCTGTTTTTAACTAATCACTCAAACCTCGCATAAGTAACGAGCTTCTCCCTCACTTCTTGGACAAAACTGTCCAGAGATGGATCCCCAGCTACCCTCAGGAGGCGTTGTCTCTGTAGGTGTGGGGTGCATAAACCAGACCCTAATCTCCTGTATTCAGGAGATCCTGTAAAACAGGGGTGGCCAACCTCTGGCACGTGTGCCACAAGTGGCATGGGCAGCCTCTGTGTGTGGCATATGACAGATCAGGGAGGGGACAGGCAGCACCATGGCAGACAGCAGAACAGCAGATCAGACAGGGAGAAGAAAGCAGAGCAGCAGATCCGGCAGGGGAAGTTTCATGGTTTCATAGTGGTGGGAAGGGACCTAATCAGATCATCAGGTCCAACCCCCTGCCCTGGGGTCATAACACCCCAGCCAAATACCTATCCAGCCTCCTCTTGAAGACCCCCAAGGTAGGAGAGAGCACTGCCGCCCTTGCGAGCCCATTCCAGAAGGAGTCAGAGTGGCACTTGTGAGGGCATAGGGCTTAATTTGTGGCATGCCTGCCCAAAAAGGTTGGCTCCCACTGCTGTAGAAGTTGTTTCACTCTACTTTGCACCAGTAGTGATGACAATATTAATTAAAAAACCCAGAACAATTCAGCTGCAACTGGAGTTTGATTTAATGCATGAATAAGTTTGTCTTTGTGAGAAACAGCCCTGATCTTGCCTTCTTGCCAAATAACTCATCTGTTTATCTCCCAGGTTAACACTCAAACCTAAAAATTATTCATTTAGCAATAGAGAAGGATCCTGACTATATGAAGTTACAGGGACTTAATGCCTCTCAAGCAGTGACTGCAAGCTTTTTAATAGAAAAGGACCTGCTTGTTGTTTTTTGTCCAGCGCCCAGCACGGAGGTGCTACCTTCATGCAAAGAAGGGCCGCTCCTTCTGGAGAGGTAGCCTGCAGACATGGCTATCCTCTGTTTTCTATCTTCTATATACTTGGCTCCATAACTCACTTCCTACGTGACCTTTTGTTGTCTTTCTTTGCCCTCTGGTTATATGGTGAGTTCTCCGAGGCAGGGACTGTCTCGTTGCACTTACAAACAGTGCCTGGCCCTGACCTTGGTTAGGACTGGCAGGAAATATAACGCACATATTAAGTAGTAACAAAGTCCAAGCTTTTCTTGGACTTTAATTCACAGTCCTGTGAAAAACAAGGGGCGAAAAAAATAGCACCATGTTTTTAAGCTAAGCACAGAGCATCAGCTTGGGTGTCCAGGTTTTGCCACTCAATGTTTATGCAGCCTTTGTGAGCAATAAGTCAGGATCTTTAATTCTTTTATAAGGCACCTGCTTATTTGTTTGCTGTGTTTCTTCCTTCTTTTAGTTCTTTTCGGAGGCGTGTTTCTCTGGCAAATAAAATGCTTTCTCTTCTAGTTCAGCAGTCTGTCTTTGTACCTGCTCATCTCTCATTTGCCCCCTGCCCTGGAGGTGGCTGCATTTCCATGATGCTGTGTACATGGCTTGTGAAGTCCTTTAGGAAGAAATGTCCTATTGAGATGTAAAATATTATCATTCCAATGACCCCAGCTTATTGGGGAGAGACAGAATGACTGCTTGATTATATCTGGAGGAGAATCTGGGTCTACAAATCAGGACAGGAGGTTGTTGGCTCTCGCTCCCTTTTACAAAGTTGTTCTTCGCAGTATGCTTTCTTGGAACTTCTTTTCCTGAAAGAGATGAGAGAAGAGACATTTAGGACGTGCTGACATGGGTAAGCTAGACCCAGGCTGGGTTACTGGAAGGTAATAAAATAAAAGTATTTGTCAGGGAAGGAAGGGGAGTGAGTCAGGGCTGAAAGGAGGAGCAGAACTTGGCCCTGAATTTTAAGTCAGTCTCTCCTTCCATGGGCAATGATGTGCTGCTTTGTTTATAAATGCATAGCACCACCTTCCAGCATCTTTCTGACAGCAACTTTGGGAGGGTCTTCATCTGAGAGGCACCAGAAAGCCCAGGGAACAGGGATCCAACTAGCCACTCCAAACTGCATCTAAAGCAGAGAGGCTAAATCTGTCTGAGTCCCAGAATCAGGTGTCTGCATAGGATTCTGCTGCCGCTTGAGCCACTGATATGCCTTGTGACCATGGGTCAGTCACTTAACCACCCTGTGCCTCAGTTGGCCTTCACAGAGAATGGGTACAACAACACCCACCCACCTCATGGAAACATTTTTAAGCTGTGTAAATGAATGTTAGTAATACTTTATTCCAGATGGCATGACGACAAGTGTTAGTGCAGGAGATAGCACTCCTCGTCTGGCATAAATCAGTAGGTGCCAGGCTACGAGCTTGTCCCACGCAGCTCTGTTTCATCTGCCACCTTTTTGACAGACAGGTGGATGTAGGCCTGGTGGGGAGGGAGGTGTGCGTGCGTGTGTGAGTGTGAGTTACACTTGGAATCTAATAAAACTTTACAGCCTGATGGAATCATTTTTTTTAAATCAAAGTTCTCGTGGGCTGTTGTAATTCTCAAGTGCTCTCCTTCCCAGCAAAGGGCGCCAGTGGCTGCCAGTAATCTAAAAACCAGGAGCAGGCCATCCACCTCAGGGAAGTGATTTCAAATGGTATAAATATCCCCAAACGCGTTCGAGTCCTGTGGGTTTGCTCACTCATGGAAAAATTCTGGAGGAGGTGTAAGCTGGGGGTGAGGTGTGGGGTGTAGGTAGGTCAATGAGTGATGAGCCGGGGTGTTTAATCCTGAAGCTCCGCAGTGAAAAGTGGTATTGCCGGGGCTGTGACGTCCTCCAGGGCCAGCTGTCTGCTCATGCGCAGTTTGGGGCAGTCTCCTGGGGAGCCACCATGGCACTGATGGAGAGTCAGTAAACCTGGGTTCTGCCCCCAGCTCTGCCACTGACCCACTTGGTGGGCTTGAGCATATGCCTTCATGTCTGCTTCCCTCCTCACCCATTGTCCGTCTAGTTTCTTTAGACTGGGACTATTTTTCTGTGTGTTTGTACAGCACCTAGGAGGAAGCAGCCACAATCTCAGTGGGGGTCTCCAGGCACGATCAACAGAAAAATCCATTTGAGACCTACATCTACCAGCTGCTGTAGCTAAGAGATGCAACGGAGGCTGGTGTTAGTAGAGTTTTACGTCAACAACAGGGTTCAGCATAACTCAGGCCTCACTTAGCCAGTGTGTCCCCATTACTTATTTACAGGGGTCTATTCAATTCTCAATTTGCAGAAACGGAGAAATCTGGGATTGTCCATAAAATCAACTGAAATAAATAAATAAGAAAATAAAATGCAGGCTTCTCAATGGGAGCCAGACGTCCTCACTACCATGGCCCAGCCTCACCGGGCAGGGCGGAGGGGAGGGGAGGTGCTAGCAGGCAGGGCAGCAGACAAAACGGTAGCTACCCCTTCATCCCTCCTCCTCCCCTCTGCCAATCAGTACTGAGGGCTGGGACCGGCAGAGCAGATCAGGGAGGTATCCATGGGATTTGCTCCTTGTGCCGCGACCAACCTGCAAAAATTGTTTAGCCCTGTGCAAACAGTCACGCAGTTGCAGCGCGGGAAAGGGCAAAAACCGTCGTGCATAGAAACGCCCGCTGTGATTTGAGTTGGTTCTTCCTGCACATCTATAGCGAGATGAGAATAAGTCTTCATGTCTCAAAACTCTTCTCCCAAGTAAAGCACTGGTAATGACAAACAGAATAATTGGAAGTAGAGAGAAATTAGGAGACAGAAGCCGTGGGGAAAAGAGGGCTTCTTCTGAACAAAGGTGTGATGAAGTTTCCAGATCGATAGACCTAATCCCCCCTGGTTGAAATGAATGGCATTACATTGCCCCCAGGCTGCATTTATATTAAGGAGTGAATTTTTGTATCAAAAGGCCTCTTGGGCTGAGAACAAAGGGCGGGATAGATCAGTGCCCTGCAGCTCATGTCATCATAGACGCCGATGCAATGTGCTGTTCGGTCAGAATGGGAACAACTGGGGCGATAGGCATACGGGCAAGTAACTGCGATGTAAGCCAGCCTAGCGTTTACAAACCATTAGCTACTCTGCAGTAAATAACTGTGTGCAATGCATGCTCTTTCCCTATGATGAATGCAAGGCGGCTGACTGCACTTTCATGGAGGAATTAGGTACCTGGTATTTAGTAGGAATATGTATGCGGGCAGGTACTGCAGAATAGGTGCAAGAAGAGACCTTGCGGCAATCTGTTTGTCCCCTTCTCCTCTAGTTCAATTGCTGAAGGGGGAGACAGCACCACCCCATGAGCTCCAGGGCTTGCATGGGATCTAAAATTGCCAAAAACATGATTTTCCAAGCAGCCACTTAGCTTGTTTCTGAGCGTGGCTGTTTGCCCCTGAAGATCCATCAGAGGGTCTCTCAGGGCTTTACCAGCATCAGTCAGTGCTCCCAGTGGCTCTGTGAGAACACAAAACAGCAACCTCATTTTACAGATGGGGAACACATTTTATTTCATGGGGAACACGTAGCACTGAAGTTAAATGGCTTGCCCCACAGCCCGTAGACGGCGTGAGGAATAGATCCCAGGAGTCCCGCGTCTTGGTTAGGTGCACCAACACCAAAAGAACATCCTTCTGTGTTGCTTCAGGCAAAACGAGTTTCTTCTTCCTCCAGGAAGAGCACGCGCACCAACTGCAGATGCTTCCTCAGCCTGAGGAAGGGCATTTAAACCCAAAAGCTTGCTAAAAAGAACTTTTCCAACTACTGAGTCGGTCTAATAAAAGATATCAGATTTACCCCCCCAAAGTCATTTGCCTTCTTCCTCCAGAACTTTAGCTCCAAAGACAAAATGAACCTTTTTCGGAAGAGAAGAGAGTTGGGGGTGAAAGCCTTTCAGTTAGCTTTCCTCTCACTGGTTTTCATTCTCATGCTGCCTTTGCATTTCCAGATGTGTGTTGCAAGCAGCTGTGATGAAATACCTCTGAGGATGGCATTTCCAGCCCCAACCACAGGAGGGGCTGGAAATACCAGCCTTCGATATTCCCAGGCCTTCTTTGCTGACTCTCATGGTTTGGATAAGACCCTGTGGTTAAATCCTGCTTGGGATGAACCGGCATCACTCCATTAAGGTCAATGGAGCAGGGTTGATTTACTCCATCCAACAGCCTGGCCCTTGTAGCAGTGAACACCTATTTGGATGGAAGTCCTGGACCACTGGAGAGTCATCAGTCTTTCACTGGTGATCCCATTGTCAACTTCAAGGGCAGTGAATCTAGATGCAGGACTGAAATTTTAAAATTCCTGTTTCTGAGTCTGTCGTGGCCTTATTCTTCCCCACTTACATGTGCATGATTAAAGCCAAAGACTATTTAAAAAATGTGTCTGGCTAATGAAATCTGAGAGGCATAGTGAGTTTTTTTTTTTATTTCCCCTGCACTCCACACCCTGATAGATGACTAGAGGGTTTGATTTCTAACCAATTTTGTCAGAGGTTTCGAGCGCCTGTGGCAAAGCGGGGTTAACATTTTCTGCTGTGCTAAAAGCAGTTAGTTTTTATCAATCAAGTTAATTTCTTCCATAAATAAAAGCGCATATGACATCCAAATCCTGCACATTAAATCCCGTCTTATAATAATAAAATATCTCGGGTTACTTCTCTGGAGGCTATTCCCTGGCAATCATGAAAGCAGCTTAATTAGCAAGTGTCTCATTTTCTCAGCTCTGCCGGGTGACTTGTTCATATCTGAAATCATCTAAGGAAATCCAGGAACTGTGAAGTTTTCACCAGTCAAACTGTGCCCTGACAGGGCTGCTTCAAACCATTTGCCAGCAGTGTGAAGTGGAGCACACAGCGAGGGCAGCGTGGATGCACAAAACCCCTGTTGCTTCTTAGCTGATTCATCTTGCTCCTTGTATCCTCCCTTTGGGAGTCTCAGAAAATGAAATGGTGTTTCACACTGGGCAAGTGTCTTCAGTCACCTGCAAATGGTAATATTTAAAGAGGTGCTGCTGTTCTGCATGCTCCGATATTTTCAGACCCCTAAGCCTGAAGCAGAGGTTTATACAGAGCCAGGTGTTGCATAGACAGCCAAATCCCAGTGTCTTCCATGGGTACGGTAGGGCATTTGATCGAATCTGTCATAGGCAGGACTTCAGAGATCATCTGATCCAATCCCCTGCATAAATGGAGGATGGAATTAGAATAACAGATTAGGGATAACAGATTAGGATTATGGGTGGGACTATGATGACAGGGTGTTTGACTTTGTGGCTGACTGAAAGGAAAATGCAACTCTAATATTGAACAAGAGCTAAATGCTTTTAACGTGAATTGCCAGCAATGGGGAAAATATGCCAAAGTTCGCGGGAACTGGGGGAGGAAATTATGAGAGCAGCAGTCTACAGAGTCTGAGAGGAAGAAGCTGCTATTCTTCAGAGACCAGCATGGAAAATAGATATGCTCTGACCTTTATCAGTGTCTTTAAAGGCCTGTTGTCCATCCTGATGCTGAGGTCCTGCTGACACTTGTGAATGAGGCTTGTTTCAAATGGGAAAGACAGAGTAGGGCAAGATGGCCTACCTACCCATCCCTACGAAGTGGTGCGGTTTTATGTTCCCCACCCAGGGAAAGGGGGGATATTTTTCTGGTAAAAGCATCCACCTGTGTACTGTCAGGGCTTATTGCTGCTTTGAGTATGAGTTGGACCCTCAGGAAGGAGGATCACTGGTGCAATGGTCTCAGGCTTCTTTTGTTTTATTCCCTCTTGCTAAACTGTGTGTGTGTGTCCATGCCCCCGATGGTGCACTGAAGTGATTATCCCATCAACCCATTTAGGATTCTTGACAGAAGGGGAGCTTGCCCCCTGTTCATAACCCTGCCCTGCTGCAATATTTCTTTGATGCAGCTTGTGGCCCGTTCATCTCACTTAAAGGTGACCAGCTTGTCCTCCTCCAAAATAAGTGGCCTCTAAACTAGCTGTGGCAGCTGTCCAGTTTGTCTCGTCCCATCTGGGTAACCTTGGTCTCGGTAACACCTTGTGGAAATGAGCTGGACAGGCTACTGCCACGTTCACCCTCACGCAGAGTTGTGTCACAGCACAAGAAGCTGGCTCAGTGGTGCCCAGCGTTCCTTATAGTGATTTTTTTTTAAAAAATGAAACTCACACTAGGTGCAGCTGCAAACCTAGGGTGAAAGCTGAATTTTCTCTTTACACCGTGGTGGCTCTCAGCTTCCCCAGGGGTCCCAGCTGTGAAGCCATTCTGGATAGCCGAGGCCGATGGGCAAAGTAGAGGATCACAGCCTGGCTGGCTTCCTAAAAGCAGGTATTCATGGAATCGAGCTGTACTTGTATCCTTTTGCTCTGTTTCCTTTCAAGAAAAATGCCAGGGGAAGAGGGAGAGGGAGAGACTGTCAGACAGTCCTGCTAGACATCTCAGTGCCAGATCTCCAGCCATTACCACTCGCCTCCCTCCATCTCAATGGGTTACATTCTTCTGCCCTTTCCCTACCCTGTTTTAACAAATAGGAGCTGGAGCCTTAAGGTATATTAAGGAGCGATATGGATCTGCGCTGATAGCACCATTCTGGGATATGCATGAGGAAGCCATTAGCTTAAAACTCACAACGAACAGAATCTGATAAGTAATGGAAGAGGCAGAAGGTCGGGAGCGGGGAGGGAGAGGAAGACTTTGTGTCTGTGCCAGGAAATGGGAAACAACAGTCCAGATATTCATTCCACCCCAGAGCCACATAGACAGAGTGGGTGCCTCGGGCCTGGGTAAGTGGTGATGGCAGCAGAAAGTTTTCCATGAGCTCAGCAGGAATGTATGAACCGTTGTCCACAAGAAGCCTGTGTGTGTGCATGTGTGCGTGAGAGAGAGCGAGAGGGAGAGCGGAAGAGAATGAGTCTAGTGTGTGTTCGGCTGTGTACATCACAGGGTACGGACAGGTGAACAAATTATACCGAGTTAAAAGGAAGGGGGCACCTTTGGTGCTCAGCTGTTTTACTGTAACTGCTCCACGTATCCCTCATATCCCCAAAAAAGTGAAAGCTAAGCTGTGGTCATTTTAGCCCTGTTTCATTTGGCATTACATTGGCCCAGGTTATCCTTCACGTACCATGGGACAGGAGCTGACACATGGAACAGCTATTGCGGTATAGCTTCATTCCCACTCCCTCCTTGTGCCACCTCCTGGTTTAACTGAGGCTTCTTTGTTCATCTTTTTTAATGTACTTACTTATAAGATGGGGACTGAAGTATCCCTGTTACTTATGAATGGGCTCAGTTTGCTAATAACCAATTAGTATAAAACTACATTATTGGTATGAAGGTAATATAGAGCTTCGCACAGCCCTACTGTCCACACTCTTGCCTTACACACACATGCACGTGCGCACGTGTGCGCGCGCGCACACACACACACACACACACACACATGGGATTCCTGCAACGTAGAACCTCATTAGACTTGTTCATGCTTGAGTTGTCAGTGGAGACTTTCAGACTAATTAAAAAGCATGAGCTCACTTAATGAACGTGTGGGGGTTTATTTTCTTTCAATAGTCACCTTTAGGCAGTCTGAGAGAGGCAGCCATGCCAAACCTTCCTGCATCAGGCTACAGAGTGATTGCCTCTGTTTCTCCCTACTTCTCTTTCCTCCTTTGGAGATGGAGAGAGGAAGAAGGAGCTGTATGTAAATGACACAGACCTGGATTAATATTGGAGCCCTGTGCGTGTGGTGCTGCATAATCATATAGTGAGAAACACGCCTATGATTTAAATAAACAAGACGAGACCGGATGGAAGGGAACCGGTGGTTCAGAGGTGAAGAGACTCAGCTAAGGTCATTCAGCGGGTGAATGGTGGGACTGAGGGTCCCCTGACACTCGCCGTAGTGCCCTACCCACTGAACATAATTATTTAAAATGATGATGAACCATGCTGATTTATTTTATGACGTTTGTTTCATATGAGCATCTCACCAACAGCTTTAAAAGGTAGTACTGGTTAAAGAATGAGGTATGGTGAAAGGTAAGGCGCTATTCATGGAACGGTGCCCAGGGCCAACACAAAATAATGTGATTATTGCTGTATCATCCATGCATAGACCACAGACGTGGTGTGACAAGACCACACATAGGTAGAGAGAACCTGGTACTGAAGGCACACGCTGTGCAAGCCCTAGCTATGGGTCCATGCTGCTGCTCCCATTGGGTTCCTGTATCTCCTACAACGCAGAACATAGTATGCACTTATAGAGGCTTCCCAAACTATTTAAAGGGATTCTACCTTCTTCCTACAAATACTTGCCATAGTATTTTTGCACTTCTCCCACCTCCTGTCACTTTTCCCAAATGCATAGAGACTGACAATACATTTGTGAAATCAATATTACTCTCATTTGTAGTTGGAGAAATGGAAAGCTACAGAAATCTAAGGCTTGGTCTACCCATAGTTACTGTACTTATGTATTTAGTTTGGTTCAGAGAGGCAAAGAGTTAAATTAGTATGGCTAGTAATAGTATCTTATACCCATATAGTCCGGTTCAAGACATTTCCTGTTTCATTCCCCTTAAGTAGACACTCTTTGGGCATGTGTACATGGCCACCTGAACTGGTGTCTTGGTTCTGGGGGCTTGGCTGCAGCATTTTTTTTGCACCTTGCTAAATCTCCACAAACCCCTTTATGAAGCCAGAAATACTGACTGGCACCAAGGCCAGTTCTAATGCTAAATTCCAATGAGGACATGGGGAAACCGCTGGTAAGATAGCCCTGAGTAGGAGTGTTTCCTCGGCTATTGTGAACTTCTTTCATCCTTGCATGACCTCACCCTTAAACCCAGAACGTGACTACCCATGATAAGTCACTGACGTGATCTTCTGAACCAAAAGTGTTCACATGGAGTCTCAAATTGAACCAGGATAACTAATCTGGAACATCTGTTTCAGAAAGTGGCAAACCCTTGGTGCTATCCTTCCTGGCTGAGAGGAAAGGATGAAGCAAGCAGTCGTGCAATGCATGCAGCAAGCATGTCTGTGTGGTGGGTAGGGAAAGCAGGGCAAGGTGGAAGGAGCTCTGCACATCTTCCCACTGCTTGTCTTGTGGAGATGAATGGACCCTGACATCAGAGCAGCGCAGACTGAGATCCTCAGGAACCATTTTATTGTATCTAATCTGGAAATCACTACATACAGAGCTAGTTTCTCTTTCCAACAGGACCCGACACTCCTTTGATTTCTTAGGGGCACCTGCAGAGAAGCATGGCCATCCCTCTGCTCCTGGACCACAAATGCCTGACTCAGAAATGAAGCTGTGAAGCCATCTGGATTGCCCCTGTCCAAATCCCTGTTTCAGTCTTGCTTGGAAGAAGTGGGGGGGGCACTCTCAAAGCGTCTTCACTGCCTCATTTCTGGGGGTGTGTGCAGAGCAGGAGAGGGTAGGCGGGATGTACTTCTTGTGGGCACCCCGTGGTAGCGGCAGACACATGGCTCCTCTCTCCCTCCTCCTTTTCCAAGCCATTGCTAATTAGAGCACATCTGCCCAAATGCTGGTGTTTTGATTTTAACTGTGATGGCGAGCGGGCAAAAATAGAGCGAGCTACGAATTCCTCTAGAAGTCGTGATGAACGCTAGCCATGTGAAAACAAGGCCGTATCCAAAATCAATCTCCCTGCCACAAGCTGTCTCTGCAAAGCAATCAGATGGTACAAGAGACAGTCATGCACGATGCCTGGAAGGAACCGAGGACGGGGCAGAATCAGTTACGGATGGGCCGCCTGCCTTTCCTCGACGGCCACAGCCAGCTGAGAGCGAGGGGCAGCTGCTGCACATTGTGTACTACAGAAGCAATGCTTGGGATTGTGGTTTCCCCGACGGATGGCTTGGAAGCCATTGCCAAGATCATCTCCAAGACTGGCTCCGATTTCACTGGACCAGAGAGACCCACTTCCTCCCTACGGCTGGCGCAGCTAACCTCAAGGAATAGTCTTGCTTTGCTTCCTCTTCCCCTAGCTCCCCTGTCTTGCTCAGTGGGATCACACAGGCATTTGGGGTCACGAGGAATGCTCTGTTTTGACTCTGAAAGCTCAGCAGGGACTGTGAGCTTTTTTAAAAGCCGCGGCGTCGCAGTTCTCAGCGTCGGTTGTATAAGAACCAAAAAGCCCGTGGAAAGTATACACAAGTTTGCTGTTTCCAATTATAAAGATTCCAGTTTGCTGTGTCCCCGGACAGGAGACCGCCTCACGCAGTAAACGCCACCGAGGGTTAACCATAGCAGTGAATTGGTGGCTTGTGCGGGTGTATGTCGCACGGCCATGTCCTGCATGAAACTGGAATCCTTCCATTGGGTATCATAGATAACCTTGCTAATGGCTAAAAAAGCCTCTCTTTCAGCTCCGGTGGCAGGTCCTGGGCTGCAAAAAGGTCCCGAGTACACTTCCTGCTGAATCTCTGCATGCATGTGGAAGGGGTGACGGTGAGGAGATGAGTCCTGGACCTTCCCTGCAGGAACAGAGACCGTGGTAGGACTGCGGCAGTGAAGGTTTTTGCTGGGCTGCACAGGAACCCATTTTGCCTGTTTCCCTTTGCACGGGTTTCATGCTCAAACCATTGAAGACCAGTAAACCCCCCCGCTCTGCTGCATCCAGCTCAAAAGCCTGGAGCCAGGACACCTGGGTCCTACCCCCAGCTGTGAGGATTTTTAAAGAAATGGGAATTTTTGTGAAAATAAAACATTGTGGATTTTTGATGAACTCCCCGACGGCTTTCATAGAAAAGGTCTAACGGCAACAGAGAAGGTTGGCTTTTTGTCCAAAGTATCCACGGGACAAAAAAAATATATAATTTCCCAGCTAATTTTACCTGCAACTCCAGGTATCAGTTCCTTTTATCTCTGTAGCCGAACATTAATTGAATGGAGAAGGAGAATTTGGGGTCTTGCTGTAATGTTTTTCACTGTTTAAACCTTATAAGTCCCTCTGGGAAGTATTTAGTGTCTCCATACAGAGGCTGGGGCCCTTCAAACAGCTGAGCATCTCCAATTTGTTGCTGGGTACTCTTTATTCCCATGGAAACCAAGGGCTTCTGACCAGTAAGATTTTTCTTTGGCTTTTGTGGATATGCCTTTACAAGAATATGCCTTTGCAAGCATAGTCCAAAAACTATTATGCAAATAAGTTAACTGTTATCTAACGCATCAAATACCCGCAGCTTTCCCTGGACTTGGTAGGATGGTGTAAAGATAAGAAAGGATGCTCCCTGATTATTCAAAGGCAGAAAGATTGAAGCTGTGTAAAGAGAGAAATCTGGAGCATGACAACCAGCTGTCTGACCTCTTGAGCAGAGCATCTCCACTTCCATTTCTTGGAAGAGCCATGGCTCATTTCACAGCCACCGGTCAACCTTGCACCCTGGCCTTCCTTCTCATTTCTTAATGGCTCCTGGAGCTCTCAAACAGGGAATGACTCCAATCACAAGTATGTGAAGAGGCTGAGACACTCATAGGTCTGTGGAAAGGCAATGCAAACCAGATGAAATGTGCTTTCCTATAGCCCCTCTCTGCCCCTGGTGCCAACAGACAGACCGTGAATGTGCGGGCAAAAGAAGCAGCCACTCTGCTCAGCGCAGTAGCTCTCACACAGCTTGAGCATGTAGTACCTAGCACTTCATCACATAGCACTTCGATGCACCCAGGCCTTCACATAGAAATAAAGGGGTTCCTGGAAGCCAGGTTTTCAGCAGATGCAAAATGGAGTAACTCCTAATTTACTTTGGTGGAGTTGTGCCACTTAATACTAGATGGCAGACTGGTCCATTGATTCAAAATCTTTAACACGAGTTAAAAATCTAGCCTGTCAGTGGAGTTGGGACGGATTTAAGATCTGGCCTACAGTTTTCCATGGAGTGAAGCTTATTTGCAGCAGCTGAAGATGTGGCCCATTGTGCTGTGCCAGTTAACACCAGCTGTGGATCTGGGTTATATAAGGAAGGGAAGGGAGCCTGAGAGGGCAGGTGGATGAAGGAAGGTATTTAAGATGGCTTGTATAAGTGAGCTTTAAGAAGAGCTCTGATGGAGGTGGAAGAAGCTTAAGTGATGAAGTGGACAGGGATAAGTTGCAGTATAACAGCCAAAATCAGAAGAGGTGACAGAGCAAAGAGTAATGTGAGAGGATGAAGAGGGATGTGGTGGGGAATGGTTGCTGGAATAGGAGTAGGTCTTTGGAACAAGGCTTTTCAAGTGAGCTTGCTCAGTGTGGTTTTACTGTGAGGGGTCATGCCATGCAGTATACACCCTTTCTGAAAATGGGGATTTTTTTCCCCCCCATCAGACTTAGGGGAGAGGCAAGTGAGCAGCTCTGGGCTTCTCTCTGCCCATTTTACTCTGCTTTGCAAGGACAGTACAGCACATTATCTATGCTGCACCTCTGAGCACCAGCCTGACTTTCAATATGAGGATTAAACCCACTGTGAATCTATGAATCACTACCTCCTGTACTCAGAGCTCAGCCACATGGACATGATGCTAAAAAAAATATCTATTTAGAAACCTTAAAGCTTAAGGGAATCTTGGATTTGCTTTCCTTTAAAAGTGGGCTGAACTGGAAGGAGCTATGGGTCAAGCTCTGCTTGTGCTATCAGCTTAGCAGCAATAACAGGGGAAGGCTGCAGGGAGGGATAAACCCAATGCCGTTCAGAGCCATGTGGGTTTTGATTCCTGCATCGACCTGCTTCATGAGTTGTCCTGTTAGATGTCGGGGCAGTCACTTGTGGAGTAAGGTGCTGTTCTTTGGGAGCAAATTGTACTGAAAACTGCCCTATAGCAAGGATCCTGGTATAGAAATGAGAGCAAGAGATGCAGTCTGGTTGTGGGTGCACTTGTTCTGTGATCTGTTCACAGCGCCATGCTAGCTCACGTCCCATCCTTCCCTTCGTTCAGTATAGGCCTCTTGCAACCCCTGGCTACATAAGTGTGCGCTTTCCCTTGTTCCCACCACAGCGTCACTCGTATCAGCTGTGAGGCTGCATCCACCCAAGTTCCTACAGGAGGATATGGCTAAGAATGGGTAGTCCAACCTGCTCAAGTCAAACCTTGTTCTTGCTTTTCAACAATGACCCACCCTACCTCCTCCCTCAAAGACGGTGCTCCTTGGATGATGATACTGAAGATGGGCCCTGTGAGGATCCCATGCGGGTCTCAGGGAAGAGTTTGCACTGCTGTAGAGTCCCCTCCCTGCAGCCATAGTCCGGGAAGCCCTTATCCTCCCTATCATGAATCTTTTCAGCTTCCTTTTTAATCACCTTCTTTTGTGCATTCCTCGGCGACGCCTCTGACAATCCCCATAGTTCTGCTTGGTTTCACTTAAAGCCAAGATACCATTGACAGGTTGGGCTGCTGCATAGCAAACCTTTTATTCTGTGGGCCAGGCCCAGGCACTGAAAAGTGTAATCCACTTACAGCATGGAAGAAATCCTCCAGGCGTTCTGATTTCATGCAGTCTTCAAACCCCTGCGTGTCAGTGGAGGCTGTTGTAACCCTCAGCTTTTCCTCTCCTATAGCTAGGGGGAGCGTTTCTCCCTTGGATGCGTTCAGTGCCATGTTTGCAGTGCACGCGCAAGCCGGCCTACAGGCACGTCACCTGGGGTAACACCGTGCGCAAATACAGTTACCCAGTCAGGCTCTTGTCGGGGATTTTCTGGGTGCAATTTGGTGGGTGTACCAATGGACGTTGAAAAGATCACACTCCCTTTCTGCAAGTCTTGACGTTTGCTTGTTCTAAAGCGACTTTTCCTGATAAACATTTAATCATTTCCTTGTATTTGTCTCATCAGACCACCTTTGCCCCCAATGCAGATGTATCTAAGCTTAGGTGCATGAAGGTACAGTATGTACTGTAGCAATGCATGTGCCTAGGTACCTACGTAAGCACTGAGCATTTCTACGTGAATCAGACATGCAGGACACCATCATGTGCTCCAAACTGCTCGTACACTCACACTTTTTTTTTTCTGCGTGACTTTAGCAGTTAATCAACACTTTCCTTAATAAGCTGTTACATAATTAGATGTTACTTTTTGGTATACACTGTGAGTGCTGGGGTTTTGCCCCGAGGCTGTACCTTTCCTTCCATCGACTTTATTGCAACACACATACAAATCCTCCTTGGAATTCATGAGCACTTAAATGGGCAATTTAATATGTGCTGGAATCACAACTTTTAGCTGCAGAGAAAACCCCCCTTTGCAGGGGAATGGAGAAATCAATCAGTGGGAAAAAAAAATCAGAAAATTGGAAAATGTCTTTGGTGGGTGTGTGGTTGGGGGAGGGGAGGGATTAAAAGAGAAAATAGACTGTAAAAAGTTATACTCTAAAACAGTCTGGCGGAGGAGAGAGAAAAAAAATACCCACAGTGCCTATAAAAATACGCGAACAGGAAAATACTCCCAGAACCACAAAAGTACCCACAGTGCCATGAAATAATAGAGCTGTGTAAACATCCAGAGTACCGTAAAAATACTGACTGGAGCATGAAAATACTCCCACAGAGTACTTTGAAAATGGAGCGCCACAAAGCACCCCGATGAAAATCCCCAAACTACAGTGAAAATAGCCCAAGGTGTCCAGATGAGTGGGGAAAATACTCACAATACCACAAAAATATTTAGTCCACCAACACTATTTAAAAAAGTAGCCAGAAGTATCTGAACATCGTGGAAATATTGGTAGTATTGACGTGAAAAGTATCAGGGATGAGTATTTTTAGCCATTAGCAGGGATCCTGGTTTTCTCTGATTTAAAAGTATCGGGTGATTTAAAAGTATCAGGGATGAGTATTTTAGTCATTAGTGGGGATCCTGTTTTTTCTGCTTTAAAAAAATCCCCAATTTTGAGTTAAAAAAAGTAAACCCAAATCCACATTGTGCCAGGATTTAAATGAAACACCACTCAGTTATAGATATAGATATGTATAGCGGTGTTTCATTTAAATCCTGGCACAATGTGGATTTGGGGTTACTTTTTTTAACCCCAAACTGGGAATTTTTTTCAAATCAGAGAAAAGCAGGACCCTTTGGTCATTAGTAAATAACACTGGAAAGTTAATGACTGCTAGGATATCACATCTCTCTTCCTCTCCCTTCCTCTTAGCTCTGCGGTGGGGTACAGTGTTTAGTCACCCTGGGAGGAAATGCAGACATCTCTGGGGTAGGGGATGGCCGGCTGTTAACATCAGACCATGCAAGATAGACGAGGAAGTGAAGTCTTGTGTGTCCAAGGGGAGCGTTTGGCTGGGTTTGGTGTTCCCAGGAGCATCTGTGTAACCCAAAGGCTGCAATGCTGCTCCTAGGGGAAAAGCATTGAAGCAAGGAAGACAAGCACCAGTGCTGAGCCTGCAGGCTAATCGTGCCTTGCCAACCTGGGCATCAGCGGGGTGGGGATATGTTGGCTATCCTCCCCTTGCATTGATGAGGGCTTGAAACAGGATGCGAGAGGTCACACGATGGGTGCTGGTGTCCAGGATGGGTGGGGAGGGGACGCTCAGCGTCACAATAAAGAGCCTGTGAATGACCCTGTTTTATTAGCAGAAACATACTCCCAGGAAGGAGAGGAGAGTATATGGCGCTGCCAACCCAATGCGGAGGAAACTGCTATTCCCTGTCAATCTCCTGCTGAAAGGAGGCTTGCTTTCGTGGCTGGAGACGGGGGATGGATGGGCCTGGAAAGTCCCGGGTAAGAGGACATGAGTGAGCCCGGTGCACTCCAAGGAAGTGTCTGAGGCAACAGGGAAGTGATCTCTCACCACTAATACCTAAATTATTGCTGACCCTAGGAGGGCTTGGGGGTCACCTGAGAAAAATAGACGTAAAATGATCCCTCCTGCTAAAGCGCCTTTGATGGGCCCTTGATAACAGAGGCCAGGGTCAGGGTGGGAAATCCAGTTTCCAAGGCTGATATTTACCTCGGGTTGCTTTCCCCCTTGGGTTGCCAAACGTCCTTCCCAGTGACAGCTATCCCCTCAAATGCCTCATTCTAGAAAACAGAGGTCAATTCAGTCCAGGTCCTAAATCTCCCCTGGCCGGCATTTGTTAAGGATTCGTGCTGAACTGGGAAGTGGGCTCTTGCAGCGGGGTGTGAATGGGGGAAGTGATGGCTGAAGGAAGATGCAGGGGAAACCCAGGCTGTTGAAGTAGAGAAATCCTGCCTGGGGAAGCTGCTTCTGCCTTTTTTTTCATATTCAAAGGCAGAAAAGATTAGACGTGGGAGGGGAAAAGGTGCATTTTCTCATTCCACTGGGTGCAGAAGAGCAAAGGGGCGGATGAAGATGTAAGGAAGCCCTTGTGATACCATAAGACATAGGAAAGCCAAGGGCCTGAGCACAGAAGAAGATACGAAAATAAGGGTCTCTTGTAATGCTGAGGCACGGGTGAGCTGGTGAGTTAAGTAACTCAAGTCACGACACTGGAGGCTGCGATGCTGAGACGCCCTCGGAGCCACCGAGCGAGCATCTACAGCCCATATAAATTGTGAATTCCTACCTCTGAGCATGGGAACTAAGTGCCTCTCCTACAAAGTATTGGGCTTTGGGAGTGTGGTTTGGATACCCCGGTCACACTAGCATGCACAGAGGTAAAGGGAGCCCCTGTTTAATCCCTGGGGTTACAGTGTTCCTGCGCAAGACGGTCTTTCTTTTTCAGCTGCGCTTGTTCATGCTTCAGGTTGATTTACCGCTACTCCTAAAAGCCAATTGTTTTAAAACTGTGACTAAGCTGGGGAGTAAAAAATTAAGCACCTTGAAGTCTCCAGGGTGGGACAGGAACTGCAGTGTTTTTTCCCTGTTTTGGGGTCTGTTTTTTTTGGGGGGGGGGAAGGTTTGGGTGTTTTTTGCTGTTTGCTGCCTTTTTCAGGGGGGCCTTTGTGTTTTGACAGTCTCTCAAGCATGGCTGACAGAAGCAAACGCACCACTTCAACCCATCCCTTGCATTGCTTTTGAGTGCTTTTAAAAAAGGCACTTAAGAAATCCAACTGCTCATAAAGATTAGCTTTGTGAGGCTAAGAATAGCTCCAAAAAGCTTGGCTCTGAAAAGGCCTTTCCACTGTAAATGTGACACTTAAGGCTTAATTTCGCTGCACGGTTAACTCACGCTATAACTCAAGTGTTGCCCCTAACTCGTGTCCCGTCTGCCTACAAGAACACTTAACTTGAGTACTTTTGACTGAAGTTGGCTGACTTGACTATAGCTCGAGGCAGCATAACTTAGCTCTGACGTGACCATTGCAGGTGGATGCAAGCTCAATGCCACTCAAGCATTGCGAGTCCTCCAGGGCCTTCCCACAATTTCCCCCACCCTGTGCCCAGAAAGGACTGACAAATTCTCTTATAATTCACCGGCAATACATTCACAGAGTGGCTCACTCTATGGCAGTACAGGGAACCAGGGCAAATGCCCCCAGAAACTTATTCCAGCACAGTCCCTCTCAAGTTCGGCTACCTCAAGAGGAGTAACTCAAGGGTAGATAAGGTGACTGATTTACCAGCTGTGAAGATGTAGCATCAGATTACTGACAAGACTATTAACACACCTTTCTACCCAAGAACCCAACCCTGCAATCTTGGAACAGATCTAGCTGATACTATAACAGTGTACATTTAAAGAGCACATCAAAAAATTAACCAAGCCCTGCTGCAAGTAGAGTATTTGCACACGAAAAGTAGTGTCACAGATTCTGGGCAGTCAACAGGAGCTCCTCTATTGCCATTTATTACTACTTGCCATGTGAAGATGAACAGATACCAACACGACTGGTGGTACCATGAAATGGTAACATTGCTGGAATACTAGCAAATGAAACGTGACCTATTTATTCCCCAATATAACTGCAAAATGCATGTTGTGCCAAGTTACTCAGTTCTAAATGCAAAAAAATTAAAATTAAAATAAACCACCCATCCTGCCAATAGTTAAGCTAACGCAGGGGTGAGCAAAATGTGGCCCAGGGGCTGGATGCGGCCCACCAGGCCATTGTATCCAGCCCACGGGGCCCCTAAAAAATTTGGGAAATTAATATTAATCTGCCCTGGGCTGCCTGTTATGCAGCCCTTGATGGCTCGCTGAAACTCAGTAAGTGGACCAAAATAATTGCCCATCCCTGAACTAACCACACTACTTACGTGCTTAAATGAACTATGGGCATCAGTAATTGCAAGAGCCCTGCCCAAGTGAAGAGCATAAATAATGAAAAGAAACCCCCCAAACAAACAACTCAAACAAATCCTGAATGTGTTTTTTGTTTAAATGATTTTTCAATGTTAGAGTAACCTCCTGGTACATTACTAATAAAGATGGTGCCATTAAAAAAAGAAAGCCGGATTGTTACCTTGACTCCTATGTAATGTTTAAGCTTAAGCATGTTTGCTTTGGGCAGCAACTACAGCGGTCAAGGATGAGCTTTTAAAAACTTAATTTCAAGAGACTCTCTTTGGCTGCTTTTGGCCTACATGAGGTCCAGTAAAAACAGAAGTCTGATTTCTTAAGCAACTTTTAAAAAGCTTGTACAACTCCCAAAGAGCAGAGCAGAGCAAATTAGTACTATTAGGCTGATGCTTGGTCAAAACCTCACTGGCGCTGATGGAGTAAGAGCTGCCCCTCGTTTTGGAGACATGTACAAAGTTATTAAGCTCCTGTATGGAACAAAGGAGCTGAAACGCTAGAAGCCACTAAAGTCTGGACTGCTTGCAAGGAGGGTCAGGGCTGAGCTCGGGGACTGGAGTTGTGTGTGTGCATGCAGACACAGCCGAGGCTACCACAAAGACAGAGACCGTCAGAGATGCGCTAGTAGTAGGACCCTAAGGAAAAGCTAGTGGAGAGCTCTTGGGTCGGGTAGTGGCTGGGGGCTGGCTTCCCCCTCGGCTTCAGGCCAGCGCTCCTAATGTTGTATGTAGACACAGGGGATCACAGGGAAAACCCATAACCTTCTCTTCCTGATGTGAACAACCCACAAACCCCCAGATATTGGCTAATTGCCGAGTGAAAAGTGTGACAAATCTCCATGGAGGATCACTGAGGTAGAAGAACTCCCTAGACAACTTCCCCAAGGGTCTTTAAGGTGGGTGGATTGTGGCCTAGGCTCTCTTGGCCAACCTCTGCAGCCACTGCAGGGTCTAGCACTTCTTTCCACTGAAATGCTTGTGTGGGAATCATCAGAAATGGGATATAGGAGCAGAAGCACACAGTTTTGGCTTTGGTCTGTGTTAGGTCCCTGAGAGAGACAGAGGCTCCAGTACTGTGTCTTGGTATGGGGGGCTGGGCTATCGTTTCTGCCAAAAGCATGGTCTGTGCGGTGTCTGGAGCCACTTCTGTTGGAGAACAGATGCAGAATAAATGGAAGAGGTAGGAGTTTGTCCGTAGCGTTGTCACTGTGTGTGGGAAACAAAATAAGGCTCCCCCAAGGCTGCAAATAATTCAGCTCACGTGCTTAAAGCTAAGCATGTGCATAAGTATCTGCAAAAGCAGAGGCTTCACAAAGAGCACAAATAACATAAAGTTATTTAGAATAAAGGATTCTTTATTCAGACTAAAGGCAGGGCTAATAATTGCCTGTCATATTACTCATAAGGCTGATGGGACGTGAAAAAAATAACGCGTGCCAAACAAACTGTGTCAAGAAAATGCTCCGATGCCAGGTCACTGATTTCTACTCCCACCTGTAAGTACCCCCCGATTCTGCTACCATTTGCAGACAAATGGCTGGGGCTGGGGGTGCTCGATCTCAAATTCTGCGGCTGAAAGATCACCCCTGGAGACTCACTGGGTCCTCTTCTCGAGTCTGATGACAGGCGGCCAACAGGGCTGAAGAATGATGTTCACAGTCACTCACTTGGGAGGAGTTTCATACAAGAGTGACTTATGAGATATAAAACACAGGAGACTCAGGCCTAGAACGTGCTAATCTGGCTCTTTGTCCTGTGTCCTATCCAGCCCATTCCACCAGCAAAGCGGATGCTAATAAACGGGATTGCTCAAAGCAGTGTTGAGGGACGGCTGGAACAGCATATCAGCGAGCGTGAATAGATGCGGCTCTGTTTGAATTCAGCAGAACGAGGATGATTTATGCCACTGAGGATCTGGCTCTGTGTGTGCATGTCTGCGTTCTTTAGCAGCATTTGGGAGGGGAGGGCTGACATGGGTTGGGAAGGGTGGAGAATAAAAGAGGTGTCTCTTTTCCAAACCAACGTTTGTTTGTTTTTTTAAAGAAACGAGCAAATCACCCTGTCTGAGAAGAAGCCCTGCAGGACAAAGATGGGAACAGGGTTGAGCAATAGAAGGATAGAGATAATAGAATCACTTTTCATCACAGTCTCATAACTGCTGTCTTGTAGCCATCCTGCTCTTGCAATAGACTTTGCAATGCCTACTTGAGATCCTTCTAGGATACAGCCCTGGGAGCCAGAACCTCATTTGAGTTTAATGCCAGTGAGACTACGCTAGGCACACTGGAGCCAGATTTGGATCCAACGCACATTTTTTTTGGCTCCCAAAGCCCAGAGCAAGGAATGTAAATTGGCTTTGCAGAAGTATGTCGATTTTGGTGCCAAAATTTCATTCGATATCATCTCTGTCTGGCACTTCAACAGCAGGTGCTTCCCGAGGTGACCTGAAGCACATAGGCACAACACAAACACAAACATGTATCGGCTGGGCTGCTGTATCCGGAGTGCAAGGCTTGTGTGTCTTTAGGCATCGCTGCAATCTGTCGCCTTTAGCTAGCTTGGATGCTAGCTCAGATAATCCTCTTCCATAAAGGCTGGAAAGATGCATGTTGTAGCCAAAGCAGGTGTTTTCCCCTGCCCCAGTCTCGTCCATTTTGAGCTGAATAAGTCAACATTTATCCATTAGGAAATATTATTCTTTTATCACTAAGGGCAATTCTGCAAGCCTGGCATATCCCAAGTAGTGCTCAGGGTTGTGAGCAATCCTCTAGCCTTAGGGGGATTACTCAGGCAGAGGAAGGGCTGCAGAACGGAGCCCTAGACTGTTAGGGTTAGATTGCTCTGCCTTTACTCACAGTGAATCATGACTTTCCTTGGAAACAGTTTCACTTAAATCAATGGCCCTATTTGTGGGCTGTGCTGGAGCAGCACAATGAGGTGTCTTTAGACCAGTCCCATGACTTCACAAGGAGCTTTGCAGCAGTTTGAAAAAACAAAATAAAATGGGTTTATTCTCCAGTGCTCTCAAATTAGTATGGGCTGGGTCTGCTGGAGGTCAGCGGGGCGCAGCCACAGAGGGATCACCGGGTGCTCAGATCAGTACCCAGTGGGAGGACTGCTAAATAGATGCTCTTTGGCCCAGCTGGAGAACCAGGGAGCTGGGAGTGAGACGTTCTGGCCCTGTTTTCTTTTTCACTGGCCTTTGAGCCAGTTACTTTGCTTCCGTTTCTCCATCATCCAAGTCGAGATAACGTCACATCCCAACCATATTAGATATTCCGGCGCTCGTTTCCATTTAGTGAGCGGAGAGCAGATACATCCATTCATAGCCTGGGAAGAAAGAGCCATTCGGACAATGTAGCAGGAGGCGTTTGGCACTGGAGTCAAAATAATAATGGAAACCTGCACGGGCTTTTCAAGCAAAAGGTAATGCGACAATGAAGGGCAGGGGCAGGCAAAATGGTTCTACTTTCAGTAAGAACCGGCCACTAAATCTGTAGCGAATCAAAAAAATACTTTCTCAAAGGGGCCCGTTTTCCACCGGCTGCTGGAGTGGATATGAAAGGGGCAGGAGCACTTGGAGAAATGGGAGAGGTGTAGGTAGCCCAATGGAAAGCAGGAGGCTCCCAACGCCAGCAAGACAATAACTTCTCTAATGCAGCTGAAGTGAATGATTATGATTAGATAGCAGCAGCGGCTCCACACTTGTGCAAGCTACAACCTAGAAGTGTCTGCTGCTTGACTCTCTGGTCTCCATTTCCCTCTCTCTTTCCCATCTTTAGGTTGATTAGTGAAAATCGAGGTCTAGGCCTGTAGGGTGGATGCCCCTGGATTACATCCCGGTTTGTGGGGTGTCAAGCTTCTTTCCAAGTTCCTTTATTTTGGTTCATAATGGTGGGCTGTGCATCCTCTCTCATGCTTAGTTCACTTCCACATAAAAGCCTCTGCAGATCCTCGTTATGCTCCTTCAGCTAAAAATCGACTGGAGTACAGAGCTCGGTAATACTTTCTCGTCCATGGGCTTAGTCCGTTGCCCATTTCAGGATAATGTATGCTGGTAGTTTCTTTTAATTTTGCTCTCCTTCCATCCTCAGTCTGTCTGGCCTGTTCAAACTGCAAACACTTTGGAGGAAGGGACTGTGTCTTCTTACGTGGCTTCTTTAAGGGGCCTTACTTGAGATTTGGGCTCCAACGTCCTACCCTCATACAAATAATCACATAGGCACCTAAATAAATAGGATGCTTTTCAGAGGTGCCAGGCACAGTGTACCTCCCATGCAATTTAAAACTGGGAACAGTGGGTGCTTTCTCACCTGGCATCAGCAGGAGCTGTGGGTGTTTTACCATTATTCAGGATATGGCTAGTTTTAAGATCTCAATGCTTCCATTTAGATCCTGATGTTTGACAATTTTTACCCTAATTTTCTATGGTTCTATGGAGGTTTTTAAGACCCGGATAGACAAAGCCTTGGCTGGGATGATCTAGTTGGGGCTGGTTCTGCTTTGAGCAGGGGGTTGGACTAGATGTGACCTCCCGAGGTCCCATCCAATCTTAATTATCTGTGATTACTTTGATTTAGGGGTGAGTAGGGCAAGAATCCATTATATGGATGTAGTAAAGCATCTGTAGCTCTGTCCTGGGAGTGGCTGTGTCTACATGAGATGCTGCCTGCATAGTAGGGCTGTGTGAAATTTCGCCAGCTGTTTCGTTTCGAAGCTGTTTCAACCCGTTTCGAGCTCAAAACAGCGAAATCAAAATGAAACAGAAGGTTTTGAAGCAACTTCCAAATGAAACAAGGGCATGTGAAACATTTCAAAAGTTTTGAAAGTATTGTGCGGCAGCATCACAGGGCAGGAAGCGTGATGCAACGTTACTGTGCAGTAGTCACGAGCTACTGCGCAGTCTGTGTCATGAAAAAGCCATTCCTTGATCTGTGTAATGACTGCACAGGCAGCGTCTTGTGTAGACACAGCCTGTGTCTACTATTTAGTATTCTGTGATACTATCCTATCCATCATTAAAGTATATGAGCCCCTTTCTTATAAAATCAATAGCAAATGAATGAAACAAAGAAAGCTGGCGGAAAATGTCAATTGTGTTCTTGCAGGACAATTTGAGGGCAAAAGCTTTAAAAATTTCTCATGCTAAAAAGGTAAATAGGAACTTCATTTTTCAGAGGGTTATATATTTTTTTTTTTTTGGAAAAACTGGGGACCTGAAAGCCACAGTTTTCTGAGAAAATGTTTGTCGTATTTGAAAAGCATTTTTGCGTTTGAAAAAAATGCTTTGATTTAAGGAAAAAAAAAAAAATCCACCGGTTCTAGAAATGAACTTCCTTGCTGCAGTATCTTTTGACATCCCCTTTCTATGGGTACAAGACAGAAGGCGTAAATTAACTAGATCTGACAATACAGCGATAACGGTGTGGTGTCGTATCTTGGCCTGCAGTAAAGCATTTTCTTCTGTGGAACATCAGCGTCTGTCAATCATTTTAATGATGTGCCAGTGTGTTGAGGGGAAGTTGCAGCTTGACATTTCCAGCTGAACACATCTGCTCTACCCCCATTTAATGGAAAGTCCCCTGCAGACTGTGAGCATATATAAGCTCATGGAAAATCACGGTATCGCTCTCCTCCATACAGGTATAATGTGTTCTTAATCACTGCCTTGGAACCATGATTTTCAATGTGATGGAAAGGTATTGGTGAGATCATATTATAGGAATGTTTGCTTAAGCCAAGAGCAATTCTTGTTTTATTTTGTTTTGGCACAGCCCTGAGTGAGACCCCTTAATGTGATGTGAAGTAGCATGCAGAATTAGACGTGTATATTAATAATCAAAAAAACGTAACCTGGCAGCAATTATGACAAGGCTGATATGGGCATAAACACATGGTATATAGAGAGGCTGGTGAGTAATTTTACAATTATTGCATACCCTATAGTATAGCAACGAATCTGTGGCCGACTAGGACTTCACAGTTGTCATGAACACATGGGATAGTATAATGACTGCTGGGAGATCAGTCAGACTTGCACGCTCTAAAACCACAGGTCCTGCTCACCCACGTGCAATACATGTAAATCCCCATTAGCTGTTAGTAGTACAGGGAGTTTTCCTATGAAGCTGTCAAAGGTTGTGCTACTGGACTGAAGATGAAGATAGGTGGGGGACGAATAACAGAGCTCAGTCTCTATGATATGTTCAGACTTCAGTGTATGCCTGATTTAGTGCTTACAGAAAAATGCTGAGGGCTCAGTTGATGGTGGGCCCACGCACACTTCAGGCATCTGATCCCTTTTACCACCCAGAGGCAAATTATCCAATTTTATAGTACCCTGCTTGATCCTAGTGGAAATCTGAGTGCAAAGCAAGAAACTCGGTGGAGCTGTTTCTTGCGAAGTCAGTGGCACTGTATCATTTTAGAGCGGCTATGTACGGCAGGACTCCGAGCACCCAACTACTCCCACTTGGACCTCCACAGACACGGGCGAGGAGTAATTCCACCACCTTCAGTGCAGTCGAAGTTTGGCTGTATCTGCCCTATTGTGATGAATTTGGGAACGACTTGAGCGCTGCACTTCCTGTTCTGCTAGAACAGAGAGGTGGCGAGGAACCGCGGGAAAACAAGCGGAGAAATGAAGTGGGTTTCCGGATGGGGTGAAAACAAACTATGGGGAGACCGTAACTAAAAGAGCGGGGAGCTGAGAAGCGAAGAACATCTTTGTGAACGGGGCATCCCCTACATACAGCTTGAACCAGCTTTTGGGACTCACCTATTCGTAAGACACAGAATAAAGCTCCTGCCCTTCTCTCCTGCCGACCTTGGTGAGCTAGTGAGTAAGGAAATGCAGGGGATTGTGGCTATGATCTTCTTGGCTAAGGTCCTTCATGGCGTGATGACCATCTGCCTGGGGAGCTCCCTTCAACCAGTTGCTCTCGACATGGTTCACCCATGCAAGTGTGTGAACCACGGCCTCGTTCTTTGACTGCAGACTTGCTAGCCAAGCCCAGCCCATGCAAAGTTGGCAGAGACTTTTCCCAGCAGAGGTAGGACCCTGACAGTGGAAGAGAGGAAGGAGTTAGAAGAGAAGCCGTGCAGAAGCGAGTGGAAATAGGAAGGCCTGCACAGGCTGGGAGAAAACTGTTGCTTCCTCGCACATGACTTTCTATCTCGTCCCAAAGCTTTTGCTCCACGCGCTTGGTTTTCCTCCAGGACGCGCCCCACAGCAGGTTCCCAGTGCCTCCTCCCTTGTGCAGCCAGACAAATTGGGCCTTGTTAAGCATCCTCTTGCCGTTGCCTAGGCGCCAGGGCTGACAGTGTTGTGACGGCTAAAGAGCAGGCTGACAAGGGGTCTGTTGATGCTGAGTGACAGCTCTGGCCCATTGCCAGCAAAATGCTGAGCTGAGCTGGGCAGGGCAGGAAAATGCTGAGCCGGGCAGCACTGCGGCTGCAGGCAGCCGGGGACGGCTGCAGTGGAAGGGAAATCTCTAAACCTTGTCAACATGGTGCCTATTGTTAACAAAACTGCAGCCAGGCAGTGCAGTGGGACTGGCAGACCGTGCTGACCTGAGCACGCAGCCCTGCCTCATTAGTGCTCTCGCTCCAGGGACGGAGGAAAGAGCCCAGCGCCTTGCTTTTATGCAAAGCCATGGCACAGCCTTGGGATGTTTGCATGGCAGCGCCGTATCGTTGTGCATTGGGTGATGCACATATCGCAATGCAATGCCATCTCCCATAGCTTTGCAACGTCTGGGGGATTTCTCTGGCTTTCCTGTGGGATGGTGCGGTTCATCATCTTTGTAAAGCTGAGCATGATTTGTAGGATAACCAAATACCTAGGTTTGCTCTAGATAGATTATCATATAATAGTTAGCTCTTCAGTCCCCTGTGATTTGCTGCTGCCTGACCATCTGCTTTGCTTTCCGGTGCTGAATGACTAGCTGACTCTGATGGAAGGTGCTGACAGCTGACGCAAATTAGCCATCCTTGTTTTTTCAGTGTGCATTAACCTAGTCCTCCTCTAATTTATTTTCCCCTTTTGGAAATCGTTGGGTTGCTGTAAACAAAGCTTGGGGCTGGTGTCCTAGAAGTCCTGCAGATGTGCATGCATTCCCTAGTGGATCCCTGCAACCTGCCTACCCCCTCGCCTGGGACAACTGTGCCTAGGATGAGGTAGGAGCAGTCATTGACCCGGTTGGTGACACCAGAGAGTCACTGACCTTTCTGGTGGGAAAATGGGTATTCGTTAGTGCCAGTTGGGTGGGTTAATGAACAGGGCAAACATCCATTGCGGGCTGGAGAATGAGACCACCAAACCTTTCTACATATCCACCGAACAGCCAGTGGAAGGATCATGTGGGTCAACTCTACTGGACTGTGTATACCGATGGGGAGCAGCTCTTCCATAGGAAGCCATGACTTTGTTTGTCCTCCTAAGTGAAGCACAGTCAGGACTGACCCGTACCCAGATAAGAAACTTCTACGGGAAAATCCCAGGGCTCTGCAGGAAGGAAAACTGAGGGCTTAGCTTGTGGAGCTCCTCCCTTTAAATCAGCACTGCTCCAAATCTTGCCTCTTTGACTTTAAGCCAGGAACTTTTGAGATGCTTCGTTTGGACGGTTCCTGGATGCGTGTCCCTGCATCCAGGAACCGTTCAAATGAAGCATCTCAAAAGTTGTCTCTCGATATCCTTAGCCAGTGACATTTGTCCGTCTGGTTTGTTTTTGTTCTCCTAGGCTGTTTGTTGGGGAAATCTAATATTCTGTGACCAGCTCATACCCCACCCTATTGCTCTTTGATCTGAAGATCAAAGTGTGAAAAGAGCTTGGGCTGATGACAGTCGGAAAATCAACACACGCCTCAGAGAAAAAGAAAACACCTCGTTATTATGAACGAATAATAATAACCATGCTTCCTCTCCTGACATCTCTCCAGATTCAGATCTGTTTGTTTCTCAGATTCCTTGAACTTATCAGCACAATCCATCGAAATATGAAATTGCTGATGTTCGCAGGCAAGTTGAGCCCTTTGGTTACCTACAAGGCATTTGCGAGGTCCTAAGAGCTGCTCATAGACCGGGGTGGGCAAAATGCAGCCCACAGGCCAGATGTGGCCTGCCAGGCCATTCTATCCAGCCCGCAGGGTCCCTAAAAAATTTAGAAAATGTAATATTTATCTGCCCCTGGCTGCCTATCATGCGGCCCTTGATGGCTTGCCAAAACTCAGTAAGCGGCCCTCCAGCCAAAATATTTGCACATCCCTGTTATAGACATTAGGGCTGCCCAATGGGCAATGTACAGTGTGTCCTCTTAAGGGGCCACTGAGTAGGAGAGAAATTTCTTAAAAGCTTCAGGACCATGGGAGTGATTTGCGGGCACGAAGAGGCCTTTGTCCATGCACACACCTAAGGTAGCAACCTAAAAATCGATGTGCCCACAGGGTCCTGAGACCATGTGGATGATATGGGTTTGGTTTATTTTATATAAATCTAAGGATCGATTTCCCTTATGTTCTCCATGATGGAGGAGAGGCAGTTTGATGAGGTTTATATGAAAACCCAAATGATCTTTCTCTCTGATTTTAATACCTGGGTGTGGTGTACTGGGCGTGCTACCATCGCCATGCTCAAGCGGACTCGGCCTTCAGAAGCAGTGAACGAGGTGGTCACTGCTGCTCAAACAGATGCAAATGAAGCAGAGGCCTTAAATGTCAAGGGGAAAAAAAAGAAAATCTCTGCAAGGAGAAGCTAGGGAGACTGATGGCACTTGAGGTCCCGGCGCTGTGTCTCCGCGCTCAGATCAAACCGGGGAGGCTTATGAGATCACTGAGCTTGCACTAGTTCCAGTCTGCTGCCTGTAATTCATACGGAGCCTCCAACACAGCCAGACCGCATTGAGCTGCAGCGGGGTCGCAGGGGGTCAGCTCTGTCACATGGTGGGCAGCACCCATCCCAGCATTTGAAGGGAGTCCCCAGCTTGATGCTGCATCGATAACTCAGCTGGGAGTCAATGCAAAAGCCCCTGTAAGTAGCGTGTTGAACAATGAGGGCTGGCAATGAGTGTCAATGAATTTATTGCCGGCGTTATTTATGCGCTTAGAAGAGAAGTGGTAAGTGGTGGGAAAGGCTTCTCTCTAAGCCTCTCAAGGAAAATGTGTATCCAGTCCCTCCTGTATTGGCAATTTCTCTTTTAGCTTTCCCAGCGAACCAGTGTTTCCTTCCTGTCTCAGACCGTGGAAAAACAAGAAACTTTGCACTGGTAGGAGAAAATGGCCTGGCTCTTGAGTTACCATCTCTGCTCTATCAGCCACTCCCATGTGTCCCAACTTCACACACTGCCTCCCTTTCCCTTTGTAGTACGATGGTATAATGCAAGGATCATCTGTTAAAACAAAGGACAAAACCTGTTCCCAGCTGCAAGGGGATAAAAATGGGATGAATTTAAGGAACAGTGAATCCATCTGGAAGTCAGGCTTGGTAAATTAGACCAGTGTTTCTCAACCTTTTAAGTAGCAAGTACCTGCTAACTTTTGAAAATTATAAGTATCCCCACACTCAATTTTCCAGGGGATTTTATATTTACAGACTAACTTGTGCCATATGTTGGAAGAAGGGCTGTGTATATAATGCTGTGTTATGACAGAGATCTGATGTGGAGTGGGTAGAGTTGCCACCTTTTACACCAGGGGTGCACAACTCAAGTATGCACCTGGGCTAGAGGTGATGTTGGCCAAAGCTAGGAGGGCTGAACCAAATTATTACAGGGGAATTTAAAGTGCTGTGCAATGTGTGGCGCAGCAAATTTTTTGCCATCGTTTTGAGAGGAGGAAGGGGCAAGAGAGAGAGGAAAAGAGGGTGAGAGAGAGAGAGCGTTGGGGTACCCGCATACCCCCTGCCTGTGTCTCGTGTACCCCCAGGGGTACGTGTACCACAGGTTGAGAAACTACGAATTAAACTATGGTGACCAGTTCTGTTCCTGGCTGATTTAAAAATGGAGAAAAAGCCACTGGGTTTTGTAGCTACCTTGCATGTTATGCTGTACGCAACAATTTAAAACCCAAGATCGGCCGAGTGGTTTCCACCTTGGCGGTCTCTGATTTTGGGTAGGGGACAGCTGTTTTGCAGGAAATCTTCTCATTCCTTTCAGTGAGGTTTCAAGCAGCAAGCACGTACCAGTTCTTTTTACAAGATCTTGACTTGCAAAGAAAGGCCTCACAAGCCGGGGTAGGTGAAGCCTGTTGGCAATAGCCAAGCACCCCTGCTTTCCCGCGTGCCCATTTGAAATGCTGGGAAGGCTCGGGAATATTGCAGATTGAGCTGTCTTGGGTGTGCTTGTTGGCATATAGTCATGCCCTTCCGCACCATTTTACTGTCTCTTTGAAGCTTTCATCACAGAATAAAGTGTATACATGCGTGCGATGCATGCACACGGCTTTTTGCTCCGCACCCTGGATTCTCTCTGTCTTGTGCTCCGACACGTTGCTCCCCACTGAAATGGCAATAGTACAAAAGTCAAGCAGGCTTAGCTGAGCTGTTGTGAAAGCAAGGTTGAGGGTTTTGGGGGTTTTTTTTAATGGCTCTTCAATAACAGTGGTGTCCTTCCCAAACCTGATTAACGGCACGGAGCCTGGACATATCATGAATAATAATAATAATAATAAAAACCATGCTAAGAGAGTTTGTTCCCCTTCTTAACGTCCTATAAATCCCTCTCTGTACTTGTAAATAGCTTTAATACACCCTAGGCGCCAAATCACTTGACCTGGGTTAGCCTGCGAGCTAGGATGCTTTCTGCTCGGCTGAGTAGGCCGGAGCCAGGATTTTTCCTCCCATTCTCTGGCTGTCAATCCAGGTAATAGTCAAAGGCCTTATCTGAAACACATTAGACTTTCAGCGAATTGTCTGGGCTCCAGGCCCTTGCTGCTGAAGGCACTCGTGCGTGTAATGTGTATGAAGAGGCGAGACAGTAGCTTTTAACACCCCCCTGCCTCTTCTCTTTTCTTGGCTCGAGTTCAGCAAATCTCCATAGCCTGCCAGCAAGAAACATACCCCATTTGGTTCAAGTATGCATGCAGAGTTAACCGACTGGCTGCAAGACATTTCAGCAAGGGCTACAACCATTCAGTCTCCATTTTTATGTAACGTAGGGAAATCATTTTGGAGCACTGGTGGCGGTAGGTGGGAGCGGGAAAGCAATGGGAATGGGCAGCAACACGTGCACCAGGCAGCGTAAGACTTAATTCTGGGAAGAAACTTGGGTGGGTAGCTTTTAAAGTATACTGGAGAGCTCTACTCCGGAGAACGTGTGTGATTATTTCTTCATAGGTTTCAAGGAGAGAGGGACTATTAGCTTACCTAATATAACCTGCTGTTGAACATTGCCCATAGGACTTCACCCAGTTACCCCTGTACCGAGTCCAATAGCTTGTATTTGATTAAGGCGTCTCTTCCAGCATGGCATCCAGCCTTGATGCAAAGACCGCAAGGGGAGGAGAATCCACCGCTCCCTCCGGTGATTTGTTCCAGCCAACTCTCACTGTTAACTTATTAATCTGGGCAGTAAATCAGATCTCAGAACAGCAGAGTCACATCTCACCACTGCCTGAAGCAACTCCTCCTTATTTTCAATCTTTCAAGCAAGCCCAAGTGAAAAACATGGAGAACATTTCACATCGACTATTTCTCATCTGTTCAGAATCTGAGCATTTGAAATGTCAAAGAGGCAAGACCTGACCTATTTTAACTGTCTCTGGAGTTGGCTCCAAAGGGGGATCGGATGGGAAATTCATGACATTTCTTTGAAAATATCCTTCTTTTCCCCAGACTTAGTCAGAATTTCAAAATTTGAAAAATTTGGACCAACGCTGTGATATTTTGGAGCTGAAAGCAGTAGGCTGTTGGCATGCTAGGATGACAACCTATTATGCTGATCTGTATAGTCTTTGTTTGGACAAAGAAAGGCTTCATTTGGACTTAAAGTTTGTACAAGCTTTGTTCTTGAAGATTTTCATCCTTATTTTATAGTTATCCATTGTGAATTATTGGCCCAGCTGTAATTAGAAAGAATCTACAGGTACTCTAGAAGGAACATTTTATATGTTCACCTTTCTTTCCCTCAGAGTCTTGTAAAAAAGAAATAATCTCAGCAATTCCTGCTTCCCTTCACCTGAGATGCTCCAAATTCTTCCAAAATGAACATGAAATTTTTATTTTCAAAGGAAGAAATGTCCCTGAAGATCATCAAAAGCAGAGAGGGCAATTGTGAATCTCTTAGCAAGTAACACTGGGCGTCATGCAGTTTAGACAAGTCTGGCCAAAACTCACATGCCTGGCTTATTAGGAACTGTACTCTGCTATAGGCTAACCCACATACTAGCATCCTGGAAAACCTACTGCTTTTTTAATAAATAGATGATTCTTCGTTGGAAACATCAGAGAATCTCACTGGCAAACTGAATGGATCAGGGACGGGTATTAGGATACAAGGCCTTCCAATGGAAGGTCACCAGTCTCCCTGGTGAACATCCCCAGTGGTGGGATGTGAAAGTTGCTTGGTGGTCTCTTGTCTATGAAGCAGGTTGGTAGTTTCTTTCCTGGCCCCTGAGGATAGGCATCCTCATTTCAACTGCATCCCCATTTCTAATGAGCCCCAGTATTGTTTTGCATGCAAGTCCAAGCAGTGAAATGACCATGGAGGCTGAATTGCCCATTGCTTCCAGGTGGTTCACAAGTTAAGTGAAAGTCCTTTGTGGAGAAACCCTGTCTTGCTGCTATCCTTTATGCCAGAGATAAAGAGACTTTCAGTCTCTCTAGCTGTCAATCGGACACCTCTCTGGACAATAAATTGCAAAAGTAAAACACAGCTATTTTGCTCTTCAAAAGAGCGAGCAAAAGCAATAAAGGGTGGCTTATAAATTCTGTGTACCCCGTGACATTCGTAAACTCTGACAAGCCTTTGAAACAAACCAGTGTATCCTTACTGAACTGATATAAAATCAGCTTCCTTAGTGACCATTGGACGCGGTCTTTAATTCTGAAAATACTGGTTTGATACTCCTTAGCATGTATATTGTGCACAGAAGATGTCTCCTTAAAAGGAAAAGAGAAGACGAAGAAGGAAAAAAGGTGGGCATGATCTGGGCTAATAGATTGTGGGAAAAAACTCAGAATCCCATTGCCAAGGTTGGAGGTCTCCTGGCTCCATCTACTGGCCAAGAGGCCCCCAGTGCCAGACTTCGGTAAAAGTGAATGTGAGATTGAAAGAATAAGAGTCTTACAAATGGCACCCAACAAACTATGCTTGCAAACCACCATGCTTTATATGCACAGAAAAGAGTAGCTATATGACAGCTATTAATTGAAATGCCATATAAGGCCTGAGATGAACTATTAGGGTCTTACAGTGATGAAATTTAAGCCACGTTGACACGCATCACCCCACTGACTTCTGTGGAGTTCTCCTAGTTTACACCAATGTGAGGGAGACAAGAGTTGGATATTTAGGTTGGGATTTTCAAGGATGCCTACAGGACTTGGATATCTAATTTACATGGGCATCCATCTGTCTTGGTACCTAGCTAGCTATCATGCTACTCTGAATAAAAGACTCACTTTTTTAAACCAGAAAGGCCTGCATTTTTCATTCAATTAAAATAAAAAACTAAAAAGCTCCTTTTCGCACCAAAGAGGTTATCTCCTTAAAAATGTGTCTTTAATGGTTTGTTTTTGGATTTTTTTTTTTTTAACTCTTTTCTTAAACTGAGAATCAGAAAATCTGGGTGCATCTTAAATTCAAGGGCAGTTTATATTGAAGGAACATGGTATGTGTCTGTCTGTCTGCATGTGGGTAATAGAGAAAGAGCTGTGACACCCAGTAAAACATACACTTCTGAGCTCTACAAACAATGTTGCCTTGCAGCACTTGAATTTATCAGTTGATCTTGGAGAAAAGTCATCCTCAAAAGTGCCTCGTTGTGCAACTGGCCCAAGACATAAGTACTTGGCCTGTGATCAGGGAAAGCATCCACCGCAGGTCCAAGGCAGCTGTGCTTCAGGCAGAACTTGCTGGCCTACTTGGCAGCAGCAATGACTTCAGGGGTCAGTCATGACATGGGGAGACAAGCGGCCCGTGGACCACTTCCTAGAAGAGCTTTGTTCTGCACGAGACAAGGGATCATGGGATTCATGCCACGGCGATGCTCGTGTCAGACCATTCAGGCTCTAAAACACTTGCTGCAGCTGGAAAGGGGGTGGATCTGGATGCATGCAGTACTTGAGGTGAACACTAGCTTGAGTCTATATCCTACCAATATAGGCATACCCTGTGTTTCTGAGTTCCCCACGTATGAGATGGAAATCATAGTATTTTAGTCTGTCTTGTTTGTAAGTGTTTGGGGGCCAGGACTGTCATTTGGTACAGCTTTGCCCAATGTCTAGGAAAATGGAGCTCCCATCTAGTTGATCTGTCGATGCTGAAATATTCCTAGGGCTAATAATAAGACATCTCCAGTGACAGACCGTCTCCTACTCTGCGCATTGACCTAATAACACTTTGCAGTAGTGTGTCACGACAAAAACCATGCTAATAGCCTACTACAAAGTGTTATTAGCTTATTGCGTAGTAAGCATCGCTAAATAGCAATGCGCTGGCGTGCACAGTCACTTTAGGTACTGTGCATTTAATTAGTGCTTTATTAAGGAAGTTGTAAACTAAATGCGCAGTATCTAAGGTGCATTAATGAATGTGTAGATGCATCCAGTGTCTGTACAGTACCAAGCACAGCAGGGCCTTGAACTGGGATTATTAGTGAGTCAGCCCCCATGAGTGGGAAGCCATGATTCAATGATGAGTAAAACTAGGAGCCAGGAGAAGGGAATGAAATGGGGTGAAAAGGAAAGCACATCAAAATATCATTGCGGTAGGATCTGGATCAGCTAAGTAAATGTGGTTTGGGCAGCAAATTCCTAATTCTCAACAGCAGGCTGAGGAATTTTAGAGGAATCTGGAGGTTTGTCACTCAATTCCCATTTCAGGCGTTTGGAAAATGCTGTAAACCAGCTGTCAAAATGGTTTATGTTATTTGTTGTCACCATGCTATTGTTTGAACCTTCCAAGTAGTTCTGCCTCCTCCACCCCCACACCAGCCTTGTTTTTCATGGTGAATGGTTTTTATAGTGTCATTAGTACTGACACTAATAACGACTTCTCATTCATAAAAAGGGCTTTGAAAAAAGGGAAGAGTTGGGTCTCTGACATATGGTTAAAAAAAAAAAAAATGATGACATCTTACAGGCCATGTCCTCGGCGGGTCTTGACTTTGCTTTGTTGAAGGCAGCGAAGCTGCAGCAGTTGGCATGGATTTGGCCCCAGGCCCTAGCTCTGGCGTGGCAGACTGGAGATTGCTATTTAATCCACACGAGATGCTTTGGATGACTCTGGGGTAAGAGAGAATCAAGAGGGACCTTGTCTGCTTCCCTGCTCTGTGCCTTCCTCTTCTTGCAGTTGAGCCCTAAGAAACTTTGCCAGGGAACGTGGGTTGGGGTAGAAAAGGGAGCATGATTCCATGACGTTTCTTTCTATACCTGGAACTGGGGGTCTCAGGAAAACCTTCAAAGAGAAGCAACTTCTGCTTGTTGTCTATTTTTGTTAAGCACCAAGCATCTTGACCCCAGCTGTGATCACAAGCCCGCTGTGCCACTGGGCACTACAAGCATGGAGTGGAGAATGGCCAAGGCAAGATGGGAATAGGACATGTCATTTTGTTTTGCCGCAGGCATCCTGGGTGTCTTTGGGAAAATCAGATATTTTTTCGGTGCCTTCCTTTGCTGAAGAACTGAAAGATTTAGCTGTTTAGGGTCAGCCTGTGGGCATGCTACTCGGTTGTACAGTATCTAGCACAAGGAAGCCCTTGTTGTAATAAGCATAAAAAGTAATAATGAGACTGGGGAGGCACTCGGTGGCAGGTACAGAGCATTTTAGGGAGTAAGAAGTCAGCTGTCTAGTGCCCCTTGCACCTATTTTTGAGTGGGAGAAGAATTGCTCAGCAAAACAAAACGATGAAGTTGCTTAAATTCAGTCGAAAGCCTTGTTCTGTGGGCTCCGAACAGACAGAGCGACTTCATTGCCTTTACTGCTTTGGAAACCTCAAAGGCACATGAGATGAAGCGGCCCGTTTCTGTGAATTTTCTGCAAGCCTTGCTTGATTTATCTGATCAATGCTCTTGTCAACTGCAAAGAATAAAATAAAAAATAGCATGTATCCTTGTAGCAATGAAACTTGATGACTGTTGTGCAAGCCCTCAGGCAAACTGAAGCCTGTATTCCCAAGGCTCAAAACCACATGTTTTGCAATAAAATTCACTTTTATCAAAGCTTTAAAGGGCCTCATGACATCCCAGATTGCTTCCTGGGTACAGTAAGGGACCTGACTTAAAGGGACACAGTCAGCTAGCTTAGGCCAAAATGGGATCTGATTGTGAAAAGCTAGAACGTACACAACATCTAATAGAAACAGGAATATCATTTTGATTGTATTTTCATGAAGATTTTATATTTTCAAAGAGTATGACACTTTAAAATCAAAACGGTAATGCAGGGAGACTTTTGCAACAGTTCTAGGCAATACCATGCTCAATCTAAATTACTTCTATTGTGGTTGCACCTACAAGCTCCAGAATAAGGACTCTGAACCTGTTTTGCACTAGCTGCTGTATAAAACAGAACAAAGAGACGGTCCTTATCTTAGAGAGCTTACAACTCATTTAGTAGACCAGGCACAATAGGTAGATGTGAGAGAGAGGCAAGGGGAACTCAAAGAGACAGTGAGGCATGAAACACAAAGATATGTAAAACCACTGCTGATTAGGAGCTATGACGTTCAGCTCTTGGGTTAAAGGCACTGATGTACAGAGGGTTGTGAAGGTATCAGTGGGTGCATCAACACAAGCACTTTACTACGGAGCTGACTAATTCTCTCCACAGTAAAGTGTCACTGTCTACATGTGCACCAATATAAGGATGCGATAAATTAATTAACTCCACTGTAGGATAGTACTGCTTGGGACAAGTACTATCCTATGGCAGAGTCATTTAGTGAGCTAAAATGCACATGTTGATGGTGACTGGGGCTGGCTGGGGCATGACGGTGCTATACCATAGGGGCTGCCTGCCGGTTAGCCCTGCACTGTAGCACCCTTGTGCCCCAACCAGCCCCTCCATCACTCGACACCACCACCCAGAGCTTGGGGCTGACCCCCAAGCCACTGCCAGCTCAGATTTGCTTGGTCCTGGCTCAAACAGCTGCAGTCCTGAGTCCACATGTATACGCTGCTCCTGGGAGCAGCTGACTCTGGAGTGAATTGCAAAAGAGTTTATTGAGCCGTGATAATTGCATGTGTAAATGCACCCAGTATGTCTTAATGGATGGACAAGAAGAGGTGCCATGGAGCTGCACTGGCAGGCCCACGTGGATGTGAAAGAGTTACAGAGTGTGCAGTGTGGGACTGTGCTCTCCCTCTCTTCTGCCCAAGGAACAGCATGTCTAGGGGAGCCAGTTGGCCCACACGGCAGCCCTACATCCAAGCCCCATGGCAGCTGGCCATTTCTTCTTGTTCTTAAATAGGAACGCACTTTGGAGCTGTTCCATGTGGCCAGGCACATACGTCTGGGCTGGGAAGTTGCTTGTGGCTGTCGTTAGCAAAAGGCTGCGGCCATTTCAGATAGGTGGAGGACTCCTTTTTCGGGGCATAAGGAGCAGCATCTGGGCAAGGTTTCTCTTCCTTTGATTTGGGGATGGCCTGCGTGGGATTGCTCTGAAAGAGTTGGAAATGATAGCTAGGCTTTGAAATGAGCATAACCCTTACCCTTAGAGGGACTGGAAAATGCAGGGAGTTGGAAACATTTTTATGGCATTTCAAATGGTCGACTAATGATGGCTGCTCAACGGCAGACTCTATAAGATCACGGAGCCAGAGCCAGGCTGCTATTTTTCTTTGCAGATTGCAGAAATCCTCATCAGAGGTTATTAACCACTTAGCCAAAATCCCACCGGAATGTCCCTTTCTCCCCAGCCAGTTCCCAAAAGGGCGCCAGGGGCTGAATCTTAAATCGTTCAGTTTATTCAAGGGCATCCCAGGATGTGAGCTGCCATGAGAAAGCTTGTAGGGGGTTGTGGTATTTTCCAGCTTGTGTGGACACAGTCGAAATCAGCAGTGGAGTTTGGAGGCATAACTTATTTATGGGCAGGATGTGATAACAGGCGCAATTAATTCTCGTCCCCAAGAATGGTGTGTGTGTGTGTTATTTAGTCTGAGTGTTTCAAACAGAGGTTTGGACCCGGGGGGGGAAATGGAGATTTTAGGTTGCAGGGAGAGAACAGGGGCTCGGACACGTGGGAGGTTTGCTACAGAGAAAATTCTTTTCTTTCCCAACATCTCTCCCTTTAACTCTTTGTTATGGAAATAAGCATGCAAAGATTTCAGCCTGGAGACCAGTGGCGGGACTTCAAAGCCAACCGGGGAGCCACGGGCCAGCAGCGAGGCAGTGACCCTCACGATTGCAGTCTCCGAGTGAGGCCTGCCAGCACTGAGTCACGCATGGCCCAGCCTCAGAGGGGACAGAGAGAAAGGCAACGAGCACGGTCAAAAGGTACTGAAGGGTCTGATTTACGAGGGGAAAATTAAAAGAGTATGTCTAGCTAATGGCAGTGGCAGAGGGTTAGAAATGTCAGAGTGGGCACAACGGAGGCAGAGGCATTGCGAAAGGTGGCAGTCATGCAAAGAGCAAGGACAATCGCTCAAGAAGTTTCTCACAAAGCAGCCGTGGGTCCGTGGAGCGGTCCCCTGAGGCTGCAGAGGCAGCTCGAGACACTTAAAGAAAAGTAGAAGGAGACAACAGACTTGAGCCTGTGCTACTTAGCATGATCTGGGCTGGACCAGGGGCTGGACGAGGTGCTCAGTGGGTCTTTTGTGTTTCTGTTTCCTGTGGTTCTCCATCTCCAGCCGTGTATAAACAGGGATACGTTTAGCAGCTCTTTGAGACACGTCTCACTGATGGCATAAGGTAAAGCCTGTGGATGCAGATGGGAGTCTTTCCATCCCATGCTGACCCTGGGTTTCCCTAGGTTTCCTCTGCTTGCAGTTATGCATGCACCTCCCTCTTGCCCTGGAAGGAAAAGGAGGGCCAGCTCCAGAGCCATGTGGAAACCCTGACAGTTGCGCTGATCTCCAGTGATAGTCCACGGTACCTGCACAGCCACAAATCCTTCAGTCAAATGCATCTCCCCTCCTGCTGCCACCAGCACCCGGCTTAGGAGCAGAGGGGACAGGATTGTCCTCCCAGCAGAGTGGGGTGGTTTGTCTGATTCATGACCCCCTCCACAGTCTTCTATGGCTGGCATTACAATTCAAGCAGGATATTTTAAGAGCCCATTTCTGGTTTTTTTGCACTTAAACCTCTTATCACTTCAGACGTGCATTTCGCAGGGTGGTTTACACATGGCCACTGGCCACCAATAATTTAGCTGTGCCTCTTATCAATATGCCTCCAGAAGGTGCTTTAGACTATCCACAAAGCAGCAGATGCAGCATCATATTTCTACTTACTAGCAGGGGGGAAAATCGATTCAGTTCAATTAAAATAAGGACTCCAAATCCTCTGATCCTCCACAATACAAAAAGGCCTACATAGGGCACTAAAAGGATTTCTTACCAGTAGACATGACAGGATATTTATAATAGGAAGTTAGCTAAACTTTCCTGCTGCGGATTGATGGCTATTGGGAAGGAATAGTGCAATCTTATGTGTATGTATATATATGTGTGTGTATACACGTGTATACACACATGTGTATATACCTACATACATATATATGCATATATATAGATATAGATCTATATATATTATAGATCTATATCTATTATATATATCAATCTATATATCTATATCTGTACATATACACACACACATACATGCACATTATATATATATGTATAAAATATAATTGTACTACACCTTCCCTATATATATATATATATATAACTCTGATTGGCCAGTGCTTACTTAAGTATAATTACAGCACTGGACAGAACAGCTTTGCCACCAGGTTATTGTTTTAATTGTCAGAGTGACCTTGGCTGGCAGTGGGTGAACTGGTGGTTCAGAGCAAAAAAAAAATCACTGGCATAATTTGTTTCCCACACCTTATTTTATTCTGCCCTGTGTTAACTCTCTCCCCATCCATTGCTCAACACAACCAGACAATCCTAAATTGTACCACAAAAAGCAATTAAATTTTTTGGCCATATCAAATAAACCTGAGAGCCAAGGTCTAACATGTGAAGGGAGAAACTTTTGCAGTAACATATCTACCAGCTGAGCTGTCACAGAATGGGCTAATGATTTCCTGGAAAATAAATGGGTGATGCTGGCCAGCAGCCAGACCTTTAAACCTGGAGAGGGCAGAGAACAAGGGAGCAAACAGGAAATTTTTGGAGTTTCACAATGCCGGTGCTGAAAAAAACAAGAGCTGATGGCAGCGAGTCCCAGCCCCTGACTGGAAATCCACAAGCAGGATTAATTTATGGCTTGCTAGGTGATCTTTATGAGATTGCAGTAGTGAAGTGTCATCGAAGGACAGGTCCTCAGCCTGTGCTCTCTGCAAATTCAGCCCCACTGCTTGGACAATGAGCGAGTGAGTGTCCTTGGAGAAGTTCTCCCTTGGAGACCTGGGCTCAGATCCAGCTGTGGCCAAAAAAGAAGGGAGCTTGTTGTTCGCAGCCAATTTTCTCCAGGGAAGGAGGATTGCATGAACACCGCAAAAGATACCAAGCAGCTGGGTGCAACTTGCTACAACTGGCAGTGTCTTCCCAGGACTGGAACAGTGGAAGGCATCAGTTATCATCAGGAAGGTACGTGCATAGATCTGCCAGTGCACCTGGTGTGTTGGCAGAGCTCTGAGCAAGCAGCTTGCACAGCACCTGCCAGCACACTGCCTGGCTCAAACCAGTGCTGTCAGCCCCCAAAAGCAGCCATTGCCTATTTATATATATAATAAGAGAACTTCCTCTCTCGGATCTCCGAGACCCCAGCAAACACTGACATCCAGTGCTCTAAAAAAGGTACCCTACCACATAGCTAGGGTTGGGAAAGCTAGGTATTCTGCCTAGCCAGGAGGAGGGAAAAGCCCGAAGGAGTCTGCTGGTTTTATTGCCTACATGGTACAACAAGAAGGCATTGAGTGCGTGTTGGTCTGCTTAGCCCAAGCTTAGAGCCTGGAAGACACCAGTTAGTGACCACTGGCGAACCAGAAGGAAACGGGGCATCCTGAGTGTGTTCAACAACCGCGGCAAAGAGCCTTCCTTTATGGTCCTCACCCTGAAGTATAAGAGAGTATCAGATCGACAGGTGATTGTGGAGTTTACCAACTCTTCTGGAGCAATACTATGAGTATAGGGCAGTCTAATGGATCAGGCACTGGTGGGACCTGGGTTTGATTCCTTGCTTGGCCATTGACTTGTTGCATGACTCCCTGCAAGTTACGCCCTCTCTCTTTACCCTCCCACCCTTTGTCTATACTGTTCCATTATTCATAGATTCATAGATGTCAGGGTCAGAAAGGACCTCGATTGATCATCGAGTCTAACACCCTGCATAGGCAGGAAAGAGTGCTGGGTTCAGATGACCCCAGCCAGATGCCCATCCAACCTCCTCTTGAAGACCACCTCCCATGGGACCCCATTCCAGATTTTGGCCACTTTAACTGTGAAGAAGTTGGCTTCTATCTCTTCGGAGCAGGGTCTTCCTCTTTGTGCAGCGTCCGATACAAGGGGGCCCTGATTTTAGCTGGGCACTGCCACCATACTTGTCACGAATAGTCTTTCCTAAAATAAGTGGAAGGCTTCTGGTCTGGAGGAGTTGACGCAGCAGTTTTAACAATAAAGCCACAACATGTAAATGAAGGGGTCTTTCTGATGGCCATCCTCTTTCCTTACATGAAACTTAATAGGTGAAAGGGGATGCTGAAGCCAAACAAGCCCCTATTGAGCAAGGGAGAGCAGTTCCACCTCCATCCTATTGACTAGCAGCTAAACGGTGTGCTGATATTCTCTAGATAGCATTATCCAAAACCTCTCAGCCGGATGTGTAGACAGGCCCTTGGCTGTGGTTAGTAACAAACAACCATCTGCATCTATAAATTCAACACTCACTTGGCACTGCCGGGCTTCCCTTTCTGCCCACGGGTTTTTGGGGTTTTGTTTTAAGTGCACGTGTTTCCTTTCATGCCTTTCTGTTTGCCTTCAGTGCTGGTGCCAGTGCCAGTAGCCATATTTTTGCTTGGCATACCAGGAAGGTAGAGGTGCCAAACAGGGGAAGCTGTTGTTGAGAGGCAGGAGGTTTCATTTTTTTTTTCCACAGCCTTTTTAAATTTTTCCCAAGCATTTGACACCAGCCAGAGACTTGCTGTTGGCACTGGCTTAGCAAAAATCAGATGGCTCCTGCTGATGGTTTTTGACCATCACTTACCGGTGGTTCCTGCCTTCACATGCATACAGGGTAGAAATGGGTCGGAAAGCAGGGCCTTGAATACATGCCCCTTTGGTTTTGTGCAGGTGCTCAGGTTTGACAGCCCAGAATTTGTCTCTGTAATCTTGTTTCTCACTCCGAGCCAGACCCAACAACCAGTATGCAATGCCCATTTGGACACAACTAAAGCATTATGAGGACTACAACGCATGGTGCCTGCAATTATTTTGCAATCAGTCCATAACATGTCAGTGAAGTTGAATATAAAAGTCATCCCCTGGCCATGACAGCTCCAAACCTGAACCCTAAAGTTGAGTCTCAAGCTAATCAAGACCCAAACTCTTCCTCTAGATCAAGATGAGGAGGAGAATAGGGCACTGATGTAGTACCTGGGGGTTTCAGTCCTATTCCCAGCCTTCGTACGGGCATGCTGTGGGTGATCTTGGACATACTATACCCCTTCTCCGTTTCACCTCCGATGGTTTGTCCTGTCTGTTTCTAATTTGACCTCTTTGGAGCCAGAACTATTTCTCACCGTGTTCATACAATACCTAGCACAATCTGTGTGGAAACTGGAGCTCCTCTCAGCATTGGTTCAACAAACACATGAGCAACATAAGCAGCAGCAGGCCTACAGTATATGTGCCTGGATATAAAAGGGCAACATAGTCATGAACAGGGCAACACAGCTTCCCTGGGGCAACTTCAGTGAAATAAAGGGCAAAACTCGGCCTGTAATGTTTAAGTACATACCCCAGGAAGGGCTTCCTGTCTGCGGAAAAGAAGAGCTTGCATCAAGGGAGCATGTGAACCCCAGTGAAGTGAATGGGGTGTTCTTACATGCAAGGGATGGAGACTAGACTAGAACAGAAAAACATCAGAAGTATTAATAGTAGGAGACAAGGCACTTCCATCGTGATACGTTTCGTCAGATGGAGATATGTTGCAGAATTTCCATCCTTGGCAGTTTTTAAGACCCAGCTCCTGGATGGGATGATCTAGCTGGGGAAGGTGCTGCTTTGAGCAGGGGGATGGACTAGATGTGACCTCCTGAGGTCCCTTCCCACCTTCATTGGCTATGCTTCTGTGATTCTCCTCTCACCTTCTTCTCTGCCCATTCCCTGACTCAGAGTCCCCGTGCCTCCTACTTTCCCAACCCACGGCTCCTCCTGACTTCTTGCAGTGTGACACACTGACCTCTGCTCATCGTTATTCAGAGCTGTGGGGCTGGCCTCCTGCAGACTGGAAATACATCCCTAAGTCTGGGACCGGGAGAGTAAGAACAGCATCCTGCCATTCCAGCTGAGAGCCAGGCCTGTATCCCTGTGAGAAGACCTTGTAACCTTGCTCAGGTTTGTCAGTGAAGGGCTAATGCTCTTCCTTGTGCTGGAGGAGAGTCCCTGGTTGCATACCAGGAGTGCGGAGAGATCCTGAGCAGCAGGACGGAGCCACTTACGGGAAACTTGTTAAATCCTCTCCTCTCTCTCATTCTTCCCAGGACAAGATAAAAGGAAGATGCCATGGTGAGTTAGCCCAAGGGTCATGTTAAGCACTTCGCACAGGTCAAAATGACAGGGCAAGGAGGAGTCAGGCTCTTCACATTTACATTCCAGTAAGCCCATCAGCAGACCCAAAACCCCCTTTCTTGCTCCACTTGGCCTGGAATATCTTCCTTCTGATTTCCAAATGCCCCCCCGCTCCAGCCCCTCTGGGGGGATATAGGGTTAATACAATACATGGGACCTTGTTTAAGAATTGGAGTGACACTCCCCTGGGGAAAAAAAAGGTGTCTTGGGGGAAAACCAGGAAGGAAAGGCCAGACAGCAAACTGCCCTTTTCAACTGATCATGGTAATTCCTCTCCTCCTCCCACAACTGATCGTGGGCTTTGTGTCGAGAGAGGAAGTTGCAGACAGCTAACAGGCTAACCAAGGGCTTGGCAGGGAGATGCCCATGAGCCCCAGCCCTAGCACAGCTGTTCGCTCTTGAGCAAGATGCTTGATTTCTTTGCGGCCCTATTGCCCCATCTGTGAAATGAACAGTAGGTTGATTTTTATCTACTTCAGAGAGGGCAGAGGATGGGGATTAATTAGCAAATATTTCCAGTGTACTTTGAAGATGAAAAGAATAAAAGCAGCTTTGGAAAGACACATTATACAACAAGGCTATACCTCCAGCCTGTTTTCTTCCATCTGTCCTTCTTTCTGTAAAAGCCCGCTGCTGCCCCTTGCTGTAAAGACAGAAAGAAACCATATAGGAGGCGGCTAGAGCAGAGCTCTCACTCAGACTGCAAATCTTCCAGAGGATTAGGGTTTTACTTCAAATAGAGGAATGTAAATGTGTCTGGCTCCATAGCGGCTGGAAATTTCTCGTCGGAGCCAACGCTGGTCCATACTTGGCGGTGACAAGACGTTTGTTTGCCCACCCTGGTTGGACGACAGCTCTTGGGCTGGAAAATGTTAAAATGGGCTGTGCATGCTTGTGGCGTCATCAGGCGGAATCAGGGCTGCCTGACACAAAGGAGGAGACTTCAAAAAGAGAACTGGATTTAGGTGATTATTCTCTTGGGCTCCCAGTCGCCCGATGGAGCGATGCGAGTCCAGGGGTAAGCGGCTCAGCTCTTCCCCAGTTTCAGTGTAAAGTGTTGAGCTTTAGCTCACAGAATCACACCCCCCCCACCGCCTTGCGATTTTTAGCAACTGGTGGCTGCTGGCATATTTTTTCTTTGTATCAGTAGGTGCAGCTACACATGTGCTTGATTGCAGAGTTGACTAATTAACTCCACAGTAAAGTGTCACCATCTAGACGTGTACTGGTATTAGGGTGCAGTAAATTAACTCTGCTGGAAGATAGTACTGTTGAAGACAGTACTATCTTACGACGGAGTTGCTTGCTGAGCAGAAACACGTGTGGATGGTAACCAGGACCACAGCAGTTTGAGCCGCGGCACAGCACCCTGGAGCGGCAGCAGGATCAGGGGGCTAGCCTCATGGCTCCACAGTTTCGGCGCTCTCGTGTCCCAGCCAACCCCTCTGCCACCCGCTGCCACCACCTGGAGCATGGGGCTGACCCTCCGAGCCTGCTGCCAGTCCAGCGCTGCTCTGCCCCGGCTTTCTGCTGCAGTCCTGGGCACACGTGAGGATGCTGCGCCCAGGAGCAGCTGACTCTGACACAAACTGCACCAGAGTTTATTGAGCTGCATTAATAGTTGACGTAGATATGCCCAGTCTGAATAAAAATGAAGGGCTCCAATCCTGCCTGCATGGGGCAATGGCAATACTGCGAGCAGCAAAGCGATCCTCATGTACCAGGTACACAGGTGAGATACCTGGTGCACAAGAGATCCTCATATACCTGGTATGCAGGTTTCACACACCTCGGAGGTCTGCACCAGTCTGCGGTGGGTGAGATGCATGCAGTAGTGAAGGCGAAGCCCAGCTAGCTCAGGATCCAACTTACACAGTGTGCCCGAATGGTTGTGAAGCTCCACCAGGCCAGCTATGCAATCTGCTCCCTCGCCCTTGGCTGTGCCGATTCACAGCAGCAGGGAAAGAAAGGACCCTGCGGCATTTTCCTTCCCCGGAGAATAAGTGGCTCATGCTGGGTTAGTGGGTGAGCAGGATTTTGCAGGGCTGGGTTCACCTGGTGCTGCCACACGTCACGCCATGCTAGCTGCTGTCAGGAATCATGTGGGAACACTGCTCAGTTCAAAAGGCTTGGATGTGCTCTCTGCTGGGTCCACATGCTCAAGTCAGCCCAGTTTACCTGGGGCAATGCTGTGACTCACTGCTTGGCTTTTGGCTCACATGACCTGGATTTGGTCTGAGTTCCCTCGTTCCCTTTAAAAACCTTGCAGTGAGGCTCTCGCTGTGCTACCATGTAAAAGATGTAGGTATCAGGCGGGATCCTAGCCGTACTCCTGAAGCCTGTGGAATGAAGTTCACCTTGATCCGTTAGCCCTTGCTGGATTATTCAGGGGTAACAGCATCAACAGGCTCCAACAGAAATCCATGAGTCAAACAAAACCATGCATTATGTATGTTAACCCCAGCCCCTTCCTTTGAACTGTTAGCAGTTCAAAAGTCAGCCTAGTTCAAAGGAAGGTCCACATAACTGAGAAAAACCAGGGTGACGTACAGTTTTCCTTTCAAATCCTTGTGACACTTCCCCTTCCCATAGTTTTGGTCCCTCCCAAAACACTCAGACATGTTTATGACTTGGACTGGGACCTTTCTGGGACAGGGACTGACGTCCTGTTCTCTCTGTGTGCACTAGCACCTAGCGTATTCACTCTCAGTGCAGGATGGGGGCTTCCAGGTGCCAGAGCCATGCAAACAAGGAGCAAAGTTAGAATATGCTTTGGGATACTGGAACCTAAAACCCTTGGCAAAACTCAGAGTAGGTACCGTGCCTGAGCAATGTCCACATAGCTCCCTGCAAGGCAAAACCCTTCAGGGCCGAACAGCTCTAAAGACCCACTTTGCATAGAAGCACAGGGGTGCACCTCTCAGTCATGCAGCCAGAAGTACAAAAGGTGGGAGCTGGGATGTTCTGCAGGCCTTGGGGGAAAATTAACCATGTGCAAATAGGATAGAGGCACAAACCGAAACAATAACGAAACCAAGCAGCCCTAATATTTGGGCTCCCACTTATTGCTCTCGGAGTCTGGGCCTGCAGGCAGAAGACACCAGCCCCGGTGCAGATCCTCCTCCTCCTCATCATCATCACATTTCCGGTCCCCAGTTAAGATCAGAGCCACTCTCAAAGTTCACATCAGCATCCAGGGTGCAGCAGTCATGAGATGGCAGGAACCTGGTTCGGAGCAGGAGAGTGAAATGAAGGTGTTGGTCACAAGGAAGTGTCAGAAGCTAATGTTAAAAGGTAGTAATAAAATAACGGGGAGAGATACATCCCGATTCAGAAGTGCAAAAGGACTCTGTTTTAAAGGCTAAGAAAAAATGGACTGCTCCTGTGTTCAGGAATGGACTTCAGCTTTTCAGAGTGCAGCGTAGGTCTTCCGGGAAGGAGGTGATGGTCTCGTGGCCCAGTGCAGAATCGTGCATCAGAGAAGCGAGTTTTATTCCTGGTGCTGCCTCGGACTCCTTGCAGGACCTCAGGTAGTGACACTGCCTCTCCCTGTGGCTGCATTTCCCTACCACGGCAATAGGGACCTATTTTGAGAGGTCACACTTTATAATGAGGAAAAGTTAGCATTTGTAAAGCACCTTGTGCTGACTGAAAGCAGGAGTATTACTGGCCCGCGAGGTGAAATTTAGAAGCATCAGTGTTTGCTTTGCTTGGACTAACAGATTTTCAGCTGTTTCCCATTCTGGCAGGTGGTTATGTTGGACCTAAACATACCTCCTGATGTGGTTGAGATGCTATTTGATTCCATGGCATCCAAACTGAAGCCAGTGGCCTCTTTATTTATTGTCAGGCGGGCTCTTGAACTGGACCATCCACTGCGATGCAGTGCAGGGCACTGATTTACACTACATCTCACGGGCAAGAGCATCTCCTTTGACGGATAAATATACACCGATCTTCTATGAACAGCTCACCCAGTGCCAGCTCCAAAGACAAAGGCCAAGTGTCACAAGCAAATGCTGGGCTGAGTGTGGGCAGGAGAGGGCTGAGGGGTCTCCAAAGTGCTGCAGCCTGTGGTGGTGTTGAGTCAGTAAGGGCTAGGGTGGCCACCATCATAAAGGACAGTCCAGTCGTCTTCTGTCCTGTGTTGATATGAAACCAGATGCCTTTATGTCCTCTATTTTTCTCTTGAAGAAAAAAAAAGAGGACATACTGACATCCGGTTTCGTGTCAACAGAGCAGTGTTTCTCAACTTTTTAAGTAGCAAGTACCCCCTGACTTCTTAAAATTTTAATAAGTACCCCAACACTCAATTTTCCAGGGGATTTTATATTAACAGACTAACGTGTGCCATATATTGCAAGAAGGGCTGTGTATATAAGGCTGTGATATGACAGATGTCCGATCTGGTGTGGGTAGGGTTGCCATCTTTTACACCAGGGGTGCACAACTCAAATATGTACCTGGGCTAGAGGTGATGTTGCCCAAAGCTAGGAGGGCTGAACCTAGTGCTGGGGAAAGCGCGGCATGCCGAATTATTACTGGGGAATTTAAAGCAGCATGCAATGTGCCATGCACCAAATTCTTTGCCACAGTTTTGAGAGGAAAAGAGGGTGAGAGGGAGAGAGTGTTGGGGTACTCGCATACCCCCCACCTGTGTCTCATGTACCCCCAGAGGTACCAGTACCACAGGTTGAGAAACTATGCAGTAGAGGACAGAGTAGCAGAAAACAGGCATGTCCTCTATGATGGCCACCCTAGTGAGGGCCCAATCCACAGTCAAGAGAAGTCAGCTGTAGGACTCCTACTAACTTCTAGGATCTTGTCCCTCAAAAGAACCAGTGGTCAAGCTGGGCCGCAGGCTGGCTGTTGCTCCTTATGGGAAAGTCCTATAGTTTAAACAGAGACATTGAGCTACTCCATAGATTACAACAAAGAATCGCAGCCCTGCAAAGGTCTCCGCGTATCATTCTGAATGTATTTTCCATAGCGCTCCATGGAGCGCATCCTTGTTAAACTCTGAGATTTTTCCCTATAGAAGAAGCTTTTTTGCAATTGGAACAGCCTCGTTGGTTCTTACCGAAGCATGGTTTGGCACCTACTTATAGATGTGAATTAAACAGCACTGCCACCCTTTGTCCATCTGAACCCAGCCTACAGCTGTGAGCACCGGGCAAGAGCCTGTTTACAGAGCAAACACAAGGTCAGTGAAGTATGCAGGGGTGACTCCGTGAGCCAGGTCTTGCTGAGACTGTCTGGCTGCGGCAGAACCTCCAGCGTTTGGCGATAGGACATGGGGATCAAGGGTCACTGTGCTTGATGAGTATCAGTCTGCAGCTGGGGGCAGACAGGTTAGGGGGCTGGAGTTCTCCTTCCAGTGCCTGTTGCATTTGCGTTGGGATTTTCTACGTCAAAAGGAGACTATAAAACTGTCTGAGGAGCTAGAATAATGCTCAGCAAAATGAGATATTTATCTTTCACGCTGAAGAAACTGTGATGAATGCTTGGCTAAACAAGCTCAGTGGACGGCTTGTTTCAGATGGCTAGAGATACAGATGGTATCAAATCTTGTTGCACATGCCTTTGATATCTCATTGAGGGAAAGAAATCCATTAGCTGCATTATTCAGGAAGACAACAAAAAAACAACCCATGGGGGAATGGTTCAAGAGGACTTGAATTGACTTATGCTGTTTGGAAATTTTATATCAGTTGGTTAAGGGTAGAATTTTCCAAAGTAATTAAGTGATTTACAAACCCCAAAGCCAAAGGGGTGGATGTACACTTCTAAAGTCTTTATATTCCTTTTAAAATCCCAGTCTAAATCAGTGAATTGCAATGAGTTTGCAACTCATTAAAGATGCTGCATTGAAGGGGGCTGTTTTCTGATGAAGGTACAACACAGTCAGCAGCACACACCTTCACCTGCGCAGTCAGTAGCACACTTGCTGAACTAGCCCAGGATGACTGTCACAAGCATCTCCTGTTGGTCTGTCAGCACGAAGTACCGTTTACAAGCACTTGACTCTCCTCTGATAACTGAAATGAGGCCACTAATTCAAGCAACCCATCTTCTGAAAATTAATTCCAGACACTGCCACCCTATGGTTTCAAGCTGGCAAAAAGGCACCTTTTTTTTTTCTTCCCGTTTCCCATCTGGAATTATCTTTCCAGTTGAGAAGAAAAAACAGGGCTAGTTTAGGTGTTCGTTTTCAGTGCACTAATGTTCAGAGCTCACCCACTTCATTCTCATGTGTGACCTGAGCTGCATTCGATTCTTCTGCTGTGAAAGGAATCCGTCCCAGATGCAAAGAAATACTCCGCACTGCACAGTGCGGTACTACAGAAAAGCCCACATCAGCTCCGTGTGACCACAGCAGCATACAGCAACTCATGGGTTAATTTATTCTGTTGAGAAGAAGTGCTGCTGACACATCTTATAACAGCCCACTCTTTTTCTTTTTTCAACAGGGTGTGAAGATCCTGGGCTCACTCTCCACTTCAGAGACAGCCGGGAGATATGCCAACATAGCTTGTTGCAGCAGCAGAGCTTCATTGAAGGGTGATCTGGTCCAACGCCTTGCACAAATGCAGGAGGGCTAATCCTGAAAGCATGCCCACAAGGCAATTAGAAATGGGGCAGAAGGATGGCAAACAAACCTGCTTATAAGCAAGAAAGCTTCAATCAGAGCAATGTGTCCTTTCCAAACACCCCCAGTGCTCCATGATGAGTTCTTGCCTGGTCCTTTCACTCTCGAGCAGAACATTTCCCCTGACTTAATCGCAAACATCAAAATGTCTTTCGCTCCTGACCTTTGCCATCCTTTCCAAAGAAATATTTTCGGCCGGGGGTTTTGAAAGGCTCAGCGCTATAGCCCTCGTCTGCAGTTTGTATTTACATAAGCAGAATGTTAATATTTACTTAAGATTATATTGTATTTTTCATGACTGAAGGGAAGATTATTGCGGCATGCCTTTTCTATTTAAGAGATGGGGAGGAGGGGATGGTCCCATTGCTCGCCTAAAGGACCAGGAGACCGGTCTGTGTTGCATTAAGTATGAAAATCAGAGATGAAGGGTGATGGTTGAGGCTAGAAGGAAAATCACAAGAAGGAGATGGAAACACACGCTAAGGAGATTTCTCATGCGATCTGGCAGGGCGGGAGCAGGGGTGGCAGAGGGTGAGCCAGGAGCTATGAATTTGGTTTGGAGGCCCAATTTACATTTGCGATGTTCTTGCACAAGGCGATTTCTAGGAAATCCTTCCCTGTGTCCTCCTTCCACCCGCTGTGCATTATTCTTGTGCTGAGCCAGGTGACTGGTCCCTCTGCGGGCAGAGGCTGACTGCTGTAGGTATTCCCCCTTGAGCACGTCAGCCACGGTCCAGGATTTTTCCATCTCTGTGGGTCTGGCCCAAACTCCACTGAAACGAGTAGAAGTCTTTCCTTTGACTTCCACTTGCTTCCAACAGGCTTTGGATCAGGTCCTATAGGTAGGGGTGTGCGTATGTGTGCGCATGCATGGTAGATGGGGTTTTCTTCTCTCTTTTCATGATGCTAACTTCGATTGAGCGTCCCAGATGCTTCTGTCTGAGGTGGGTGCTAACAGGGCTCCACACCTCACCTCACTTCTTTGAGGTAGGGTGGTGCCCATTACACAGTGCAAAAACTGAGGCACGGAAAGGCTGAGTGACTTGGACCAGATCACAGAGGAACTCAATGGTATAAACTGAGACCCGCATATCTGGGTCATCCTTTCAGTGCACTGGCAAGCAAGTGTCCTTTTCAGAGGCTTACATGCGAACATCCAGCCACCGCAGGATCTTTGAAGTGGAATAAGCTTCCTGGCATTGAGCCGGTGTTTAAAGTGTGCAAACTTTGTGCAGGGCAGTGAATATGTTGTAAATTCATAGGATGCACTAACTGTCTTGTACAAAGCAGCTGTGAGTAAAGAACTGGGTTTCCCAGGTCAGGTGCCTATGTTTGAAGAGGTTCTCCATTTGTCTCTACTCCTGAAAAGAGATTTCTCTTTGAAACTTTTCAGACCCAAATACAGGCAGCTGTACTCATGATAAGTGCTTAGTCTTTTTATTAGCTTTAAAAGAAATGAGTCCTCACTTGAGCAACTCCCTTCCTCTTTCAAGTTATATTGCTCTGCTTTTTGACTAAAATCAACCTGCCTTTCTGTCCTTATCAGTGTAATATGCTCAGAGCATCCTAGATTTCACATCCTCCTGCTTTGCTGTGGAATCTACCCCTGGCTGCAAATTGGCAAAATAAAAATATTCCCAAACTGGGTGTGATTCACAGCATTTACATGTGTAGCCAATGGACCCGTCACTCCAAGCTGCCTGGCAGGCCAATAGGTTTCCATCAGCACTGTGTTGACACGAATATTTTAGAGGGGAATTTAAAAGCATGTCGTCAGATTTTTATCTGCTGTATCTTGGCATACTTCCACTGACTTCCAGCTATGCTGATGTATATTCAGTGAAGATCTCACTCCATTTTGTTGCAGAGAATATATAATTAGTAATTAAATACAAACAGGAAAAAAAAAGAGCTACAGAAAACCACTGACTGGCTAGAATAATAAGTATTCCTACCTAGGAAAAATGTATCTTGGTAACCGCATCATCACAAAACAAATAGCAATCTTTTTGTTTTAAATGAATAGCAAAACACCTGCCTGAAATTAAAATCTATTTTTGAAAGCTCTTGTCCGTATTCCTCCAAACTAACATTAAAAATATTACAGGGAGGAAGTGCATGCATACCAAGAGATGCTGAAACTATATGGCTTCAGGCAAAGGCAGGAAATTCAGAGGTAATCCTGAAATGGCATACTTAGCCATTTATATTATATTATACCTAGAAGTTACGTGTCCCTTGATGCAACCCGCAGTGCTATGCATTTCTGTTCTGCCTGATGCATAGACAGGATGAATTCTAGACCTCTCGGCCTCTGGGGCTTCAGACCCAACCCAAGGGCAAAAAAGGTCAATAAGACTAGGTAGATCATCAAGCCCTTGGGCTCAGCTCCACAAAGGTGCCTCGCTGCCTTGATTTCAGCCACAACCCAGAAACAAAATGAATGAAGGTTCATATTCTCAAAGATAAGTGGGTGCTTTGTTCCCTTTGCAATCACTTATTTCAGTCCCTGATGTTGATCAAAGTCATGGCCAGGGTATGGGTACAACAGAGCAGGGAGAAACCTTTAGACACCTCAATTTTGCCTCTTGCTTGCTATTGCTGCTTTAAAGTACATGACCAAGAGGGCCTTCTTTCAATTTCCTTGAGGGTTTTGCAGCCACATTTAACAGCTGGGGGAAGTGCTGGCATTATACATCGAACCACTTCAGCACTGTCGCCCATCAGCGATTGGACAGTTCAAAGCCAGCACTGACATCTGCAACCTTGACTGCAGGCTCAAAACTGCTACCGTGAATAAATGTGCTTTGGCAAGAACAAAAAAAGGAAGACTGGCTGGTCTGGTGTCCCTTTAAAAGCAAGGCTTGTACTGTCATCCCATGGGGACTGTTTTATTTCCCTGCATGGATCCATTAAATGCATGACCACCAGGTATTAGCAATGCCTTAAAGTGGTTGGGAAGAAAGCAGGAGATGTCAGAGAACAGACTGGCATGTTCCTCTGGAGACCACACACGTGCTCTATTTATGAACTAAGGAAACAAAAATGAAGTTGTCTCCTGTTTTAAAAATACCTGACTAACAGAACTGTGTGGTCTGGCAGCGCTTCCCGCGCCTCTGTATAACTTCCAGGGAAACAAACACAACCGTCGTCGTCTTTTAATTTTTATCGCACTCTTGACATGTCTGTGTGCTTGGAGCTTCAGAGCGCAATGCCCAGCGTGAGCCTCCCAATGAAGAGAAGCCTCCCGGGTATTAATCCAGGCCCCTTTATTTCTGCAGGATTCAGCATTTGAGGTAAAAATTGAAAGAAGAAAAAAATTCCTGCCCTTGAACCCTGCAAGGATCCGTCCAGCCTCCAGTCTCTACGATGCTAAAAAGTCCTCCTAAATGTGATTCACAGCAACCCTGGGATGACAGGGCAGAGATGTGTGACCAGTCCCTGTTCCCGAAGGAGGGTGTTGGCTTTGAAGCATAATGATGGCTCCTTATCCACCAAGTTGAACTATTTTCCTGATCCTTTTTAAGTGGAGGTATCCAGTTGTTCGGAGCAGATGGACTTGGTATATCATTCTGACCCCTTGCACAAATCAGGGTGGATGAGAGGTGGGACCCTTCCTGTGGTCTCAGCCACCCCAGCTGTGCCAAAAGACCTTCTTTTTCTTCTTAGCGCTGGTCCATTTTTTATAAGGTTGCTCTTAGTTTGGGGGGGTCACAGACCCTAAGCCATTATAGAAGCATCCTCCCGTTATTATTTATTCCACGGGAGCACCTAACGGCCTCAATCAAGGCGAGAGCCTTGTGCAAACCTGTAGCAAGAGCCACCCCTTTCTGCAGTCATCTTTCATTATCAATAGGTACAAGGTATGAGGCAAAAGCTGACAGTCATCTTTCACTATAAAGAGGTACAAAGGTAAGAGGCAAAGTTGGCTTGTGGGGGCAAAGTGACTTGCCCAGGGTCATGCAGCCAGTCAGTGGCAGAGCTGGTAGTTGAACCAAGTTCCTTTGAATCCCAGCTCTTTCCCCTGCACCACCCAGGTATCACCCCACCCACCAACCCCAATCAGTGTGTCAGAAATCTGCTTTGAGAACTTTATCTATGGGTGTGTACCTGCTTCTCCTTCCTTGTTCAGCCTTTGGGAGCTCTCCTTTTCTATTAGCAGCCAACCACAATATGGGGCACCTGACCACAAAGCAGTCACAGCCCAGAGGCGGCAGCCACATTAAAGTTTCTTTAAACCACTTGTGCTTTGTTGCTACCTGTGTTTATCTTCTACAGGGAGGGAGCAGCATCCCTGTAGCCGGAATGGGTTGACCCCAAGGAAGAGAGACCCAAGTCAAATCCCAGCACAAAAAGGCCTTGTGTCTGCCCTACCCTACTCCATTTCCCTAGTCCAGAGAGAATATGAAAGCAAACTCCCCAGCTCATGAAGGCCATACCCAGCTGCATGGACTGAACAGCAGTTCCAGAGAACGTATTGCAAATGTATGTCCTGGCCGGGACCATGCTTTTCTTGGGTGGTTCTCATTAGGCCTAATAAGCACCTGTGCAGACTAACTCCTGCCACAGCAGAACAAGTTAATGAACCTGGGTGGCTGTGAGGTGCCAGCCAACTTGCTGCAGTGCTCACTAAATGAGCTGCTTAAGCCAGCACTGGCGCCTCTACAAAGCAAAGCTGCTCCCTTTGAGATCCAAGTCTATCTGCTTTTTTATCACTCTACAGACTTGTGGGCCGAACTCCCTGGCATGCTGATGCTCTTGTTTGATACTTCCCTAAATCAATTATTCAGGACAGAAAGGGAGGGAACTGCTTTCTCATATGCCAGTGGCTGTCAGCAAGGCTGAACTGAGGAGCTGGAGATGGGAGAGTTGCAGGGGTGTGAAGAAGCACCCCAGTATCGAGATGCTGCTTGAATCTCCAAAAACAAGCCAGAAACCCTAACTTTCCCCTCGCCCCTCCTTTTCTGTCAGATGGCCAGTATTTCTCCTTTCAGTCCCAGCTGGAAATACCCCATGAAGACCTAAACCCAGGCCTCCACCAATCTCAACAAAAATGAGTCAAAAACACACAAAAAAGGTCAATTCTTTGAAAGAGGCTGACTCCAAAAATGGATGAAAATAGAAGGAGAGAGCTGCTGTGGGGAGAGCATCCAGAGGACTCAAAGACATTCCAGATCCTTGCCTGTCCTTTCTGACGGTGGGTGGTTATGCAGTAGGGTTGGGGTGAATGCTGTTCCTTTCAAACCCCAGTAGAGCAGAGAAGAGCCCTTGAAATTCCCAGCCAACGCATAAAGGGTGTAGGCAAGAGAGAAATCATGCCCCCCACCTACATGCGTGCAGCTGAGATGCGTGCTCCAGGTTCCTGGTGGGTGTATATGCCCCTTATAGCTGTACATGCACAAAAGATAATGCGTTTGCAGCCCCCTGACTCATGTGCACAGTTTGGGCCTCTTTGTTTTCCATGCGTGTGTCTCGATTTGTGTGCAACGCTGAGAGACGGGAGCAGCTGTGCCCGGTAGCCAATTAACTCAGGCTGCCTCTTGTGAGCTTCTCAGCCCTGCGTTTCATCCTTCCCTCTGCTCCTGTCTGAATACCACGGGCAAACACTGCCTTGCCCCCGTGCTGCTCTGGTGTCCTGCGGGATTGAACACATCCTGCAGCGCTTTAGAAACATTTTACTTGTTCTGTGCATTTCACCCTTTGATACCAGGGGGATTTCCCAGCTTTACCAGTTCAATACTTGTCTGCTGAGGTTTAATTTATGTGGGTTTTGTGAACAGAAGGTTTAATATTGAAAGAAAATGAAGAAAGCGTTTAGAGCTTGGAACATTTTTCCATGGAGATAAGAGCCCAGACTCTCCTTAGCAGAGGGGATCTGGCTTGGAGTTGACTTCCACACTGCATCACATTTGCCATCCTCTTCTTCTTTGTTACAAAGCACCCCTGGTTGCCAATGCCATACACTTAAGTTAGCAACCTAATAAAGTCCTTAGGAGCAGAGTGGTCTAGAGCAGTAGACAAAGACTCGAAGAACCTGAGTCCCATCTTTATTTTTACTGCTGGCCTTGGAGACTTTCTTTGCCATGTTATATCTCACTTTCCCCATGCGTAAAATGGGAACAATGAGATGAGCTTCCTTGTAAAGCATCTGGAGACCTACTTGTGAACAGAGCTACGTCTGTAAGAGCTTGGTATCACTGCATATGCATTGAGACACCTGCTCATCCATGGCTTGGTCTGAGATAAGCACAAGGCTCCTCATCAGTCTGTAACTTCGCTTAATATAAATGAGAAGGAGCAGGACTGACATTTGCCACGTTTGCATGTCCCCAGAAGCTCTCACAGGGGTCATGAAACACCGTTTTTTATCTTCGCTGTGTTCAACCCCTTGGAAGAAATGATCTCATAGGGGAAACTCAGCTGAAACACCGCAATCCTAAAGCAAATTTTTGGCTCAGCTTCTCAGGTTTGGATGGCACATTGCATTCTGGCCTGGGAGCTGCCCTCTCAGTGAGCCGCACCATTAAGTTGGGCATGAAGCTGTCCAGGTGCCTAGGTCCTCCTAGGGCCTTCATCACCATAGCTGCTAGGTACCACGCACGCGTGCTTTTGAAGCCATCCTGGGAAGGCAGGGAGGTTTCCCGGTTAAGAGTCTAAGAGCTCGTGCTCACAATGCAAACCCGTAGCCAAGTTATAATCCGAACCAAAGGCTGCGAGACCCAATTCCAGTTCCTTTGGCATGAAACAACGATCCCTTCTAGGTAGAGGCTCAGTCTAACTTTGTGGGCCACGTCTAACCTGTGAGCTTTTCCTTCGCTAACCCCTGCCTAACGCCTCTGTGCTATTCTTCTCACGGCTGGCATCCGATTCAAAGGAACAAAGGCTGCGCCCGTGCCCAGAAAGAGCGCTGACTCCAGAGAGGAGGCACGCTCACCTGCCTGTTGCTCGTCTCTTTGTCGTGCAGCTGGCTCTTGCCAGTCGGCGTGGAGCTCTGGGCCAAGCTGTATTTGGGCAGGATGGGGTTTCAGGATATCGCAAAGAGATGTTCTGCTTAATCTTTCTATCTCCTGACAGGATGTGGGCAATGCATCCGCACAATAAATTGCTTTATGACCTTGCTTGCTGCAGGCGTTGTAGCCAAAGTATGGACAAAGCTCATAAGAGTCTTTTTTTCCCTTTCTTTTCAGCTCTGGTGACAATATAGTTTCCTTTATGTACTTTGACCTGAAGAGGTGGTTGCTTGCTATTTAAAAAAAAAACAAAAAACCACAAGAACTTTTCCTTGCTTACAATGAGCTTGCTGAATTGTTTCTGTGTTTGTCCAGAGAAAACAAAATACCTGAAAAAAATCAGTTGTCGTTGTTGGAAAAAATAGAACAAAATCAAATTTGGAGAGAGACTTGTTGTCAAAATACTTCTGAGCCTACATTTTTTGTACCGTATGCACTATTTAGTTGTAACGTAAAGGACACATCATAATAAAACTGTGCGTTTTGTGTCTTGATGTTTTCTTTTTAAAGAGAGAGTCTCAGCTCTAAATACATTGCAGGCAGTTAGTAGTAACCTGCATTCTAAGATCGGAGAGCATCTTAAAATATAATTGAGAGACATGACCATTTCATTGTTGAAGCCTGATCTGAGATCCTGGAGGACAGATGGGCAATTTATTTAATGGCCATATTGAAATTTTTTGGAGGGGGAAAAATCCCGTGCAGAGTGCAATCAAGTTTTTGTTTTTAATTCTTTTTGGGTGAGTCAACCGATAGAAAAGTATTCATTTTAGGGCCACTGAAATAGTTTGTTTGGCTTTTGTCTGGAAGTCAATAAAGATAAAAGAGATTTCTAAGTGGCAAACCATTTCAGGTAGAACATTTGAAACACTGCACATACAAAATGTCCAATCTTGCCACTTCCCAATTTTCAGATTATTTTTTTTACAGGAGACGAAATCAGTAAAATCAGCATGTTAGTGAAATCTCCCATTGCCAATCTTTGTGATTTTCACCAAATCAAAGATTCATGCCAAAAAACCCATCAGGTCTACTCAGGACCCCTGGGATCCCTGCCTGACTATGCTATAGATTTGCCACAGGGCTTTGGGTTAATGCCATAAGCTTTCAATGCTTCACACTTCCATCTATAAAATGGGGATGCCAGTTCTTCCTTTCCCATGTCCACATCTATTTTGTTCTGGATCGGGGTCTGTCTCTTAGTAGAAGATTGGGCAGTACTTGGGATAAAATACATTGATCTGGGTTGGGTTCCCTAGGAACTTGCTACAGTCATACAAATACAGGATTTCATATATTTCATAGACATCAGGGCTGGAAGGGACCTCGGAAGATCATCGAGTCTAGCCCCCCGCCCAAAGGGCAGGAAGTCAGCTGGGGTCATAGGATCACGGCTGGGGTCATAAGATACCAAGCTGGGGTCATAGGATTGATGGATTTTAATCCCTTTTTTTAGAAACAGATTAACTGTCAGGCAAAGAAAATAAAGTGACCTGCCCAAGGTTACAGAGCTAACCAGTGGCAGAGCTGGGGAGACTGTCTGGAATCCCAATCTCCTGTTTTGACGTGCTCTCCCGTGCATGCACAACACTATACTGGGTTTGGCTCAACAGGGGTAACCAGCCGGACAGTTCTCCTTGAATGTCAGACCCTCCCGAGATAACACGTGCCGAGGAGAGGGAGGGAATTTATCCTCCAGAGAGAGTGCTTGCAGCCGGCAGCAAATCCATGGGAGGCAGGATTATGAGTGCACCGTTATGAGAGAGTGTCATGTCTGGCCCATGCCCAAGACTCCCGATTCCTCGAGTGCTGCAGTCAAGCTGCCAGAAATGCAAGTGTCTGGAATGTGCATTAAAATAAATATTTCCTTTCAGGTACTTCTTTCATCTAAGAGTTGCCAGCAAGGCCAGCAGGCCTATGATCCAGCCCCATGGTTTGGCTTGGGATCTGCCTCCTGATCCAGAACCCGCTGTCAATTCCTCTCGAACCAGGACTGTGGCTTGACTGCAGAAGCCCCGGCCCCATGGCCCGTGGGTATCCAATCCATGGGACATGAGCTCACTCCTGCCTTCCAGTGTGGTGCTCGTGACTCCAAAAGGTGCATCCTGCTGAATAAGGCACTTTGGCTCTGCTCTGCTTCCCCACTGTGGTTGGGTGCCTGATATATACCTGTTTTATTTACTTGAGTTAATTTAGAAGGTGCAAATCTACCTTACTTAAGACTAACAGAGCTAATTACATCTCTGAATAGGTCCATTTTCTTCTGCACTGCCGGCACCCAATGCATTACAAATGCCAAGATGCTCTGATCAAAGAGCAACTTCTGGTTATTTGGATCCCTTATTAAAAATAGTACAGTGGCCTAGCTGGTGTTAGCTCTCTAGGGTGGTTACTGTACCATCCTCCAGCATACATTATTGCCTCCTGACTGCCCGAGTTCATTTGTCTGCGGTGATAATCTGGTTAACGTTACTGCTTTTGGTCTCTGTAATCTACCCTGGATGTGATAGAGTTGTAGTTGCAGCTGTGCTCCTCCTTAGCTGGCACTGACATGACTGCAATGTCTGGAGCCATCCAAGATGCTGCGACTGTATTTCTGAAGCACACACCTAGATCTTCTAGTCAGACTTGAATTCAAGTCTCTCCAACAGCACAAACCCTTGCTATTTGAGCTAAGGGAGACTCTTCTTTAACTCTCAGCAGTCTAGGGTTGATGGTATACAGTTCAGTCTCTTTCTATCTTGATAGCTATGGCATGCACACATGCCATCGGGTCATCGCAGTGGTCCTCATGAGTCTTTCTTCTTAGGTAACCAGCAGTAGCGAGGACTAAATGACACGATGGTTTGATGGCCATGGCATCAGTTGGGATTTCTTGATGGGGAACGATGTGTTGAGGGATGAGGTGCAGAGACAGCCAGTCACCAGCCCTGTGCCGCATTCGGAAGGAAGCCATTTGGCACTTTCAGCGAGCTCTCGCTCTCTGCTGCTTCACAGCGCTCATCTTGCAGAAACGCTGCATTGCTGGAAAAGAATGATCATTGTACCTCGCCCCACAGATACGGGTAGGAGATCTACAAATATCACGTGGCTGAATAAACCCTGGGGAGTTGTGTGCCCCAGCACCCTGGGGCCAAGTAGCTGCCTCGCAAGCTAGAACTGCAGGAGTAATAGCAGGGCTGGCTTGAAATGCAATGCTCTGGTGAACGGCTCGATGAACTATACTCATCATTGTTTCTCATGTGATTGGCAACACGTTTGTTTGACAGGCCGCATGGCTTGTTTTACAAACAGTGCTCAAGGTTTTTGCTTTTTTTCCCCACCCCACTTTAGGCTGTTTGTCAGACACTACATTAATGTTTTACCCCTTGTTGTTCCCTGTGGTTAGCTCATATCTAGCTCCAGGCCCCGTGAGCTGCATAAGGAGATGGAGCTTTGCTTCTGGTGGGCTCTTTTCACCTTTCCAGGATTTCAAATAGGCTGGCACTAAAGTAATATTAAACACAACAAATGCAGAACAGAGTTTCTGATCACATAATGCAGCATGTGTACGGCGCCTAGTGCAATGTGCTCTGGTAACTGGGATTGGCAGGTTATCACCACAGCACAAAGCGTGATTAAGAAAATGATACCAAGATTTTAAAAAAGCATGCAAGGTCAACAACACTCACATCCCTCCAGTGCTTCCTTCCACTGCCCCACAATGGCACAGCGAATGCCTCCACTACAAAACTATTTCACCAGGCTTTTGGTCACTAATGCCAGGTATGCGCAGCTGGTGTGGCGGAAGAGATTAGCTTTCACCAGCAAGCCTAGGTGCTAATGCCCAGGAGCTAGCACAAGTAATACCAGCTTCTGGTAGGTGCCCTCTGTGCTGCTGCAGCTTCCCTGTCCTCATTACCTGAGCTAAACAGTGTCAGTCTAGTCGCGGTGTGCTTACACATGCTGCAGTCACACCGGCTGGCCCAAGCATACGGCCTCTCTCTGCTGGAGGCTCTCCAGAGTTTGCAGCCTCGATTACAAACAGCTCTTTGTAACCAGTGCTCTGAGCCCTGTGGCCAGCATGAATCTCAGCAGCGCTTACTTACCAGAACATGGATTCCCAAAGTATGTTGGTTTATAAAACAAAGTGGCTGGGCATGCTGGTGGCCCTGGGGTTGATTTATATTCAAAGATCCAAAGTATATAAAAATGTCTTGCACTTATGGATGTGCTGAGGATGCACAATGAATGTGCTGAGGATGTGCCTGGTTGGGAGGCAGCTGAATGAAAAGGACCCCGGCGGAGGTTAGATGCGGGCCCTGCGTTGACTGCAAAGGGGCTGTCAGGTGTTTAAGGTTAAACACGGGCTTCAGAGGTTGGTTGGATCGGGACCAGAGTTCTCAGTGTTACACTGGATGGAGAAGCTACGTGGAACGAGCGGTTGTATCCTTGGTGGGCCGTGAATGAATACAAGGGAAGACTGATCCGATTCCACCTAGTAGGTACCTACCTAGGTGTCGAAGTGTTGTCTTCTTCTTCCCTCCTCTTAGGTTGAAGACTGATCCAATTCCACCTAGTAGGTACCTACTTAGGTGTCGAAGTGTTGTCTTCTTCCTCCCTCCTCTTAGGTTAACAACCTTTCAGGGACTTGACCAGGGTGAAATAACTCCCCTTTGCTGCTGAATGCTGCCCTCTTTCCCACTGCTGGACGAGGCGCTGAAATAAAACGAAGAAAGATGGTTATTTATCATTTACATATTGCAGCACCCCTGGGATCCAGGCAGGGACGCACTGTGCCAGATGCTGTACCAACGCCCCACCAGCAATCCAGCACAGAAGAGAAGTTCTGCGGATGCCTTTGTTTCTGTGTTAGCCCGTCTCTCAGTTTGAGCATTAGGCCAACGTCCAAATCAATTCTTATTTCTTCCAAGCCAATCAGTCTGTCTCAAGCTGGACGCTTGGTGTGTTTGACACACCCAGGGGAGCTGAGCCTACCACAGCCTCCTATTTGCTTTCTAAAGCCTCTTGTTCGTTCTATAGCTTGTGTTGGCCCAAGGTGAGTTGTTTCAGCTAGTAGTGGCCGCACCAACGTTTCGCTTTGGCTACTCAAGTTAAAAAAACAGAGACTAAAAACACAGCCTGAGACTGTGATGGACAAGTGTGGGATAACATAGTGGTTACTGTTCCCAATATATGGTGACCCAGGCTTTTTAGGGCCTTTTCTATAAGTACTGGGTTCACAACTGTATGGGAAAAGAAAGGAGCTATAGAGCACAAAAGGTTGTCAGTCATTAAGAAATGGGCTGCTGTGTTGTGTTCCTGCTATGGTACCAGCCAGAAGCGAGCTCCAGTTCTCAGTGATGTTGGTTGTTGCTGTGTTGGATGCAGCTCTGAGCTGTATCTGCATGTCTGTGGAGTGAAGATGAACTTGCCATATAGTGCCCCTTTGCTAGCTTACAAACCTGGAGACCCCTGCATGCAGGGTTCCATAGAAGCACACAGATTTATTAGTAATAAACAGGAAAAAATGGTTACTTTCTATGCTCAGGAAAAATTGGAAGTCGTTAAAGGAAAATGCATGATAAACATGTGCTCCCAGCTCCCTGTTTCGGTATGCAGAATTCAGAGCATCTTCAGAGGAAGCATGTGAGCACCTGTGAGCAATAACTACAAATAAATCTTAAGGGACTTGCAACAGACTCGCAAGGGAATGGTAAATGTGTTCTTAGAAGCTCTTTACAAAGTGGATCCTATTTGCACCGGTCCCTTGCTCTGCTTAAAGATGCTCTGAGCTCTGCAGGCTGAAATGGAAGCGTGTGAGCAACTTCTGAATAAAGCTCATGTGTTTCTCAGTGCTGGCACCGTCCTCTGAGGCGACAACAGATGCAAGTTCTGTTCCTGGCTCTGCTACTGACTTGTTCCCATGCCCCTGGCAAGTCCCTTAGTTTCTTGGTGCCTCAGTTTCCCCATCAGTAAGATATGCCTAATGATATGTACCCAGCCTCAGGATACATTTTGCAGTCTTTGCCATATAAGTGTCAATGATTCTTACACCCCAAGGGCAGAATGCGGCTGATCAGCCATTAGGATACCAACCCTGACCCTTCCTCTTGTAATCATTTCTGGCTTTAAAACTGAACCTAAGTTATTTAGGGCTAATACAGCTGGGATTGGAGTCAAACCAGGTCACAGGCATGCCCATAATCCAGAGCAAGGCTATTTAGGGCCCTGGCCCTGTGTCCGTCTGCCTGTGCCTCTGCCCACTTGCTTGCAGGCTGCCTATGTGGTTCTGCGGTGGTGTGAGTTATGGTTTCAGAAGACTGGGAGGGAGCAAAGACTAAGTAGCTGAGGATGAATAGCGGTTTTTTCTGCAGCTCATTAAGCTGGTAATAAGCACCTTGCTGTATTACTTTTGGGAGCACGTTCTGGGGCTGCAGAGGAAAAGGTGGCTAATGCGTTTATTCGCACGTTGCAGCTTGGAAAACTGCTTAATTTGTAGTTCTTGCCGTTCCACTCAGGGGCTTGGTATTGTCAGAGCAGAGCCTGCTGAAAGCTGGCAAGAAGAGAAGCACTTTCTTTCCTGTGCCTATCGTAGATAATCCCCTCCCCAACTTGCAGACAGCTTCCCCACCCCTCAAATAACAGAGACCTCATCTCCACGGCAGCTTTCCCTGTTCTAACTTGGGGAACCAGAGAGAAACTGGGCTGGCCTGCATGTCCTGGCTAGAAGATCAATTCACGTTCTGACCTTGTGGCCAGGAACAGTGCCATTCAGACCACCAGGACCTTAACCTTGACCTGGGAAGGGCTTGCCATAAATGACACGTCCCTCTTGCCTCCGCTTTTGCAGGTTCCAGATATTTTCTAAGCTTGGAAATGCACATATAGATTATAAAGTAATTTCCCATGTGGCCACATGCAGTATTTTTGCCTTCACACCTTTCCTGATCACAGCAGACTCAGGCAGGAGTCTAGATCGATGCCCCATACTACTCTGCGCATGCACAGGTGGGCGCAGGGGCTTTGGGGTCACTGTTTCCCCACCCTATGGAGATGGGTGAGGCTGAGCAGGCAGTGGAGCAGAGCCAGGGCAGGGAGAGCAGTAATCTGTGCCAGGAGCAGGGAGGACTCAAGCATGGAATTGGGACCTTCTTGGATGAAATCTGGTCCCTACTCTGGCCTTAGGCCAACGCAACTCTGAGCTGCTCCTCTAACTCTGATCTAGTTGCAAGCCAGGCAAGATTTGTAAAAGTTTGTGTTGAGATGCAGAATTTGATCTCACTTGCATTCCCCCATCACCAAATTATTGCATCACCAACGGGATTTTGGCAGGTAGCCTTCATTCATAGCTGGGCTTGCTTAATGAGGAGGACTACAACCAAGTCTTGAGCCACCATTTCAGAAAAAAAAAAGTTTGATACCATGATCTCCAGGCAATTTTACTTCAGGAATTTCCAACCACCCGTGGGAAAAATCCACTATGAAGTAACTGCATCTTCCAGCACTGATTGTTATACATGCTGCACCATTGGATGAATGAGGGAAGAGATAAAACCATATTGTCATGGGGGAAATGCTATTTCATGCAACATGTTGAAGTCCTTCCTGTCTCAAAAATATGCCTAACATTAAATCTGCCATTTGAGATTATCATGTACTTCTCTACAGAGACTTTTACATTTGAAATATGAGTGGCCATTTGAGTTATTCTGTTTATACTAAACTCTGTGGTCCCTCCCTCTACCTGTACCTATCTGTAAAAGATTTTTTGTATGTTTAAAGATTATTGTAGTATTATTTGTATGCTTAAATATAAAGATGACAGCATTGAGGTTTAGGTTTTTTAAAATGGAAAACAAGCATCTCAAACATTTTTTTACAAATACGATGCTTGACTAAAAATTCACCCTCTAATGCAGCAACTGTCAGCTGACGGCAAAGTGAATGAGTCCAGTGGTTTTCACAGAAGTCACATTTTTTTCAGGTTGCAAAATATTGGGAGACTTTGAATTTTAATTTTAAAAAATGTAACAATTGGGATCATTCTTACAGTAACATGAAACTACCTTCAGGAGCCCCATATTTTTACCAACTCTCCTTTGCAGCAAACTGCAAATATTAGAAAAGATCCATGGAAGTCAGATATTGGATTTACAAATGTGAGAATCTGCATAGGAAAGTAGATGTTATGAGCAGAGAGAGCTAGTTAGCTTATAAGATGCATCTCTGCCCTGCCTGCTAGAAGTTAAGTTCATTCAACTGAAGTACGTAAATCATATCAGATAATCCAAGCGCCCTTTCAAAATGAGTCAGTACTGTATCCTTCACATGCTGCATGTTCACCAGGAAAGAAGGAGGAAGATAGCTTGAAAGGTCTCAGGACAGTAAGGCATATTTAAAAAACTTTTCAGTTTCCAAAAAACTTCTTCCAGGAGCTGTGCATTTCAGGCTCCATCGAGTCAGCTTCTGGTAGCAACCCAGTTCATAACTACCTGCAAAGGAGTACTTGGTTTAGGCTGTGGTTCTCAACCTTTTTTGTCCCAGGATCCATTTGAAAACATCAGTGACCAGTCCTGATCAACTGCCCCCCCCCGCAGGCACTAGCCCCCCAGTGTGTGGGGCAGCGGGTGGATGTGTGGGGCAGAGCGAGGTGTGTGCGGGGCCTGGAGGCTGGGATTCTGCCAGCCTGCCAGGGAAAAGGCATTGGTTTCCCCCGTTTTTCTCCTTTAAAGGAGCATCCATTTTTAAAGTTTGTTCGTGACCCTTCCGTATATTCTTGCCACCCACTTGTGGGCTGCAACCCACGGGTTGAGAACCGCTTGTCGCTAGTATGCAGTGGAATAATTATACTTGAGCTATTTCAAAATAGCTATTTCAGAAACCAAGTTAATGCAAAGGCCCTTTCTGCCTTTTCCTAGTGCCTACCTGGAGAGAAATCAAAACTGACAATGCAGGTGCTCTAGCCTACATCTCAGCCATAGGGTCTCACACGAAGCCAGGCTGTGTGCAACCTATTGCCATGTGCACTCGTGAATCCCAGTGCTGCCAATACCTATATCATTACCTGCCACAGCAACTCCATGCCCAAAGCTCGTCCAATTTTCGTGAGAAGGCTGAGAGCTCCTGGAAACTTTGGGAGTGGGGGCCTTGCCAGGCTGTTGTAGAGAAGAGCCAAGAAAGCTGCTGGCCATGGGGTCTACGCATTGCTGCTGGGGACGGTGAGGGCAGGGGTGGGAGGAAGGGGTGGGCTACTATCTGCAGAAGGCGAGGTGATGGTATTACAGCTACTGCCTTTGTGAGCTGCCGGTTCTCCCCCTCCTCTCTTGCCTGGCAGGCTAGACTCCTGATCCACAAGGCTCTTTGTCTTTCTGTCTGCTCAGGATGAGTAATGTTTATGCTCATTTATTTAATCCCTGCTACCTTAAGATGTCCTCAGGCCAACAGTAATGTCGGATCAGAGATTAATAGGAGGCTTAAGAGCAATAAAAACAGAGGGCACAATGCAGGGCCATTCACCTTCAGTACAGCCACTGCAAGAAGCCCCGTAGTATCGAAGAGCCCAAACACACTGGCTTGTTTATTCATTTCGGGGCTGCTCCAAAGCAAATCGAAGTCAGTGGCTCAGGGCCTAGAAGGGGAGCCATCTCTTTTCTAGTGCACTGCCTTCAGCTGGAGCAGTCAGCTGCTGAAAATAAATTGGCTGGGGAAATTCCACCAGTGCCTTGCCCCTGCTCTATTTTCCTTACCTGACCCAGCCTTGGACTCTCCTCCAAGGGATAATTATCGGGTACGAGGGTGCAGAGCTTGTCCCAAGCCATCAAGCAGGTGTTTTTGCCCCTGCTTAATAGCAGTGTAGGCTTTTCCCTACAGCGGCAATAAGAGTAGGGTTCTGCTGTCTTATTTCAGAGGAGCCTGCAGTGGTATTGCTTTGGTTTAGGCAGATAGATCCAAGGGGGGTAGGTGCAGAAGTGAAGGATGAATGCAGGGATAGCTATTGAGACTGAGAAGCCCACATGAAGATGTATGCCTTCATATAAGACCGCGTGGCAGGATAGATGGCTAGGTGTATTTGAGGATGGGCAGGGTTAAGAGTTCCTGGTTGCCCGTCCTGTGCCCAGACTACTAGGACAAAGGCTACGAGCCACTGCAAAACAGGCTTCGCTCAGAAATAAATGTAGACCACCTGGGTCTAGATTTGCTGATTTCCCCCCATCTCGCACACATTATTCTTCAGCATCTTGTATTGAGAACCAACCGCAGCTCAGGCCTGGCTTTATCGGATGAAAATTTCCATTTCGCCTCAACCTCTGTAGCATGCGGTGCTGAGACGGGACGTGAGCGTGGCGAATGGTGCCTGGGCACGGCGTCGCTGAGGCTGCGCTGCCGATGGGCTGTTGGCTCACCAGGCATGTTGGCGCTGTGTCAAAGGCCTCACACAGAGAGCGGGTACGGCTCCCGCGCCAGCTGTTTGTTTATCCATTTCTCCAAGGTGCGTCCGGGTAAACTCCACGGGCCTGCGCGTGCGTGCTCGCACACACACACGCACACTGCACGTCCCACCAGGCTCAGGGGATTTGTGATGCCACCTCATGGCAAGGCAGCCCAGCGTGGCGAGCACAGCTGGAGGCGCCAGCTGTGTCCTGGAGCTGGGGGTCCTGCTGCTGGTGCCCCAGTGCCATGATTAAGATGCCAGATGGTCCCAGGGGTGTGATGGACCTGTGGGCTTCTCCGTGTAGGCATTCCTTGGGACAATCACGTGTCAATCCTCAACACAAGGCGGCTTTGAGTGTCCCCTTGTCCCTTAGCTTCGCTCTCCCCTGGCTCCATCCATCACGACATGGGTGGCAATACCCTATCCAAGCAGACTTACGCCTTCCTGTTGTTAGATTATTCTTGGCAGTCCCTGCGCGCCTCATAATTAGCTCTCTAAGAGGGCTAAGAAAGATCAACACACGCTATGCCATTTTGTCTGTGAGGCAGGAGGCAGAGGGGAGGTGCAAAGGGAAAGGAGCACTGGCCTGTGGAAAGGGGCCCCCTTGCATTTCAGTCCGCGCTGGAGCTGATAGGGGGTTATCACTATCAGCACGGCAAAAGTGTGAACGCCATTAGGGGAGACCTGCCCAAAGCAGCTATCCGTAGCACTGTAGGAGCCACATCGCCGTGCTCGGATGCTACGTTGTTCCTAAGTGACCGCTGCTGTTACAGGGAGTGACGTGTGAATAGACCGTGTGTTAAAGGAATGTCGATTAGAGGGGGTTGCTGTAAACAAGCATCGGCTGTACAAGTCATGGTGTAGCCACTGCCGCTGGGAGCTCAGCGTGGTGTATTCACCCAGCTTCTGAGATGGGTTTTGTAGCCAGGCTGGAGTTCCTGCCTCGCACGGCCGCACAGAGCCCAAGCTCGGCAGCTTAAAGCCAGCTTTAGTTAGGTCTGTCCAAGCTGCGGTCACGTTTCTTTGGATCCAGCATAGCCTTGAAGCAGCGCGGGGGAAGAAGGGGTTAATTTAGCTGCATGGAGGCTCTAGGGTGCTTGGTGAAGCTGCTGCCACAGCTGCTCTGTGCTCTGGAGGAAATAAGGTGGATTATAACGCGTATTAGCTGGCAGTATCCCGTAGGTCACCCTGACTCCAGAAGGGCTTATCTGGCCTAAAAGAAAATCACAATCAAGCTCTAATAATAAGGTTCATAGAAAGATATTAAAGGACCCAGGAAAAAAACAGCGCACTCACCATCACAAAGCCACATCTGTGCCCTCCCAGACAAGGCCAGACCAGCATCAGCACCATTTACATTCCACTTCAGCACCTAGTATGTCTTGTGCTGCACATGCTTTCCCTGTAGCTCTTCTCCTGATTATGTTTGTCATTGCCACGGCAAACCCTCTGCCCCCAACGCTTTCAGTGGCCTTGGGCAAGTCCCTTTGCCTTCTTGTTCCATTATTTCTAGAGTTCAAGATGGGGATTATGAAACTAACCTACTTCCAGGCTGTGCCCAGGATGGAGGGAGTTCCTGCCTGGTCTTCTGTTGACTTCTGTTGCAATCTAAGTTGCTTTTTTAAATACGTATAACATTTGTATAGAAAGTCCTATAGAAATTAATAGGCAGTGGGAGTTTTCTATTATTTCAGCCTAATTTCTGGGCTCAGTAGCAAATTACAACACCTCTCCTGTTGGTCTGGATGTGCTGGTTTGCATATTGGGGAGCCCTGCCCATTCTCCACACATCCCCATCTTCTCATCATCCAGTTGTTCTAGTAAGCAGGCACGCCTGCCTCCTTCTGTGCATGTAGATCCAAAGTACAGGTAATCTGTGCACTGGTATCTGTTACTCCCGGCATAAACATAGACTGGGGTGGGCAATTAATTGGGCCCACAGGCCACTTAGGGGAGTTTTGGTGAGCTGTCATGGGCTGGGTTGCACCCCTCAGACCATGGATTAGCTCACTAAAACTCCCTGAGTGGCTCTGCGCCATGCTGGGGTGGGTGACTAGGCTAGGGCTGTGGGTGGGCAGGGAGCAGTATCCAAGAACAGGACAGGCGGGCAGGGCTGGGATCATGGGACAGTGACAGTGCGAGGCTGGGGCTCAGGGCAGACTGGCAATCTGCTCCCTGCACGCCCCTGCTTGCAGAACCTGCGCTTGTCTCAGGGCTGTGCGGGCCATAGATCATGGCTCTGCCCTGGCCCTGGCCCCAGCCCTGTGCTGTCACTGCCCCGCAATCCCACCCTCTGATCCTGGCCTCACCCATCTGTCCAGCTCCCAAATATCACTCCCTGCTTGCCTGCCTGCCTGCAGCCCCATCCAGTCCACCCAGCCTGTGTGAGTCCTGCCCCTGCTGGTGGGTGCAGGGCGGACCAGCGGGGGTGCCCGGGTGGCAGGGCTGGGTCTAGTGGTGGCAGCTGCCAGAAGGAGCCACCACCACCGGGAAGTGAGCCTGGCCTCCTCACCACCCTGCTGCACGCCCAGGGGTGGTGGGACCAGTCGCATGCACCATGGCCTGGGCTGCTCCCTGTGCTTCGGCTGGGTAGGACTGGGGGACCTACCACAGGCCAGACAAAATCCCTCGGTGGGCCAGAACCAGTCCATTGTTCATATTTTGCCCACCCCGACACAGACCATGTTACCCTTTTCCCGTACAAATTGTGTGTCTAAGGGCCAGAACTGTGGCATACTAGTAGGTGATTATGGGGAAGCATAAGCCAAAGCTCGACCTGAAGAAACCACAGGCCAAAGCCATAAGCATTACGAATGGAATAAATCAAATGCAGAGTGAGGTTCTGTACCACTTTTCATCTGCTGCTCACTCCAAAAATTGATTCTCACAACATTCCTGGGAGGGTGTTTGGAAACAGTATACCCATTTTACAGGTGGGGAAAATGAGGCACAAAAAGAGAGAGAAGGAGCAATCACACAGAATGCCCAAAGCCTACATCAGTGGGAATCAGTGGCAGATCAGGGTTAGGACTCTCCTGGCTCTCAGTCCTCTGGGGTCCTTTGCCCTTGTATTTGAGGAGATGAATTAGCTAACCTCTCGGCAAAACCAGGTGATGTATGAAATCATCATTTCGCTGTCAGTATCTCCAATACGTCATGGCGTAATGCAGTTAATTGGCTTGGCCGTGTTGCAGCTTCACACATAGCAGCTCGCACGTTACTAAGCAAACAAGTGTAATCCAGTAGCTACAGTTCTCGCAAAAATGAGATCATCTCCCTTCTGACTCTTAACACAGCATTTCTGTTCTGTACTGGCCTGACCCTGGGTGAAAACCGTCTACTTGTCTTACGCCACTTGAGTGGCGAGGGGGGAAGAGGTGGAAGGAACCAGAGCTGAGCTTTGCAAGTGAAATAACCCCAGGTAAACCCAGAGCCAAAGAGTTTAACCCTAGAACTTAACCCACTTTCCATGCCGTGCCTTCAAAATCAAGATGAAATTAGCCAGCTGGCCTAACACCTAGGCAAAGGCATCACTTGAATCTTCCAACTAGACTGCGTTCCTGCCTGCTTTCATGATTTCATCACAAAAGCCGGGGTTTCTCTTCAGGCTCCAGCTTTTAGGTTTAGGAGGACAATGAAGCATCCATTGAAAGACAAAGAAACCAATACCTTCCTCGTGGTTGCAGAGAACAGAGTGACAATATGAATCCCAAAGCTTCCAAGGCTGGACCGAAATTCCTCCCTGCCCTGCATTTTATTAATCTGAAAAATCCTGTGATTGTAAGACAATTTGGGGGTGGAGGGAGGGGCTGGTTGTGATTCAGAGGGCGCAGCTGTCGCTAGCGTATGCGTGTTTTGGTTTTGCTTAAAAGAAAACCAGCCCACCGTGGTTCGGACTGGTGTTTCCTACATTTTCTGCCCCTCTGGCAGGGAATTCTGGTCTGCATTGGCTCGGTCTGCTGTGTGTGCCAGACCTCCCTGGCGATCCGCTTGGGGAATCAATGAATCAACAAGTCGGGAGGGACCTAGACAAACCATCGAGTCCGACCCTCTGCCATGGGCGGGAAGGAGCACTGGGGGTGGCAGGGGTCATGAGACCCCAGCCAGGTGCCTGTCCAGTCTCCTCTTGAAGATCCCCAGGGAAGGTGAGAGCACCACTGCTCTGGGAAGCCTATTCCAGGCTCTGGCCACCCTTACAGTGAAGTAGTTCTTCCTAATATCCAACCTAAACCTGTCCTCCCTCGGCTTGTGGCCATTGTTCCTGGCGACTCCAAGGGGGGCCCTGGTGAACAGACTTTCCCCGAGCCCCTGCTGCTGGTCCCTGATAAGGTTGTAGCAGCCACAAGATCCCCCTCAGTCTCCTCTTGCAGAGACTGAAGAGATTCAGGTCCCTCAGCCTCTCCTTGTAGGGCTGGCCACGGAGGCCCCCGACCATACGAGTGGCCTCCTCTGGGCCCTCTCCAGGTTCCCCGCGTCCCTCCCGAAGTGCGGCGCCCAGAACTGGACACGGGACTCCAGCTGTGGCCTGAGCAGCGCCGCATGGAGGGGGAGCAAGACCTCTCTGGACCTGTTAGTGATGCCCCTGTTGATGCAGGACAGGGTGCGATTGGATCTGCCTATTGCTTCATCGCGTTGGCGATTCATATTCATCCTGGAGTCAATCCTGACTCCTAGATCCCTCTCTGCCTCTGTGCTGCCGAGAGGGGCAGCCCCTAACCTATAACCATAATGCTGGTTCCCTCTCCCCAGGTGCAGCACCCTGCACTTGTCCTTGCTGAACCTCATCCTGTTCAGATCCGCCCACTTCTCCAACTTGTCCAGGTCTGCCCGGATGCGGTCCCTGCCTGCCGGTGTATTCACTTTACCCCCCAGCTTGATGTCATCAGCGAACTTAGTGTGAATAGCAGGAAGGGGGTGGGGAGGGCTGGGGGTGGGCAATGGAGCTGAATGGCAATGAATGGCAAGGGCAGATGACAGTGGGCATGTCTACTCGAGACGCTACGTCACTACAGCGATGTAGCATCAGCAACAGTGATGCCACCAATACTCCACAATAGCACTGGCTGAACTACCCACACAGCACCAGGGCAAGTACTAAATGCCTGTGCAGACGGGTGCACGTGTAAACACGCCCAGTGAGGCATATATATCTGTGAGAAGGAGAGAGAAAGCAAGATAGTGTATTTAAACTTCAAATGTGCTGGCAACAAAACCATGCCAATGAGTGACCTGGCAACCTAACATCCCTCTGATTGTTTGTGTTGTATATTGTAACCCTTTTTCTTACTCTTTGGGTTTCTAAACCATGAGCTTTCTAGACTGGGAGCTTGCTGGGACAGAGAGTATGTGTTTGAAAAGTGCCCTATTGCATTTTAGATCCAGCCTCGGTAACCCTTTTACTAGGATAGCTCAGAATCTGGAATCTTTAACATGAAAAAAAGAAGGATTACTGCATGTAAGCATCTATGTAAAAAATACGAGGTTTTGGAGAAAGGGACAGTGAAAGACAGTCCGCTGTTGTAAACTAATTTGGCTGCTAGTTCCCTTTCTGGCTGTTAACTCAATTGTCATTTTGACCTGTTCTGTTGCTATATCAACTTGGATCTGGTTAAAGGACATGTGGTATATAACAGTGAATCAGATGGCACGAGACATGTCTTGGTGACAGCCCTGGGATGTGGTGAATGATGTCAATCAGCTGACTGATGACCTTGCAGTTGCTCCAGTAATGGACTGAGCAGTGTTTTCTCCCCTAATGTTTCTTAGGTTCCCATTGCCTCCAGGTCCTCAGTTTAACATATCAAATGAGTGAAACCTCTTCTCACAGCCTGTCCTCCTGGCTGGAAGTCCTCTCTGCCTGTCTGCCAAGAGTGGATCGATGGGCTCTGGGTGGGAAATGCCCCGTGGCTGCGAGAATGATGCTTTGTTCATGGTCACACTAGAAGAATATAGGACAGCCCTCAGGTAAGACATGTTAGGTGAAATGAGTCAGTGCGAGTACCCCCCCAGACCAGGGGCTGTTGGCTTCGAATGCAAGGCAGCGTGGAGCGATGACAGTGAGTTTGTAACAGCAAACGTGTCACATCTTTCCCGCGGGCCATAGTACCAGTTGTGAGGAAGTAGCACATTCTGACAAGGGAAGCCCTGCCTCTTTATTGTGTTTGCTCAAAGCAGAAAATGCCCAGGGAGGCCTGGCAAGCTCATTTTCTCACTGGCAGTCACCTGTGTTTGCAAGACAGCCTTCTTGGGCAGGGCACGTACTTGAGCAAAACAGTGTCAGCTGCATTCAAAACACAATGCACAGGGTGCAAGATACTTTGGCAAGATAATGTACAGCAAAATAGACCCAGGTATAGAGCTAGGCTCAAAGTCACTGGCATCCAACTGGCTCCTAAGCCCTCGCAGCCCCAGCTGGACAATTCTCTCGTGTTCCCTTCTGACGAAAGTCGGGAGTGGATGACCGTCTTGACCTGCTGGTTGGGGATGGCCCTGGAGACCGATTCTGCTCTTTGCTTCTGCACAGAAAGGTTTACAGGCACTTCTCTGCCCCGATAGAAGTTGGCAAACGGATAGGCGATCTGGCCAGGATCGCTGGACTTGGGGTGAAGAAGATGGCATCCCAGCTCCCGGTTTTAGAGCTGAAAAAGAATCCTGATCATTTTTCTTGCCCCCTTCAGGGCTTTGTGGCCTAATTACTCGCAGATGGGGCCATTTCTTCCATCTCACCACTGCACCCAATACAGAACGGCTATTGGACGCACAGGAGCACTGGGCAGAGGCTAACCCATCAGCTCCTTTCACTTCCCACCCACAAATTGAGTGATTCACACTAACTTAGTCTACTGGGACCCCTTCACAGCCTGGGACCTGGCAAAACTGCCTTGCTCCTAGAATTGGCTATAACATACAGAGCATCACAGTACCAGGATCACTCTCGGTCACTAACTGTGCACCTGGGACATGGCCTAAAACACTGTAGTGAATGATACCTGGTGAAAAGCAGCAAGGGGCGGAGGGACCTGGAACTCAGCATAGCTTTAATGTGTAATATATCTTTGCCTCTCCTGCCTGGAAGAATTCCTGCTGAGCATTTGTAGAAGCAGGAAGAGCTTTTGGAGTATGGATAGAGCAAGCATGTCTCTCAGTGGGGGCAGGAAGCAGGAAAGGGATCCTCCTTGGAAGTGAATTTGTACCAGGGTTCATTTTATCTCCCATTGGTTCCTTGCCTTGTATCACCCAGGTATGGGAACACAGCTGGAAGCTGCTAGCATTTGGATACCAGCTATTGCTTAACTCCTCCTCATGTCACAGTTCTCACAGATCAAGGCCAAACTATCCATGGGAGCAGCACAGATGGAACAAGAAATGATCAAACCCGTGATCACGTTCCTCATAGCAATTACTCATTTCTCCATTCTCTTTCCACATGTACCAGGACTCACTGGAACTTGATCCAAAAATTTTCCCTATGAGCAAAGCCATTGAACCACCACAACCCCAACCTCCCCTGAGTCTCTTCCTTTGTCTGCTGCCCAGTACAGTATCACAAGTAGCCTGTAAGGTAATTAAATCACTCTGGGTACAGCTACCCTCGAGTTTCCTTCAAGCAAACTCACACTGCTTCCCTAATAAGTGAGCAAGGTCAGTCTCTACTGTATTGCGCAGTGTGGATGTGCCCATAGTCCTTTGAGGCCAATTCCTACCATAACCTGCTTTTGATCAGTTTTGAAGGGGCACTTTATTTTGAGTCCTCCACCACATGGACAGAGGGAACAATGTTAAAAACAGATGAGAGAAGGCTGAGCAGGAATCGTGTCTCAGCCTGAAGCTTTCCAGCACATGAGGGAACATGATGGTATTTACCACTGGGAAAGGATGGGAGGCAAATTGCCGACGAGCACTGAAGTGTCAAAAGATGATGAAGAGCTTTGTACCATTTATGGAGGCTTGGAGTGGAGTAAACAGGAAAGTAAACGTCAGACAGAGAAAGAATCTGCCTTGGCAGTGCATTGCCTCCAAAGGCCTCTGCTCACATTCTCCCAATGCGGATGATTGATTGCATAGTCCGTGCTGACTTTGAGCCCAGTTTCCTACAAAGGACACAGCACAAGCCTACCTTGCCCCCAAGAGCATAGTCCATAGGACAGGCCCACAGCCTAGAGGACAGCAGGTAGATCAGGCTATGAGTGCACGACCAAGTTACTGCAAACTATACTTGGATAGGAAGGGAGAGAGCACCAGACACTCTGTACTAATTGCCTAGGTACAGGCTCCTAACACGTGATAAATGCAAAATAGCTCACTCCACTTTCATGGGGGCGCTTAGCCATGGACACAGTTATCAAGGGGGAACTGATGCATCTCAGTGACGTCACTGAGTAGGCTTCATGGCAAACTTCCATTATAGCCCTCTTCCTTGGGTGATTGTATTGATACATCATGTATCTGACTAGATACCTGTGAATTGCTAACTAAAACACACACGTGCAACTCAGGGAATGGAAGTGAGGACCTTCTGCTGAAGTTATGCAAATCTCTGCCAGCTGAATTAAGGGAACCAGCTTGCCATGTATTGCTACAAAAAAGGTCACTAGTATCCTGGGATACATTACCAGGAGTGGTGCATATTAGTCACAGGGATGGATACTTCTACTCTGTTCAGCACTGGTGAGGCCTCACCTAGAGTACTGGACACTGTAGTTTGAGAAAGAGGTGGACAAGCTGGAAAGAGTCCAGCAGAGAGCAGCAAAAATGATTACAGGTCTAGAAACCATGACTAACAAGAAATGGTTGGATGAACTTGGAGTCTTTGGTTTGCAAAGGAGAGACTGGGGGGGTGGGGATTTGATAACAACTTTCAAATTCATGAAGAGTGGGTACAGAGGATGTGTCTGTGGCCACAGGAGACAGGGCAAGCATAGTGTTAAATTGCAACAAGGTTGGAGTCTAGGAAGAACTTCCTAAGTATGATGGCACTTAAGCACTAGACTAGTTTTCATAGACATTAGGGCTGGAAGGGACCACGCAAGATTATCGGGTCCAGCCCCCCTGCCCAAAGGGCAGGAAGTCAGCTGGGGTCACATCACCCCAGCAAGATAAGCATCCAAGTGTTTCTTGAAGGTATCCAGAGTGGGAGCCTGCACCATTTCTGGGGGGAGTCTATTTCAGACTCTGGAGACTCGGACGGTAAAGAAGTTTGTCCTCATGGCCAGTCTGAAATGGCCTTCCAGCAGTTTGTGCCCATTAGAAGATACCGAGAGGCCATGGACTCTCCTTCTATAAAAGTTTTTTAAAGCAGGTTAGATGAATACCTGGGATGGCTTAAACAGGGCTGCCTCTGCCTTGAGCAGAGGTTGGACTAGATGACTTTTGAAGGTCCCTTACAGACCTCTTTGTCTTGGTGACATAATCCCATTCCTACCAGATTAAGTCTGATTGCAAGCAGTAAGGGGCAGCTGTCTAGTCTACAGGCACCTATCACTCATATAGGACCATGTGTATTGACAAGTGGCTTAAAAATGTAGCCAATGCGCAGAGCAGGAGGGGAAGATGCAAAAGAACTTTGCCTTGCCCAAAGTAAATCAAGATGAAGTTCGTTCCAGGAAATATGTTTTCATTCATTGGAGAATGTAATTAGCCATGGAAGGAACTCTAATTACCCTTTAAAAAAGTCCCAGAATTCACATGACTGAGAATCAGATTCTTCTTTTGTTGTTTCTAAAGTAAACAGTAAAAGTTGAGGCAATTTTTAGATCATCAGAGTAACAAACTGGAGAACAAAGGATGAAGTTGATTTAAACTTTTGCTTTTTTTTTTTTCTTAATGAGGTATGTCCCATGAGCATGTTCTGGACTCTTCAGCAAGTCTCCACTTGCTAACCAAGCTCCTTGGTGTTTTTAAAAAACCCAGCGTAGTCTGTGCTGTGTTTACAACTGGTTTCTTGCTAGTGGTTTCCCAGGGGAGTCCTTGCAGACATGCCAGTTGTCTTTTTGTCTTTCTGCTTTTTTTCTTACAAGGCCGGTATTCTGTGTGCTGGTAAACCAGCTACATCCCAAGGCATGCTGTTTATTCATGGAGAGCAGGGGGTGGAGAGCTTGCCATGCACAGTAACACATCTTGTACTGCCTCATAAGGGCAGCTGAATGGGGTCCTATGCACTTTTCCTAGCTCTGCCACTGCTTACAGAATATTACCCAAAGTCAAGCCTTCAAAAATTCAAAGTTGAGTCTTTTTCAGTCATGAGATTAGCTTCAAAACCATTAGATTTTTTAAATTAATATGGCGTCCTAGTTTATATACATAATATATAGGTCTTTATGGTATAGTCCTTGTTTGCAAGTGCTTTTTCTTCAAGTGTGAGGACTAGAAATGCACTTTTTCAGAACCCAAAAGCTGAGATGCTCACATAATCTGAAGCCAACAGAATACAATGTCCTAAGGAAAAAACGTTGAATAATAGCGCGCCACTTGTGATCACATTGTGAGAGCTGGCACGACCACTCTGATCAAATGGCTTCCCCCTCTGTCGCTCCCTCTGCAAAAGAGGCAAAAATAAATACTCACCTGCATCACAAGGGCGTGCATGTGAGGTTTAATGAAACTTAATGAAGCTTAATTGATGTTGTCAAAGCACTTGGAGATCTGGGATGGGATAAGATGCTTCCAAGCTGCAGAAAGCTGTGCCTTCCAGCTAAGACAAGTTTAGCACAATAGCCTTGTGACTGGACAGATAGAGATTTTCTGGGTAACTCTGCTGATTCTTGGCTATGAGCATCGCTGTTTGAGTCTTGGCTACAGCACTTTCTAAGACAAACATCCTGAAGCTGGTGACCACATGGAGAACTCAGATCAGCATTCACATCTGCCTTTAGTTGCGAAAACTACCTATGTTAGACATAAGAGATATCTGAGTTCCTACGGATAAGTATCCAGGCAGGGACAGATCTTAGGATTTCTGATGCCCTCTGGAGCTGGAGTTTTGACAGCAATTGAAGCAGACTTTCTAGATCTATTGATTTTATTGTACAATACAGGGTCCCACAAATGGCTGTAACATCACCCCAGGCGAATACCCGTTATGTGTGAGAGTTGGAATCATTAGCATGATTCCTTTCAACACCGCCCTGGGAAGGCCAGATGCAAAACTGCTGCTCAAGGATGAAGATAGGGATAGTATGGGCAGCACTTGAGGGCTACGAAGCATGCCAAATTCAGGAGCCCATCATTTCAACTCGAACATCTGTTCCCAGCCTTGCTGAGTTCCTCGGGAGACATTTTGCAGAGTGATAATTGTGCCTGTATCTGGAGCCAGTGAACATCTGGTGAGCTCTGATTTATTCTAGCAAAGCCAGTGAGGGATAAGAAAAGACTGAGCCTGTGTAGCCAATGTGGTATCTTTCAAACCAATGAAATAAAGAAGCTGTAAGGGAAAAATTACAGCTGAGGCATACACCCCAGGTGTCGAGAGCTTGTACCCATTGCAGAAACCGAGGCACTCTTCGCCCAGTTCAAGGTGTTAACCCCAGAGTCCTGGATAATTTCTACTCCGGGTAATTTTGCAATCATTGCATTTAATCTCTTTCTGCAATACCTTCTGGACCCCTCTCCTCCCATCTAGGGGGCTGCATGTCAACGGTGGGTGAAATGATTCTTGTGTCTGTGCTGTTAGATTCTGATACTGGTCTTCTGCTAAATTCTGAGCTATTTGAGGAAATGCCCAAGTGTCATTATTTCCTGGTGCTAATGGGGCTGATTTTGAGGATGCCCTTATATGGCAGGTTGCTGTCTGCTTTCATCTCTGTAACTAGAGTCAGTTCTTGGTTCAGAGTTGCTTCCTGTGAGCCAGGCCTTGGTCTGTGGCTGAGATCTCTGAGAGGTGGGACTGCTTCTTGTTTGCAAAAACTTCTGTTGAAGGATGCTGCCTAAAGCAAGTTGCACTAATAAATGCCTTGACTGCACGTAATTAATTTTTGACCTCCCAGGTCTTGACATCTGCAACTTCTTGGGTCCTTCTTTCCTTTTCATGTCCTTGTGACATGGCATTTAGCAGAATTTGCAGATTCATTGGAATCTGATAGGGCCATGCCATGAGCACTTCTGCTATGACCTGACATCCTGGGTGAGTAGAGGTAATATTGCTTTATAGCCCCAAAAGTGCTAAGACATAAGACAGCGAGGTTGTGGTGGCTTCCATCAAGCAAACATTGGGCTTGATTTCACCAAAGCCTGGGCTAAAAGTGGATAAAGGGCTACTGCACAATGCCATGAGGACTGAACACTGAACAAATAGATGTTTTTAGTCTTTGTGCAGTCATCCTCAGACAGGTAAGCTCAGTTTGTCTTGAGCACTGGAGATACCTCAATCTGCAAACGAATATCCTTTTGTTCATGCTTAAGAGGGAGAGTCCCAGTTTTCAGACTCAACCCAGGTATCAGAGGCTAAACAGTTTGGGGCAGCTAATTCTAATTTAAATTCCTGCCGATATGAGTGCTTATCCTGCATCTCATACTTAAAATCGGAAGAAGCCCAGGGTAATTCTAGCAGAGGTGCAGCTTGTCTACATGGGGATATTCAGGAGGATGAATCTGAATTGGCTAATAAATCCATGTGTAAACACTCTTATTCAAAATTAAAGTGACTGTAATTCAAGTTAGCTTATTTCGCTTGCATTTACCTTGTAGACTGTTCAGGTCACCGGCTGTCTCTTACCATGTTTCTGCATGGAGCCAAGTGCAAGGGGCTTCTTGGTGAGGCCTGCGATTGTCATGCGAAGAAAAAACAAGAAGCCTGGAGGGCAATGCAAAGACTATGTTATCTCCCGGGAACGAGAGGGTTGGTATTAATTGGTAACCTTTGCAGAGACCCTATGGACTGAACAGAGCTTCCTGACTCAGATGTGGCGTGAGTTGAGGTTCATGAGCGAGGGGCAACAAGCAGCCTCTACACGGCCTTGGCTGCGCAGGTGCTGTGGATAGGCAAAGAGGTCTCCAGCTACCCCTGCTGTCAACCTGACACCTTTCAAAAGCGTTGGAAAAACAAATCCAACCTTTCCTGTTTGTTTTTGTTCTCGTGTTGAGCAGACGCCTCCTTTGGGGGCGGCGGGGGTTTCAGCGTGACGTGACACGTCATGGATGTCTGGGCCGTTGGTTTGTAAGGGGCCCTGAAGATTTGCTCGCTTGTTTGAAGTCTGTTCAGGCAAGAGAGTATGATCCCGGATGAAAAGAAGCAACGGCTTACTGCCTTGCTTCAAATCCTCCCCTAAAGCTCTCCTTGATGCCTCCCAAAACCACTGGTTTAGAGCCTGGTGCAAAAAGCCCCTGTCTGGTGCTGACCAGTATTGTCTGATCGTCCCTTGAGCTCTCTTACCTGTCTCCATCCACCTGTTGTCTCTTGTCTTTAGATTTTGGGGCAGGAAACAAGGTCTTTTTCTTTTCTGTTTGTTCTGGTCCATGATGTGGGCTCCTAACTGCTATCTTGATCAGAAAAATAAAGAAGGATCAAAAGTATGGAGAGAATGCAGCGAATAGGAGGGTGGGAGTGTTGTTAGAGCCATGATGGTCCAGGAAGTAGAGGAGGAAGGGCACCTGATGCCTGAAAGCTTATGTAACAGCTCTCCCAACTATAGAGTTAGGCCAGGAAATGATACCACAATGAATCCTTGTCTCTTGAGAATATTTCGGAAAGCTATTAAAGGAGTGCACTGGAATCTACCATGCACCTTTACAGTCACCTTTCATCCAATAATAAGCCTTTAGGGCCTAATTGAAAGCTCAGTGAAGTCACAAGTTGGGCTCTAATTTCCATGGCATTGAAGGAGCAGGCAAAAATAAATGCACAAGAACTGTTGGTGGCAACAGGAATCCCTGGGAATGGTGGAGATCCATGAGCTATGCATTAGCTCCAGCACGAAGAGCCCTCCAGTCAGACCAGCAAGAGTGGAGATTACCCAGGCCCCTAATGTTCATACTTTATAATGGATTGTGTGATATCTGGCCACCCACCCTCATTATGTTGCATTTACTCATGTACAGTCATCCAGATTGCTTCTGCAGGGAGGCTGGAGGAATACACTTGGTGGCTTTCTGCTCTAGTTAGTTAACCTCTTGGCTGCTGCTGCTGGAATGAACCTGTATCCTGGTCCCAGATGGCTCATCAAAGTGCGAGCGAGGTAGAGCTGCCACCCTGGTGAGCAAATCCCAGCTGCATTTTGCACGGCTTTTTTGCATGATCATCATACCCACCTCTGAAGTGTATATAACACACGGAGCCTCGCCCAGGCATGGTTTGGCCACAACACAGCTTCCAAACATGCAAGATTTCGCATTACCAGCTCGGTTCTGGAGAGTCTTCCTGTCTGGGCCATGGGCCTAGATTGGAGCAGTATCATTCTCCTCCCTCCTGGAAAGTAAAAAATTTACAGGGATTTAATAGCAGCCCTCTACTCCCTGCAGGGGGGTTGCAAAGAGGATGGAGCTGGACTGTTGTCAGTGGTGGCAGGTGACAGAGCAAGGAGCAATGGGCTCAAGTTGCAGCAAGGGATGTTGAGGTTAGATATTAGGAAAAACTCTCTCACTAGGAGGGCAGTACAGCACAGGAACAGGTTACCCAGAGAGGTGGTGGACTCTCCATCCTTGGAGAATTTTAAGAACCAGCTAAATGCATAATCCTTGGCTGGATGATCTAGTTGGAGCTGGTCCTGCTTTGACCTCCTGAAGTCCCTTCCAACCCTCATTTTCTATGATTTGAATACCAGATTTTGCTGTCTTGCACAGCCAACCCTCATGCCCCATGTACAAATATCAACATTTGGTCTATGTGGACAAAGGAGTAAGGACAACAGCTTATTTAGCAATCTGTCTCTTAGATGCATTGGATCCAGTTCTTCGAGAGACATCTCAAACCCCTTGGCAAACTCTGGGCTCTGGGCAAACTCTGAGTCAGCTATTTCTTACTCAGGTCAAAGCTCCCATTGAAGACACGAGGGGATTTACCTGAGATCCAACGAGAGAGACACCCGGGGTGTTATCAAGAACAACTGAGCAAACTCCTCTGCTTTGGGAAAGGTGCCAAGGGTCCAAGATCTGGCAGCACCTCAGTTGCTATGGCTTTATCCATGCAAAGAGTGAAGCTCATTTTTCTGCAGAGGTTCAGCACAAAGGCTAGGCTATGGTTTAAATCCCACCCCCCAAATAAGACTGAAGTGTTGCTTTAAGCGGTGCCTCGGCCTTCTCCTTCCTGTCCTGCTCGTTTCATCTACACACGTCCCTAGACGGGGGATTTTTAACCCTTAGAAAGTGCTGGGAATAGTCATCAGCATTTCCACGGCGTAGCTAATTATGGGAGAGCATCTCCAGTTATAGCAAGCTCTCCGTTCCTAGTCTACCCCAAACTTCAGACGATTTGGTTTTTCTTTTCAACACCACCCAGACCCCATCTGAAGCGGACACTGCAGTGGGTCTCTGATGTCTCTGTCCCATTTGTTTTGGCCAGGAGCACATCACCCTCTGGTGCCCGAGCCCTGAATAGCAGGTGCCAGGTTGGTACGTACAAGGTGCCGGGACCAGAGCAGGGCTCTGCGAAAATATCCGACAAGCTTTTGAGTCCAGGAGAAGCAGGAATGGTCCAAAAGGGATGACAGAATCATATCCATCAGCAAAGTAGCAAAACCTAGTCTGTCCTCTCTCGCGTCCAGCCGCCCCGATTTCTCTGCATCTTTGGCACCACGTATGCTAGGTCTGAAACTGATAATAAAAGGTTTGGGGATAAAAAAAAATGGTCTTTTTCTTCAAAATGAAGTTTGATGGTCGCTTCTTAATTTTTCCCTCTTTATTTTCCCCACTCCTGAAATGATATGGATTTCTGTTCATGAGGGGAAGCTGAATATTTTGGAGAAAAAAGTCTGAAAGATGAACCGGAAAGTACCGCATTTCTTTAATTTTTTTTTCCATGGAAAATGTTTCCCATCTTCTGACTTGTTCTTTTACCTAATTCCACCTTCTTATCACATTTCTAGTGGCCAGCCTTCCTTCAGCCAGACACTCCTGCTCTGTTGAGCAGCCATGGCTGAATTGCTCGGGACCCCACAGCAGAGATGCGAGGCCCTCTTGCATACACAACAGATCACTGGACCTGGGTTGTGACCTTGGAGGATAAAGGACCGATGGTTCCCCAGGCAAGGCTGATTTATGCACCTGTACAGAATCCCCAAAACATCACTGTCCATCATGAAACTAGCCTTGCACAATCGTACACGGGTGAATGGCAGTACCACGGTGTGACTAAGCATGTGTGGCCAGGTATCATTACCTGCCCCAGAGCAGTCTGTTTTGCTGGGCCCTGCTACATGCACGTGCCTTGTCTGTGAAAATTTTGCTTGCAGAATTTATGTGGGAAAAGGCTAAGTTAAAATAATCAGTATTTTTTCCAAGTAAGAAAAGGACCCTTTCTCGGATCTCAGATCTAAATGCTACTTTTGAGGCAGTTTCTGATACAGCTCCCTGGGGCTTATAGTTTTTGGCTATCAAAAGGCAGAAGGGGTTTTCTAGGTCAGGTTCAGAGAAGGTTTCAGCCCATGGGTGATGAACAATGGATTTCACTATATTTGTGCTGCTCAGTGTGGCAGAAACCCCATGAGAACAAGACTTTTGTGCCACTCGTGTCATTCTGAGGCTGAGACCCTCCCATATAAAAGCCTGCACATTTCAGCACAGACAAACTGGAATCAAAACTAGATTCGGACACAAATCCAACCCAAACTCAGTCTGGATCCCGCTCAAGAGCAGCATGCTCTTTTGGTCCTACCTCTGCCCAAAATGTTGACCTGATTCAACTCTCAGCAACACCAGCGGGAATCTGAAACAACTCCATGGGCTTGGGTTGAATCCTTCCCGATTTACATGGATGGGTTTGGATTCAGAGGCTAATCCTTCAGCTCCACTTTAGAGGTTAAAAGCTGTCCCCCTCTGCTGAAAAAAATACCATCTCTGTGCTTGGACTTCATGTGTGTAACGAGGGGTGGCTTTGCAAACATAATTTATGTCCTGTGGTCAATTTTTTATTCCTTCATATTTAGTTATGAGCTGGAACCGACTTGATCAGTCTGTGGCTGGGAAACATGTGTTTCCAATTAAAAACACGCGAGCGCCCTCTTTTGCACAAATCTTGCATTCTTTGCACAAAAGGGGAGGCAACGGGGTAGCACTGTCCCCGAGCATGCCTCCTTCGCCAACCAGCTGCCCCCCGAGCTGCCTCGGTCATGTGCTTGGAGCCCGATATTCTTGATTTGGTTTTGTCTCCTTCTCCCCAAGATTGAAGGACCTTGTTGCTGCTCACAGCAGAGGTTGTTTCCAATAAAAGGAGCGTGTTAGAGTGCAACCACGAGACACTTAAATGCGCTTCTTTCCTGCCCATCGGCTTTTAAGGCAATTGTCTTTATCGAGATGGCGCCTCATTTGTCATCAGTGGAATGGGCGGAAGTGCAGCCTTCTGGAGCGGAGGCACAGACGACTTCAGGTTTCAGTGCAACTTGTCTCAGGTCTCCTGTGGGTATTTGGCTTTGGGATCTTCTGCTGAGACAAGCCTAGGCACTGGTTTGAAACCTAGAGGTGGGGCTGAAGTGCCCCCCCTTAAAATCCCCCTTAACACCCTGCTGAAAAAGCCAGGTGGGTCACAATCCGTGTGAATCATTCAGGGCTTGTCCACACTGCTGCTGCGCTCTCTTAGAACAAGTGCCAGGAAGCGTGGCTGAGACCCAGAGCCTCCGAGAAGCAATGGGGTGCATGCTCACGGCTGCTTTCGGCCAGCTCCCCTGTTTCATATCTGGGATTTGGGGCACATCACCTGGAAACAAGCCTCTCTGAGGTGGCCCCCGTGCAGCACAGACGCGGGACAGTACTGACAGAGCCTCAGTGCTGAAGGGACTTGCACAAAACCTGCTTTATTCTGCGTACAGTTAACAGAACGGCTCCCCACCCAGCAGCCACTTTATCTAGCAAGCTCAGGTACTGCTAGGCATATTCAGTGAGGGTTGCAAGGCTGAATTATTGTCATCCAGGGGTCTTGGAGGACTTGATCAGGGTCCATGAGTGGCCATGAGTGCTCCCAAGAGGTGGGTGAAGAGCAGAGCTGCTGTTTCTGTTTGCCGGGCGAATCCAAAAAAGCTGGAGAAAAATGTTTAGCTGTGGGATGACCCACCGCATGCCTGTTTTTTTGGTTGGTTGGTCGTTTTCTCCCCCCATTTTTTCTTAGCATGAAATGTAGCAAAGATTTTAAAGGAAAAGTCATTTCAACCTACAACTCAAAACACGTGAGTTTGAAAATGCCAACAGGAAACATGGTGACATTGTTTTTTCAAGACGCCGCTGTCTTTCTTATTTGGCCGGCGCAACTGGACAATACCATGGGGATTACCCCAGACTCCAGTGGGTCCCGGCCTGCAGATAATGAAGTATTAGACTGAAAAAGCTCCCGCCACCCTGCTGCAGAGATCCCCAGCCTGGCAGTAGCAGGGGGGGCTGGCATCAAGATCTGGGCTTGAGCTGTCGACAGGCCCACAGCAAAGGAGCTGGCCTAGCCAACTTCTGTCCGATGACTGAGCCAAGTGAGCATTTTTCGGTTTATGTAATAGTGGTCATTAGCGGAGAGGAGAGGCCTCCAGTGGCATGCCAATGGCTGGGCTTTGTAATGTTATCAGAGTCTGCGGGAAGGAAAGGCTGTTTTCATAGTAGCGCTCTCCCCACTTGGAAGCAAGGTGGAAACCCTTAGCATCCCACAGGAGACCATGCCGCAGGGCCAAGCAAACCTTCCCGGGCAGGCTGCGTGTTTGCATTGCTGGGAGTTATCCCAGCTTGACCCTCCAGACTCTCTCTCTCCTCCGCCTCTGAAAAGGCTCCTGCTGATTGCACAACCCTCTGCATCCCATTTCCGCACCCCGGCTCTCCTCTGCATCAGGTCCTGGCGCTTGGATTTGCTCTGGCACATCTAATCTTGCCCCCGCTCCCCCTTGATTATAGCCCTTGCAAAAAAAAATAAAGTTTATTTTGTTTTGTGGGATCTTGTAAGACAAATCCCACGCAGCAGTGTTGGCCTTTCATTCACAGGGAGCCAGCGTTTGTGTGCCAGTCCTGCTGCTACCGAGCTCGGGGCTTGAAACCACATTTGAAACTAGGAAATGAAAGTATAAACTAGAGCATTACCACGGCGCCCACTACCACTGCCATAGCAGCTAGACACTGCCTGTCACCATCTCTCCCCCTGCCAAGCCCCTGCTCTTTAGGGGTTTATAATATAGACCCTTCCCTTCCCTTCCTGCTCTGGGCTAGAGTCTTCTTGGCCAGGGCAAAGTCCTCAGATGAAAACTTTGTGGTCTGGTGGTTAAAAGACCCCCCCCCCCCTTTTTTTTTAAAGCTCCTATAACTGCTCAGAAAAAAGAAATATGTTATCTCAGGTTCATTTATCACCCTGGCATTTCTCAAGCAATTAGTCAGCCTGCAATGTGAATCAATTGCTTCCGCTCCTCAGCAGAGGAAATATTAAATCAGATATTGATTTATTGCCATTGCACCTGAGCCTTCTTCATTAACAAATTATTTGTCCATCAAGGATTTCTCTACCCATTAATCCTAGGATGTTTCATGGGCAGGTCAGTTTTGCGCAGCGCAGGTGGCAATAAAACCTTCTCCGTCTTGTGTCCATAATTCCCAAATTAAGTCATTTCCCACTGGGGTTTGGCTTAGGGGGCTATAACCCAGCTCAGCGGCTGTGGTGGTAAGAGGAGGCTATTGGAGCAGGCAGCAGAAAGAGTATTTGGTTGGCTTTAGTTATAGGACCCTAGTAAACCATGTTCGGGTTTCCAGTTTGAATTCTGACTCGGCTGCTATTGCCACGAGCGTGTGTTGCTAATGCTTGATATCCGCTGTGTGACCGCTTTGCGAGAAGCCAGAGGTTTTTGTCCTGTTTGCAGGGATCAGGCATCCACACTGCAAGAGGCCACCATCCTAAATACAATATCCCTCCCAGCTGGTTGGCAGCTTCAGCAAAGGGACCCAGTACTAAGTGGGGCTGTCCTCAGAGGAGGCGCCCCTCCATGCACACCTTGGTTCTGTTCTGTGGACGAGGGAACCGTAACAACTCGGAGCCTTGTTCTGGCGTCCCATGGACCCCTCCTTCTTGGAAATGCAGCCTGGCATCCTGGGGAGCTAGGTGTTATCTATCTTCCCACACCCCAGCGCCAAGAACAGCTCTATTCACACCCCTGATCAGAACTGCCTAGGGTGTGCGCAGGGACCTAAAATGCCTCCTATATCCCTCAGCAAGGCAAAGTGCACGTGCAAGTGATGACGGGAGGTAAACCTGTCATCAGCCTTTTCTAGGATGGGCACTGGTGGGTGCACAACGGGCCCGGCGCTCCAAGATGCCGAGTCCTTCTTGTGAGATGCTGAGTGTCTTCTGTGTCTGCTGAATGCAGTGGGGGTTGAGAGCTCAGCTCCCAAGGCAGGCACTGGGAAACCTCCACAGAAGGGAGCTGGGTAAGGGGAGCTGGGTAAGGATACAGCCCTGTGCTTGGGGATGCACGTCCCAGCACTCTGTGGGTTGGGCTCAGACTCTTCGCATGGCTCTTTGTTGGTTTAATTTTCTAATAACATATTCCACTGAGCAATGTAGCCAGACTGGAGCCATAGCCCAGAACAGCTGCTGGCATGAAAACCCCTACTGTATTTCTGACACTGGAGTCTTTGATAGCCGGGTTATGATGGTTTCAGCACCGGCGCAATCGCAAGCAGGTATTAAATAACTCAATTAGCGCACGCAGTTCACAGCTATCGACGACCCTGTTTTCTTTCCAACATTCCCCAAGGACAAGACAATGGTCTGTGAGAGTCAGTGTGAGCTGAAGGCTTTGTGGGATGAGGGGAGGGAGGAAAGCAGGGACCCTTATCAAGGAAGCACTGAGTTGGGGCCAAGACGGGGCAGGTTGGGGGTAACGCAATAACCTTGCTAAGTAGCCAGGGCTGAGATGAGTGAAATGGTTTGGCCTATTTCTCAGAAGAGTGGCATCCCTAAAGAAAGAGCAAGTGCCATACACAATGCAGAAGCACAGGCTGACAAGGGTTAGGGTATCTTTCTAAGTGTTTGTTGCAGGGATCTGTGTCCCTCTCGCTTCCAACATGGCCCTTCGCCTTGTGCCTATCAGATTCCCCCCAGGGCAAAGCTACATGCCCCCAGTTTGCCTATCTCCAAGCACCGACTCCTGTACAATCTCAGGTGCATACAATATTCTGCGCTTCCTATTTAATAAACCCTCAATTAGAGCTGGCCATTGGCCTTTCCACAGGAAACAAAAATGCCAGATTGGGAATTTGAAAAACGGAGGCAAATTACTCAGCTGCAAAAAGTGTTATGTGTCCAGTCCTGAACAGAGTGGAAAAAAATACCTTGGGTTTATTCTGATCTGCATCCTTCACTGTCTCTATCTTTAGGAGCAGTGGCGGCCTTAGGGGTAACTGCCTGAGGCCCTACACTTTCGGGAGCCCCAAAAATTTTGTAACAAATGTCCGACTTGCTTATAGGACATCAGAATGAAGCCTCTAAGGGGCCCCAAATGACTCTCTTGCCCAGGGGCCCAACAACCCTAAGGCCACCACTGTTGGGAGTTCAGGCCCCAATCCTGAAGACACTTCATGCCCACGACGGATGGGAAGCACGGGCCCAGCGCTGGTGAGATCAGTGACACGCACATCGGTGTCCTAGAGCAGCAGTTGCAGTGATGACCTCCCTCTGGTTCCTCTCTCTTTCCATTTTCCCCTCTCCTTTGTCTATCTCCCTCCCAACCAACCCAAGCAGAGCAAACGCCAACCCTGGGCTTCCAGCCTCGGAAATCAGAGTTTAAAAAAAAAAGAGGAAAAACAAAAACAAATCATAACTGCCCTTAAAATAAACAGAGATGTTAGTGATCTCCTTGTTTATGACTCGCTGTTACAGCCCATTTAGCTGACAAAAGCCAAGTGAAATCAGTGTTTGATGACTGCAGAGAAAGGCAAAGCCATCGGCCCCACATGAAAGGCAAGGCGGGGGAATAAACACACTCTGATTACATGGGAGGGCTTGTATGTTTATTTGGGAGGAAAAGAGTGAATCATAGGTGGTTGTGGGTTTGGGGGAGAGCATGTCCTGGGGAATTCAAACAATGGGATTGTTCGCACATGGCAAGAGCTGCTTGTCCGGTCCTTGGACCCGAAGACTGGAGTTTGGGGGTGGTGGGGGTGCTAATGATCATTAGGTTGTCACGTGTCAATTCTCTGCTCTGCCACAGGCTTCCTGTGTGACCTTGGGCTAGTCACTCAGTCCCGCCTGACAAGGAGATGACAGCACCTCCCTGTGTCGCTGCGGTCTGAGGAGGAACATGTATTTAAAAGCTGGAGGTACCCGGCTGCTCTCATGATGGCGGGGCAGATAAGCGCTTGTGATAAAGGCTTCTTCGGGGAGATGTGATATTTTTTATTAGACCAGCTGAGTAGTTGGGAAAAAGTTCTTTGCAAACTTTTGGGCACAAGCACCCTTCATCATATCACTTGTGATAAAGGCAAGTCATTCCTGCTGACCGAACAGGAGTTATTATGTGTCTCTCCGGCCAGAGGGGACTGGGCCTTGCAGTGGTGTCTGCAGCTTCTGTCAAGTTTAAATCTTAAGATAACCGCTCTGATCATTTCAAACAGGCAAGGAGCCAGAGTCTGTCTTCTTTGCCACTAAACCTTTCTATTCAGACAGAGGAAGGTCTTCTTGTTCACTTCTGCTGTTTCTGCCACAGACAGACCTTGGTCAAACCACCTAGTGCTTTTCTCTCTGTAAAATGGGGGGAAGAAGCCCCTCCGAGTTCACTAGGGAGATGAAAGAATAGATGGAGGATTGTTTATGAGACACTCATATCTGAGGAAATGGAGGCCATTAGAGGGATGTAGGCAACCACACCTCCGTAATGCTCTGAGAGTAGCATTGGTGGACCCTCAAGCTCCAAAATCCATTAAAGCAAAACCAGGACCAATTTACAGGTGGATAAACTGAAGCACAGATAGGCTAAGGGACTTGCTACAGACCTTATAGCACGTCAGGGACAGAGCAAGGGTGGAAATCAGGTCTTGGGATCCCCAAGAACTAGCCACCAGACCAACACTGGTTGTACAGGCTCACTGCCTTTGTGCAGTTTGTAAGCACAAAAGGTGGTCCAGGACACAGAGCACTAGATGAGGACTGGGGAGACCTGGGCTCTCCTTGACATTAGCGAAGTCACTCCTCAGACCTATAAATTGAGAGCATCTCTTTGGCACATGCAGTGCTGCAAATGTTCTCACTGATTTCACAGGGAAATGTCCCCAATGCAAGGTCTAAGGTAGTCCAAAGAAGTCATTCCCTGTTTACCTGGGGATGACGCTCAGCCCACCCTTTCTCTTTGGGTTTCCATTCCCAAATATCACCAAAAGAACCAAATAAATCTGCAGCCAGGATATCAGCCATACCCCCCTGCCCTCCACTGCAAGCCACACCTCTTCTCTTGCTGGGACTATGCCGATTCTCCTGCTGGTTTTGTTGGCCTCTTTTCTAGCAAGAAAGAGAACCCGTGGTCCATGTGGGCGCTAGGCTGAGCAAGGGAGAGGAATTCAGTGGGTGGAAAGAGATATATAACCCCCCTCAAGGGACTTTGATCTTTTTCTTCATCTGCAAGGCATTGAGAGCCACATGCAACACAGTAAACAAGCTGTCAGAGGTAGGGAGTGACGGGATCCACATGCAATGGGTGAGGCATCCTCAGCAGGGGGAGGACCCCTCCCAGGGGCCGAGCCACCTCTGATGATATCACTTCTCATCTGTTATCTATCTGCCTTGCTTCTACTCCCTAAGCGCAGAAGTGGTGGGGTGGCCAAGCTTTGACTTGGCAAGTGCCCAGAGTGGCTCCTCTGGGTCCTGCGATTTTTGCGGGGAGGAGGGAGCATCCTCCGCAGACGTCCCTGGAGTCTCCGGATATCTTTAGAGAGCAAGGAGCAGCCAAATCAACACGGAGTGCACAGATCTAAATAAGAGCTCAGGAAATGAGGGCTGAAGGCGGGACAGCTGCTTGAATGTGCCTTTGGATGGCAGGTTTGGTTCTGATAAAGCATCGGGAGACGTGGATGCTTGTGCATATAACACGCAGGCATGTCGGGATAGTGGATGAGCTTGGTGAGGATGCACACCTGTAGGAGGCCAGGATGGGAAATGCTTCAGCTTCAGGGGCTAGAAGTTCTGCGTGTGAATTGTGCCAGTGGCTGGGTGTCTGTGCCTAGGTGGCACAGTGGCATTACACTTATTTAGCCTGGCTGAGCCTCTTGGGACTGCAGGAGTGGGCCCAGTACTTCTGGGGAGCAAGCTGGTAAAGGCTATTATGGATGTTCTGCTCTTATTGTCAGGCAGCAGTAAGCTCACAACATACACAAATAAATACTTGATCTTACCTAAAAAAAAAAAAGGGGGGGGAAGACAGATGGATCTGAAGTGCCATATCTGCTGGAGTCAGGTGTCTGGGATCTGGGATGTGATTATGCTCATTTAATGCCTAATGCCTATGGGTTCAATGGGTGCGTGCAGCTGGGCTGGTAGAATTCCTGCCCGGCTACACATGGGCAAGTACCGTGTACGGCCCAACTCTGCATAACTAATGGCAAGTTTTGTGCATCCAGTCTCCCATTCACAGTACTTTCCACTCTGAACAGGTACCAAGGGCCGGGCCCTTCACTGAGTGCAGCTACTGTCCATGTGCACCAGCTATGGAGCTGATTTCACAGGGAGCTATCCAAGCATCACTCCACTCTTTTCCTACTGAGCCTGGCTTTCTTTTCCCAACACACAGCTGAGCACTCACCTGCATGATGGTCCTGGCCGATGCAATGTAACATGGAGACAGGTCCTCCACCAACAGTAGGGAACAAACCTGAAGTCACTTTGCTCCTTTGGGCTCATCCTTGGGCTGTGGATTCTCCAGACAGGCATCTCTATCTTCTGCAGTGACCCCAGCTCACGGGACAGGACATCCTTGCCTGGTGGCTTGTCACAGCTGGATATAAAATGTGGGTCTGTCTCACTGGGACCCTGCAGCTGCCTAATCACAGCACGTCATTTGTCCTAGGTTTTAAAATTTCCGTCGGTGCCTTCTGTCCTGCTGTCTGGGACCAGCTGAATATAGTACGCCAGGCTGATCTAATCTGCAGCTCTTGTAGACTCCAGTTATGTCCTCCCTGGACTATCTGTGACTTAAAAAAATTAGACGTTGGTTGTTGCTTTTTTTATCCTCAGCAAGCCCCCAGTCCCAGGACCCAGCTTTGGTGAAGCGTTTCAGGAGCTAGACTAGATTTTTCTGCTAGTCCTGTAATAATTGCTCTGCAATTCTTCTCTGTAAAGGTTCCCATGGGTTTTTGTGCTTGAAGTCTCATAACACTTCTGCAAGAGGTATTGCCTGTTTATTTTACTGAATGAAGAGGCAGGGTAAAAACTCAGGTATTGAGCTTTTGCAGCTACATTAAAGCCAGGTCAGGCCTGACTGTATGAGCTACAGTCACAGCAGTTGCTACGACATTAGATAGACCCTGAAGAATATCTTCCTTCCAGCATGTGGGTGACCTGTGAAGACCTCATAAGTACCATGGCAGCTCTGAGTCCCTGTAGGAGAGAGCCTGTTTACAGGTAGGCAGATGCATTCACCTGGGCTGACTTCCAGGTTAGCATCCTGCCATGAAATACAAAGAAACTACTCTAGGTTTGGGGTCCCCAAGCCAGGATTTCCTCCCCAGACTTCAGCAATGAGTGATCTGAGGGAAATCCCAGGAGCATTCATGCTACAGGGGCCAAGGGGTGGAAGGACAAACAGATGAGATGAAATGAGAGAAGATCCAGCAGACAGGTCAGAGTCAAAACTCCCCTTCTTTATACCTCAGGCTCTGGTATGTCTGCAATACAGCTCTGATATGCCAGGCGGGAGCCCATCTCTAAAGTAAAGTCAATATTTAAAGTAATGATTTTTAACTCAGGGGAGAGTCTGACCTTGGAAAAAGTGGGCCGTGTCTAGCACGAGGTCTCAAACCTGATGAGAGCCCTTAAGCAATGCACCAAATCTGTTGATCAATAGTAATAACGTTGCATATTTTAAAAGATGGACTTATTGTTTTACCTGCATTGCCCCTCTCATTTAAACCCAGTCTCTTTAGTTCTGCAGATGGTTCCTTGCCTTTTCCTGTAATCAGTCGCTCTTTATTTTTATGCTGTAATTCAGTTTGCTGTTTCTACCCTATTGTCTGTCAAACCAAAGCCGTGAATTACGCTCAACTCCCACAAGGTGGTGCCTGTGGCTTTGAATGAACAGACCATCGTCTCCCATCTGGACGTGACAGCAGGTGCATTAGGAGAAAGGTCTATACCCTGGGAATAGACTGAAACTCAGACTGAGAGTGGGGGATTAGATGGCAATGACTGTGGTTTTTTGACTATTCATAAAAAAACCCCACAACTTTTCTTCTCTTCTCCATGTTTTTCACTGGTTTCAAAATCAATGGCAAATAATAACAGAGAGAGAAGAACGTGCAGGTGCAGGTGGTTGCACATTTGCTAGTCTCTAACCCATCTGGAAATGGATGTGAGCTGAGCCAGGCGATGGGGCTGGAGCTAGCTTAGAGGCAGAGCACTTCACCGCTGCTAGACAATATTTGCAGTTATTATCAGGAAGAGCTGCATGCCCGGTCCTGCAATCTGAACTGCCACAGCAGAGCCTCTGGTGGACTCCCCGGGGGCAGAACACCATGCGGTATCCCAGTCAGACGGCAGGACATGAATGCACATGGGACATGCAGCAACAATATAGAAGACAAGACATTGCCTCTTCCTTCAGCCCTCCAAGGGACACTGTGCAACCCGGCTTCGAAACGATGAGGGTCCCCAATCCCTGCAAGGGTCAGGAAGGGATCGCTCCTCCACCACGTATTGCACTGTGCAATTGGCCCACGTACAAGAATCGATAGCCTGCATCAGTACCCATCAGAATCAATGAGAACTCTTCCATTGACTCTGCTGGGCACTGGATCAGGCTCTCTGAAATCCAGGGCAGTGCTTGCCTTCTTCTGAAGCAACACGGATTGTGCCAGCTGATGGTCTCATCCACAGCAAGGCTTTCTCCCTTGTTATCTGCCTCTCAAAAAAACAAAACAGTTTTGCAGTTAAAAACCACTTTATGCTGAGCAAAAATGAAGTATACTTGTTGCACCTCGAGGACTCAGAAGGGAGGACATGAATATTCACCAGCCGGAGGGATAAACCCCTAGGAGACATGCACGGAGGATCAAGCCAGCCAGGGATCTGCGCCGTGTCAGACTATATGGAAATATATTGAAATCAATTCTAGTCTCAGCTACACCGGCGCAACGCCTGATTGGTTACGGTGGGAGCTGGACTGGCAAATCTGAGGGCAGGGATTAAATATTGCGTGCCACAGCGGCACGAGCCTTCGCAGCGGCGCCGTAGCATTGGCTTGCATTGCACGTTGGGGACGCGGTCAATCACGTATCCGAGCCGCAGTGCAAATCCTGACGCTGATCCTGTGAGCCGTTCTCAGAGGAAGGACCTCTTAATCACGCCGGGGCGTCACTGATCCCAGTAGCACTTTTTGCAGGAAAGAAGCCAGTAAAGCCTGAAGAATCAAGCTCAGGAAAAATAGACTTTTTTTTCTCATAACAGCATGAAACCTGGATTTGCCACACTGCTCCCTTCCCCTGTTTCTTTAAGCTTTCATTTTACCTGTCCCCGCAGGCCTGAGTGTTAGCAGTTAAGTGCCAAGTGGACTTCTAATTTCCAGAGAGGGATCTGAACGTATAGCGGTATGTGCCCTCTTTTCCTCCAAGAGGAACCGTTTGAGAGATGCCTGCAGTAACATGGTGGATCGGTATTATTAACTTTTGCTAATTGGTTGTGTTTCCCACCTGCTTATTAACAAAACAAAATGAGCAAAGAAGAATCCATGCCTGGAGCTGGTGGGGAAATCATTTTTCTTTTAATTGTGGGGGATTCGTAAAACAGACCTGACAACCCAACCCTGCATATTTTCAGCTGTTGTAATCCACGTCTTTTTTTGTGATGGAAGTCCAAACTACGTTGCTTGAAAATGGATATTTCTCCCCCCACCCCGCAAGAATGTCCATTTCATGGAAATGAGAGCTGACCTACAGCTCGCGTGAACAAATCCAATTTTGCCCCCATGAACACTATCAAATGAAATGATTTCATTCAAAACATCCGGTGGAAAATGTAAGAACTTCTCATGAACTATCAAAAAGGGACAGGAAAGGAGCAATTTCGCTGTGTCCTGAAGTGAAGCTTTTCGGGCTGACTTTCAAAAACGAGTGATTTGGAGTTTTGAAACCAAATGGAAACCTTCCCTTTCACTTACAATTTTCATCTGCAAAATGTGCAAAAAAAGGCACTGAAATAAATGTTGGGGAAGGGGGTGAAGAACTTCAATTTTAACAGACAATCGTTTTCAAAAGAAAGAAAACCAGTGTTAGGAGTGCCCAGGTCTAACCAGCCAGGAAAGTTGGGTTGGGACAGCATCAAAGGATATGACAGCCCTTTAGTGCATTTGGAAACAGGTACAATGCACAGAGGTTGGGGGCCAGAGGTCAGGGGTCAATGAGCCTACCTAGAGCTCAGAGCATCCATGCCCTCCAGCCTATTACCAACCCGTGTGATTATATGTGATGCTCAAAGAGGCATAAGCTGGGGTGGAGAAGAGAGTAAGGGGCTTGCCTGGATTCCCACACAGGTGATGGTCTGTAGACTGTAATCATGGGCGGCAGAAATAGGCCACTGTAGAAACCTGCAGGTTAGTGGCAAGAGCCTTCAAGATATGTAACTTGTCTGACTTTGGAAGACCCAGGGGGACTGAACTCCTGTGGCTGGAGAGTTACCCCGCTGGCTTGCAGTTAAGTATGAAGCTGCTCTCCCCCAGGGGATGAAAGGACGAAGGTAGCAGTGCAGGGATCCTGAGATGTGTGCGATACCCTTGCAGAAGCTGAGACAGCTGTGAGTGCCCAGAGACCACTCCACTGCCCCTACAGGGATGCAGCTTCACCTCTCCCACCAGCCTGGATAAACCAACTGGGTCTGGCTCACGTTTTGGAAGAGCTGCAGCACAAAGGACTCCCTCTTTTGAGCTGCAGCTAATTCTGTTATCACTTAGGATCATTTGATTAATCAAAACACTGTGACACACACAAGATGTTCCTATTCCCTTTGCAATAAAGGGACAGCTGTATGTTTAATTAAACCAATAATAAAAAAAGAACAAAATAAAGCTCGTATGTCTCAAGGCAGCTGCAGGCAAAGGAATTAAAATTTAATCTTGTGCTGAATTATTAAACCTAACAGAGTGCTGAACTTGTGACTGTTATAACTGGGGATTGATATGGAGCCAGAAGATGATTGCAAAGGCATTTCCCAGAATGCTTTGGGGAAGGGTATTTCTGCTATCCTTTTCGGCTTTTGAGCCCACTGTTAGCTCCAGAGGGCATCAGGGCAGGAAGACTTCGGGCAGGAAGACTTCAGTCAGAAAACATAAGACTCATCAAGGACTAGCCCAAGGAGTCAGCAGTTGGGAGAGACCCATGAAGCCATTAATAGCTAGCAAATCTGCAAAGCACAGCCCCATTTTGTGAAGCCGTTTCCACCCACAAGTGGAGCACGGATTTGGTATCATTAGCAACATCCTTCCCTATCAAGAAAATCCTCTGCTGTTTGGTCAACAAGAACCATGGAAGATAAGACTTGCTCTTGTCTCCAGTGTAAATATGCCCAAAGCAGTGGCAGGTACTTAAGCAGGAATGATAATACAAGCTATACATGTTCATTTTCTAGATAGATAATGAGGCCAACATGTTCACAAATGACTATGAACCAAACAGCATAAATGGGAAACGTATAGTAGACATTAAACATGTTTGCCTTGCTAATCTTTGCATGTGTTATTAGTAAGAGAGGTCAGGGAATAATGTTTAATTGGGATTTTTAGCTTGACAGGATCCTAAAGTTAATCTCTCTCTCTCTCTCTCTCTTTCTCTCTTGCAGAGGGTGTCAGTCTTTCATGTTGTTTTCAGGGAGAGGACTGCAATCACGTGGTTAAGCCATTAGACTGAGACCCCAGGGCTAGGAACAGAAGTTACACATAAACTAGTATAAGTGAGCAGAAACTGGGTCAAATCTGTGACACAACAGAAGTTCAGTGCATATAAACCATTTTCAGAATGGCTGAAACTGGTTTAAATTAAACCTGGATGGATGTAGTATCAAACTTCATTGATTTAGGGTAAATTGGTTCATTGAACTTCTGACCCAGATCCCCTCCAGATTCAAGTTAGCTCACAGTCCCCCAGCATCCCAGGGTGCTTTGCACCTCCCCTACAATCCCCACCTCGCAGGGTGGGCGCGCTAGCCTTGGCCCAAGCGGCCTGCTCCAGCCAAGCAGGGGGGCTTGCTCTAGCACCCCCTGGCTTCTGGCCTGGGCTGCTGCAGGCATGTGGCTGCATTTCCAGAATCAAAAGTGAATGTCTGTTCGCTCGCTTGTCAGTTCAACTTACACAGCTTAGGCTAAATAGCAAAGATTGAATCAACTTAACCTTGGGCGTTTTGACTGTCTGTACTTAGCCCGGGGGGTTCGGCTCAGCTCCTGACTCTGCCCCAGCCCCCCTTTAGGACCTTGAGCAAGCCACTTGACTTCTCTGTCCTCTATTGTCCCACCTGTAAAATGAGAACAATGACCTGTCTTACCTATTTAGCTCTTTGAGAGCTCTCAGACTGCATGTTTGTACAGAACCTTACACAGTAGGGCTTAGTCTCTGGTTTTCTTTTGGGTTTTTTCCCCCTTAGGTGCTATTTCAATATGATTATTATAAACTAAATGATTTAGCCTATAATAAGCAGCTTGAAACATGCTCTGGTCTTTGGCCAGACCACGCTGTTATGAATGAAAGAGTATTGTTTTATCATCTGTATCCGTTCTCCCCCGCCCCTCACCTCTCTCTTTGGTTTGACATATCAGTTTGCATTCATTTACTGCCAGAACTCAAACATCAAATGTTATTGTGTAGCAGGGAACCTTTCCTAGCTTAGGCTGGAAGCTTCATGGTTGCGGCTGGAAGAATTTCTCATCTGATTTCAGCTCAGTCGTCCCGTTCGAAAAAACCTGAAGAAACCCGGCAGCAAAGAAGACATGCTGCTTCCCCAAAAGGTGATGCATTAAACATGTAACATAGCGAGGGCCCGGGCAAAGCAAACCTGTGCATAATTCATGATGCCCCCCAGCAAACCCTGCAGAGGCCCAGCGTGGTCCAGTCCATTTGCTTCCAGTTTCCTCGTGATCCTGTTGGAGGAAAAACAAAGGGGAACTAGGAGGGGGTTGTAAGGAACTCACTCCTTCACCCTTACTTCAATCCTGGCAACAGTGCAGATGCACGGACACCTGGAGGAGAGAGGGAGAAAAAGCAGAGAAGTGGAGCCAGATGCCGAGCAGGGATGAGCAATCCTCTTTTTGAGTCCGTGCACTGGCGGGGTTGGGCAGGCAAGAGGCAGAAATACAGTTGATCTGAAGTGGTTTTCCTCCACGGTCTGGTGTGTGTGTTGTGTGCGGTGGCAAGGCAGGGCTGGGGTACATGCTGGGCTCTTGATTAGCCCAAGGGACTTTTCCTTTCCAGCGGGGAGCTGCAAGTATTGCCTTTACAGCTCAGCCTCAGTTGAGACCTCTCTCCTCCTGAGTTGCTAACATTTCCCTGCCTCTGCTGACTCTCTGAGCAACATCCAGCACAAAAGAGCGACTCAAACTGACTGGGGCTGACGGCCGGGTAAAGTGCCACCTTAGAGACTAACTGATTCAGAGAGGCACAAACTCCTGTAGGTGATCCTCTACTTTGTCAGATGCTATGACTTGGACTGGCTTTGAGCCAGTGATTTAGGATTGAAAGTCTCTCCAAATAGCACCCCGTGATCCTGAAACACTTAATCCCAGAATTTTAAAGCTATTCGGACAGCTTTAAAATCTGGCCGTTAAGCCCTTCACCCTTGGTTTCCTGACAAGCAAACAGATGTGGCAAGCGCTGCTTTGTGAATCCCCACGGGGCGCTGACAACCTGCTCCGTTTTCATTTTCAGACCCAGGGAAGAATTGTTGAGCCCAATTGGTTTTCATCATTTCCATTTAATTTCGGTGTATTTATATTCTTGTGATTTGAAAGATGGATTTTGCGGTTGGCAATAATCCATTTGCAAATTATATCGACCGCTAAACACATCCAGGTGGGATTTTAAACCTCAGTCATAGTCAACACTCGCTGCAGGAAAATTATTAGCAGATTAGTGGGGCTCTGTCTGAAGGGGAGGCAGGAGCAGAGTAAATATGCGAAGCGAATGCGTCCTACGGATGCTATTTGTCATCAGAAATTAGAAAGATCCCAGAAAATCATAGGTTTTACCCTCGTATATTTGCCCTCTGAAGAGTATTAACACTTTATGTCATGGGGGCTCTGTGTCCAATCTGAGATACAGAAGCAAACAAGGTGGAAATGCCTAGAGAAGGGCTATTATTACCGGTATATAGCCACATCACAGTACTTTCATTTAATCTGTGTTTCTTTAGCCTCTTAAAGACTATGTTGTGGGAGACACTGTTAATAGCCTTGCTAAAGTCAAGGTATATCATGTCCACTGCTCTCCCCCGAAATGAATATACATAATAATGTATATTTTCAGAGCATCTAGAGGCTTCAGTTGGTCAGGATCCTACTGAGCTCTACAAATGCACAGTAAGAGTCAGCCCCTGCCCTGAAGAGTATACAGTCTAACTAGACAAGATAGTCAAAGGAAAGCATGATTCACTATTGCCAGCTACAGCTGGGGATATGAGGTACACCCAGGTAAATGACTTGCCCAAGGCCACAGATCAAACTTGTGGCAGAGGACACAGCCCCATTCATCCACATGAGGCTGAAGGTAAAGCCGGTTAAGGGGATGATGATCATGCTGCAGAAGAGATGTGTTCTTAATTTGGGCTGGCTACTACCTCGTCTTAGTTCGCCTGAATTACAACAAAGTTGAGTTAAGCCCATAAGGCAGGGGCAGGCAATTTTTTCGGGCGGAGGGACGCTCACTGCGTTTTGGCAAGCCATCGAGGGCCGCATGACAGGCAGCCAGGGGCAGATAAATATTAATTTTCTTAATTTTTTAGGGGCCCTGTGGGCCGGATAGACTGGCCAGTACACAGGCTGCATTTTGCCCACCCCTGCCATAGGGGTCTTGGGGTTGAACTTGAGCTAGTTAAAATGCAAGTTGTTCCATCGTCGCTGCTTTGACCCGTGTTCTCTGACTTGATTATTATATACCTTGAATATTCCTCGGAGCACAAGACATACCCAGAGTGAGAAAAAGGCCAGTGCCTGTACTGAGAGGTGAAGATCAGGCTGGGAAGGGAAGTGTGTGCTGTCTGTTTGATACGAATAATTCCTACCTTTTATTTCAGGCACGGTTTTACTGTATGAAGCACACAAGGCTCAGATGAAATTCTGGGGGCTGATCTGGGATGACACCAACCACATGGGCTAACATATCAAGTGGGAAGAGCATGTTTTCAAGATGCTTCTATTTTTTGTGGTCAACGCTAACCAACCCCTGATCTGACTCCCAATTAAAACACAGGAAACATTTCCAATGGGCTCTAATGGGAATTTAAAAGGGACTTAAAATCTCAGGGTTATGAAAAGAAAAACAACATGGGAACTTTCCTGGGCTTTTTCCAACTTCAGATTCTCAGTTTAATGTAGGTTGGTTTCCAGTTCTAAGCAGTTTAGATCAACTCTTCGGTTGAAATTGAGAACACTATTTACTTAAAAAGCCCTTTTAGAGTTCGAAGCATATATCACTGTGATTAGGAAATAATTTTTTCCAGCCATATAGTACGCTAGCACTTATGATCCTTGAACAAGCTATTAGTAAGACTCTTCTCTTTTATGTATTTGAACTCTGAACATGGCAAGCTGAATGAAAGCAACCAATTGAAATGAATGACTCGAGAGGTTTCAGCACATAATTGCCAACCCTGTATAAAAGTAATAATGGATACGCTGATTTACGTTTGTTAGTTCCCACTCTACATAATTTATTTAGGGTTATTAATGATAGCAGGTGAGCACTCTGTTGAAATGTGCTATTAAAGTTTAAATACTGTGCTGGATTTGTAGTGGACAAAAAAAGAGCCATGTTGACTTGATTTACCATTTGATGCCAGGGAAAGAGTAGATCGCATTTATAACCTGGCAATTGTGAAGTGCCTTATAAATATTAATTAAGCTCAACAGCATTTTGCAAAAGGATAAGCCTGAGCACAAGACGCTTAAGACAGGATGTTCAAGGTATTCCTATGCATTTTGAATGGCCAAAGTGATGCCCTGAACCTGCTTTGCAGAGAGAGACTCTGAGTGAGCACCTGCTGGTCCAAGGGGCTTGAATTTGGATCCGTTCAGCTCCTCAGTGCTGCTGCTTAGCAGGCTCCAGATGGCTCACGGTGGGCACTGAGAATTAGCAGCATTTATTCAAAAAATGTAGACCTCGGTGTCTTGCTCAGGGGCCATAGAGCAGTGATTCCCAATTTTGGAGGGCTGCAACCCTCCCCTTGGTATCTAGCTTGAAAAATCTCACTCGTCCCCAATATAATAAAAATGGTGTCCAATAGATAAAAACGGTGTGTGTTGTTTTTTCAGCTGTAATGTTTTGATCGTTCAAAGCAAATGTTCTGACTATTGGAGATCTAAGCTTTTCTTCAGTTTCTTGCTGTCACATAATCAGCAGATTCCAGGGACTGGAGCTTTATGAAAAAAAACACCAGCTATGTTGAGACTGATAACATCCTGAGAGTCAGCAATATACTGAGTGCCATCCCTAGCTGAGCCCACATTTTCTGTATGATCCTCGGTAAATTGTGGAGTCTCTGTGTCTTGCATTTACATACTTCGTGCCAAATTTGAATAGCCATATATGCAGGGGCAACAACTTTGATGTTCTGCTTGCTTTCACCATGACTTAATTTAGCCCTGTAGCTGTCAACTGGAGAGACTATTTACTTATCTCACCAGGGGATTACTACAAGTAAATTTACGGTAGCAAAGCACTTTTCAAACAAATTGCAAGGAAAAAAAAATCCCCAGATATGTATTCTAAAGCTTGTTATTTTGTGAGTTTACAGTGATTAATGCTGAACATTTCAGGGTACTGTTCTGAGTTTGAAAAAATGTCAAATTTCAGGCAGATTATATAAATACTTGACCTTTGAATAATAATCATAATACTAAGGAATATTTAAGGCTTCAGCTAGGAGCCTTACTCAGCTCATAAAATGGATTCATCTGAAAAATCAATCTAAGCTTTTCAACATTAAGTTGCATCTGAAGGTTTTAGTAGAGGCTATGCAGCATTGAAGCCATTGTCTGCATTCTTTGGGTCATTGATAGCATCAGACAGCCTCAGATATTGATGTGTCTGCGGAGATTCTTCAATAAATGTGACTCTTTTTGGAGTACTGCAGTGGAACAATGGCAGCAGGACAGATTCTTTACAGTGTAATTATGATCAAGAACATCATTCTCAATTCTACTCAGATTTTTAAGGGTAGAAATGCCTGTTATGAGCATGATCCACACGTATTCTGCATCACTAGCTTCCAGCCCCATGTTTGGCTGATTATAAATCATTTAATTATCTCCCCAGAATCCAGCAATTAGAGGAGGGAATATTAGGAGCCAACACTCCTGGGTTATCTTCACTAATTTGCTGTATAGCTTTGAGGAAATTACTTTACCTCTAATAACAACAGCTTCTCCATCTCCAGACTGGGGGATAAAGTATTATGACTCAAACACAACCAGAATTGATGTTAGGCTGAATTTTTGTCAGTGATGCTCAGTGTATTCCCTGCTGTATGCTCCAGGAGGTGATGGAGTCTTGTCCTTGTATCTCTTGCCTATCTCCAGAAAGTCCTATGATGAAGTCCTGTCTCCTGTATCTCTTGCCTATCTACAGAAAGCCCCGTGAGACAATGCTCCTGGCCTCCCCATATGCCTTGGCCAACTGGAGCTCCTGTCTCAGGAGCCCTCTAATACATCCCTTGAGTAGTCCTGATGCCATTCAGCTAGCCCACTTCCAAACCAGCCCTTATATTATGCATCTGTACATGCTCACACTACTCATAACCCACTATCTTGCCTCCATATCCTACCCTGATACAAAGGGGCAGGACCTTCTACCATACAGGTGGGTCAGCCTTCTTTACACCTTTGTTCCACAACTGGCTGACCAAGTATGCAGGCAGCTCTTTCCTGATGCTGCAAGGAGGAGACACAAGTGTTGGTGGCATGTTCACTGAGTCCTCTGGCAACTGCTGCCTTTCTATGATGTGAGGGAGATTCTGGAAAGAGTATAGCTGATGTGCATCAGCAGTAGCCCATCTTCTGTCTCCTCTAGAGCTTCCTGCTGAGGTTCTGGTTCCGCTTTTCCCCACTCCCTGTCCACCCAGATCCCCAACCCTGCCCACTCAGGTCACAAGACTTCCTTGCTAATTGCCTCCTTGTACCAACCAACATGATCATCCATCAGCCCAGGTGGAAGAAGCTTGGTGGGAAGAGGTGGGACCTGATTTCATCCCTTTGGCCCTGCATGCATCCCCAGTCCCTGTAGTCAGCACCCGATGATTCCTTAGGCTCCTTCTTGGAGCACTGGAGGCTGGACGGAGCTCTCTCATTAATGGCCCTGTCCATTCCTCTAGCTTTAAACCTGTGATCCTCACTCGCATCCCTGTTTTTCTCATTATTTGTCCCAAGGAATCTCTTTGTGTTCTGGGTTCTTCTTTGCATTATGAGCTAGAGCCTTCATTTTTGGGAGCCACCACCCACCCAGGATGGACAGATCCCTGTTCCCGGCTGCCCACATCAATGGCAGGCAGGGGTGGTGACCTCAAATGCAGGTGCATGAGGCAGAAAAAGAGGCAGCTCAGTCTTCAGCCGTGCTACTCCATGCCATTTCAGCTTTGCAGCACAGCTAGTAGGTGAAAAAATAATCATACCTTTTTTTTTTTTTTACTTAGCAGACAGGGGGCAAGGCTCCAACATAAGGAAGCAGCAATATGCATGCTCAGTGCCAAGGTGCTGGGTCCAACCGCTGATGTGCTCGCATACGATTCTGAACAATAAAGTACTGAATTCCCAGCATGTAATTTCATCTTGCTGGAAAAAAGTCAGAGTTGGAAAAATAGGTACAAGGGCAGAGAAAAGCATGAATTTGGCCCTGATTGTGTCATTATATCCCTTACTTTCCTGTTTAATTATTATTTTAAGCCTAAGGTCCATGATGGTAAACTACACGCAGACAAATCCCTAACACTCAGAAATATATGCTGGTTTGTGTTTCAAAGGCAAAAGAGGTTTGTGTTATTATCTTGATGATGCATTATGTTTTATAAAGATTGTCATGTACCTCCTGATAACCAGACTGATGCTGACACTGCTTGACACAAAAGAGGAAGATTTTATTTCTGTGCAAAAGCTGAAACCTGCTTACCTCAGCACGCCCTTGTAATTAGTCACGTTGGCCCAAAGGTTTCAGATCTGCCTCCCTAGCTTTTATTTTTAATCTAAAAAAAGAATTTAAAAACAGTCAAAGCAGCAACTAGGGAAGGTCAGTGGGGGGCAGCATGTTACTGAAATGTGGAGGAGTCTAATTAATGATCATTTTATAAGCAAGATTCTCAATTAAAAGGGTAATATTCCAAACCTGAGACACCATGACTGGGATTGGAGGAAGAACCTAAGGGAGTTAGATACCCAATTCCCATCGAAAGTCGATGGGAGCCGGAAGTTTAGTCCCCTTAGACCTATGAAAACCTCAACCTTAATACCTTTTGACGCATTTGCATTCCACGCATTTCATGCAACACACAGAGGCATACGAATGAGCACCTCTTTCCCTTTCCTCTAGCACAGGGTGAAATTCAGAGTACAGCCATGAAACAAGCATACCTGCCTCGGAAAGCAAGTGCATATAAATGCAGCAACACCGGCTTCAGTGAGAAGCTGTTCTAGGAGTCCTCCGCTGCAAGCAGACCCAGCAGGCAAAACATATAGATTTATAACAGATTCCATCAAAAGAAAGCCCACCTTTTGCTGCAGGCGCCTTTGGCATTATTTGGCACAAATATTAGAATTGCTTCCTTATTAGTATTACCGCTCCAGCATTTCCACCCCACTCAACAGCAAAGCTAAACAATAAAAACTGGATGCCTCATCCTCTCCCACCACAGTCATCTTCAGCATCGCCCCCACTTTAGAGAATTCAGAGAGCATAGATGGGCTCGGCTGTGTGTTATTGAGCGCGATAAACCTGAGCTGGTTCAGGCCAAGAGAACAATAGCTGAATGCACGGGTTTATATTAAAACAGGGCATGGTCCTTGATCCGGATCTTCATGCACGAATGCTTGCATCGGGCTGCTGTGGAAACCAGTGGAACGGCACATGGGCGTTAGTCCCTGCAGAACTAAGGTCTCTGTGCTGATCAGTTAATTCAAGGCTACTTTAAATTGGTGCAGGCTTTTCTATTCTTAGAAATATAGAAGGAAGGTTTCTATGAGCAGAAGATGACATTCATGAGATCTGAGGTGGAAATTTGTTAGAATTGGTAGCCTAATCTAAAAAACACATGGGCATTTCACAGAGGAATGACCAGAGCTGTTTGCTATAAAATATTCACCGGCATTACCACTGTCAGCCATTCCTGTATGATGAACTGCCACAGTCGAGAGATTAAAGACCAACTAAGAGCATTCAGCATGTAACTTGGCTTTGTGTTAGCCGAATCCCAGAACTATAAATCCCATTTGAAAGTTCAGTTTTCTGCTAGCTGTTCTCCTTGGCTTGAGGTAGCATCAACTACTCAAACATATACTCAAATACTCCATGGCTTTTTATGCCATAAACATGAGTTTGTTCAAGCTAGAAACAAGCAAATTTGCCAGACCCAAGAGAAACTGCACTTCAATGATAATGAGTTAGTTAGAGCTTGAATTTCAAAGGGGCTGTGCACCTAGAACTCCTATTGAAGTCAATGGTAAAGCTTCCATAGGCTTTAACAGCACAGGATCACATTCAAAAGGCATTATTAACAGGATACAAATGAGATAAATATGGAGGAGCAGATGCTAGTCTCAGACTCATGTGGTGTGCTTCATGTAGCTGCATGCTAATGAAGAGTTTTAAAGCACAGAACAATATCTATGTTGAATGTACAATGACAGTGTTAAATAAAGTAGGACACTGCTAATTACATATTTTTTCCCCCCATTCTACCCCAAAATAACTTAATTTACACCTTGGCAGAGCTGACATTTCTGGGATAAATTTCTAAAATGGAGTGAAACCCTTCTCACTTTTTATAATAGTGTAACTGCAGCTTATTATAATGTTAAAAATACACAGGGGAGAGAGTGCTCTTTGCTTAATGTTTTCTATCTCCATGGTAATTTTAGTGGTCCAAATCATCTCTTTGACCCTGGTCCAATGAAATACTTAAGCTGATGCTTAATTCTAGATACATAAGTAGTCCCACTGACTGCCGGGGGGGAATCTCAATGGGTTTATTCACATGCGTAAATTGAAGGCTATACTTCAGTGAATGGCTGGCTTAGGGCCTCATCTGGTTTACTGCTGAAGCGGAGACTACAACATCTGTAGCCTGAACTCAGCTTGCACCAGATGTGCCTTCAGATGAGGAAGGTTTCTTCACTGCAGAGTAATAATGGGAGGGTGATCCATGAAACCTAAAGGAAGGACAAGAGAGAGTCTACACTCAAGAATTACACCAGACAAGCCACTGCTGTAGCCTGTTGCATCCAAGGGACCTTAAGGCACGTGGACTCAGCATGTGAGGTCTGGTGACTGTTTACCTGGGAAAGTTTTCATATTTCTGATATTTAGCACTTTCAAGTCCTACACACTGCATGTGGATGGTGCAAGCCATCAGTCAACCTTTCCCTTCTCCAGGACAGGCATCATCTATATCACAAGTGAAATAATCTTGGTGATTTCATTTGGCAAAGACTGTGCTCTACTGTACCTAGACTCCCGGTGGCCCCGGGCAAACTTTTAGCATTAGGTCCCCTTTCGCCAGCAATAATAATAATAAAATTACCATTTTTGGGCCACCTTTTATCTGGGTCCTGGATGGCTCCCCCAGTTTGCCTGTGTTTGGCCCTGGCTCTACATCCCAAGTAATTAGGAACCCTATGCAGCAAAGTGTCAACTTAAAGTGCCAAGTAAAAGCAGATGACCAAACTGAATGTGTATGGGAGAAGTGATGCTCCTTCAGCGAAGCTGCTTTGGCTTTCCTTAGCATTTAGGAACTAAAATGTAATGTTTTAAGTGTAAAATGTACAGGGAAGAAGATAGCTAGTAAGACACCTATTCTGGATTAAGCTTTCTTTTGCAGGTGTTTATTAAATGAGAGGTGAGAATCCTACATTTGTGCAACACTAAATCTGTACATGTGGGCTCCGATCCAGAAAAGCTCTTAAGCAGTACTTAATTTTAAAGACCTGAGTAGTTTCAAGTAGCATTGAGCAGCCAAGATAATGAAAATGTTAAGTTTTATAAAGCAACTCTGACCTCACTCACATTGTGCTGTCACAAACCTTTGTCGTTTCTGATATGAGCACGAGGCAGCTGTCCCTTGTGAGATCCTGAATGGTATTGAGTACTTAACATAAAAAGGGCTGAGACCACGTTCTGAAAGTTTTGATGAAGCCTGAATGAGTGAAGAGGGTTGGTCATCTTTCATTAACATTCATTGCCACCTTCACTTTAGCTTTGCTTGTCGCAGAGATGGTAACAAAGCTTTGTCAGAACTCAAAACAGAAAAACAGGAATACATTATTAATGCACACGCAGGAAAGAAACCATCTTTATCAAATCACTATTCCTCCGTGACCGCACCTCAGCAAATGGAGTGATATAAATACTTAATATACGTGTCACTCTGTGTAATGAGTATCTGATTCATCTTGATTCATTTTATATAATTAGGTCAGAGCTATAATCCCTCTTTTTACACGACACCAGAAATTAATCAATATGGGTAGCAATGCCTTAAACTTGCTAAAGCTTTCCATATGTCAGGGATGGCTTGTAATGTTTTTTATTGGAAGATTACAGTATTAAAGAGGAACATTAACTGTTGGTATTCCATGGAGAAATTATGATAGCTGTTTCCTATGAAGGAAAGATAATGGACAGCTAGAGCTGCCAAGGAAAACCTCTAACATTTAACAACCCAAATCAATCTTAATTAGTCTACAGCCAGAGTAATGATTTGATTCAACTAAGGCTTATTCTGGACCTGTATCCACCTCATTTGCAAAATATTCAAACATATAGATTTATTGTAAAAAAGACAAGAACCTGTAAGTGCTCATTTTCTTACCTGTTTCTCTAAACAGAGCCCACATTTTTAATATTAGTTTTTCTAGTTTCTGACAGGAAGGGAGGTGGGTAAGAATACATACTGCTTCCACAGAAAGTCATTTTGAAAATGTCTTTATGGTTGGCCAAAAGATTTCAGTGACATCTGCAACTACTTGTGTGTCACTACCTTACTTCTGCTATCAAAGCGAAGTGTCTATCTTTTTCAGAATGTTTAAAACCCATAACAGCTCATGGGATTCATTTATCATACTGATCAGGGAATGCTTGTCTAAGGCTTTTTTAAAAAGCTTCAGTTAAATAGGCTTTGGGCATATCTTAAATCAAAAGAACCCTTCCTACTGAATTTCATTGCAACTTGGATCAAGCCCTTACATCCTACTGAAAATACCGCATGCGTTTCCTCAACTGCATACCTGCCTGAAGACTAATTCGGTTATTTTCTGTGCATTCTATATCTCTATTATAAAATGTGCCCAGTTGTATTAGACCCATTCTTGCTCTCCTGCCCACTGACCTTCTTCCTAGATTTAAGCTGTTTGGGGTATGTACTGTTTTTATGTGTCTGAATGGGACCTGGATGTTGACTGGGGCACTGCGATGATACGTTGCCATTACTGGTGCTTATGGAAATGTGGCCTATGTAATAACTTCAGGAATAAACCCACCCAAATGTTTCTAGACTATAGGACATTATACTATAAAGACAATTTAAGCATAACCAATGCACCTTTAAATAAAACAGCAATTCCCCCCCAAAACCATACAAGGAATAACTTGTCCAAGAACAGTCATTTTAATAAAAGTCACAGAATACAGACGTGTTGGCCACTGAAGGCAAACACTGAAGGACATAGGTACCAATAATATACAGTACACACGATGGTTCTCATCACAACTACCTTTAGACATCTAACCATTCGTCTCTACTACATGAAGGCTGAAGGAATGAGCAACTGTGACCCCATCTGGCAAAGCAAAGTAGCTCCAAATATGCAAACTCATTCACTTGTTTAGAACATATTGGGCATGGTTCCCTATCGACTACTTTTTTGTTTCTGAAGGCATGCTCATTATCTGGCAACTTGCAGCTTGTTACCTGGCAGTGTGCAGCTTCAAGAAGGTCCAGTAATTAAGAAATTTATCTATTTCCACAATTTCCTGGATATTGGCTAAAAACTGAGGGTGGTCTTAGAAGGCAATTCTTAACTGGAAAAATAGTATACCCAAAATAAATCAGTTCCAGGATATTTCATGTTTAATTGAGGTTTGTGTACCAGCAGCTGCAGGAGTACTAATGGGAATGTGTCCTAACTGACTTCTGATTTGTATGCATGCTTTGACAACTTATGCCCAATATATAGCAACATGGTGAGCATACTTTAATGCTGAAGCTGGAGTTGATATTAGAAGTGCAAAGTTTACCACTTCCAAAAAACATCATTTTTTAAAAATTCACATTACAAAAAAGGAAAAACAGAACATAGAATTTTTCACAATATTAACACTAACACAGCTGAGCAGTGAAATGGTTCCTTCTGTAGTTCAAAGCCTCAAAATAAAACCGAGGCAGACACAATATCTTCATTATTTGCACAATTTAAAGCTGTACTTCAGCAATCTTTGTATACGCAAGGTAGGTTAGCAAGAAAATAAAATGCTTAAAATTCCAAGAAGAGTGTTTAATAGCCAGTTATGTATGTACCTAAACTACCTTCAAGTCTTACTGAAAGTATTTAATTTTTTTAAATTTTTAATTGAAACGATTAAATATTTAAATTTCAAAATTAGTAAGACCTAGTTAGCTATGGTTTTTGCACACAAAACAAGAACAATACATTCTGTATATCAGTTTAGAAAACATTCACAAGAAAGCAATATTCAAATGTTTCTTTTTGAATTTACATCACAGTAAACATTAAGAGTAATTCAATAGGTGCACTGAAATCTTTCAGTGTCCGCTTTAAATAGTATCACGTTGCATTTCATGAACTTGCAGCTCCTCACATGTGGCCGAGATGGTTTAAATGCCCAATTTGAAAAATTAAAACAGAAATAATTCAGTCACTAATCACAGGTTAAAAATAGCCATAACATTTTGTAAAAAAGTAGTTTTACTATCATACTTGAAAGAACAGAAGTATCACATTTAATTAATATAATGCTTCAAACTGTTCCATGCCCAGCAGCCCATATCAACCAGTATTCAAGGAAACTGTTTTATGTCAGTTGATGTAAACCATCTTCCTTTATTCTTCCAAGGATGAGTCCTGGCATGTTTACAGCAACGCCATAGTAGTATTGGTTATAAAAGTCAGATTCCCATTTCTGAGTGAGGAGCAGCCTTATAGGTCAGCAGGAATAGCATTTAAAATCAGTGTTATGGAATCAAAACTGTCTTTACATTATGTGAATTAAAGCAGTGAGAGGAAAGAATGTTTCATTATTTTACTGAACAAACTGCATGGTATGAATAGACTTATGAGGAAGGACACTGTGACACCTGAAACCTTGTCTAGGTCTGCCCACCATACAGTTATCCATATAAAAGGTATCACCCATAAAAATTCTTGCCTCTCACTTATTTCCTGGACCATCACAACTACATCACTTTAATGCTATCAAAATGCAGATTAGAAAAAAAACCCACCCTCTTTATATAAACTATGTTCCTGAATTTTCTTCCATTGAAGTCAGTGGCAAAACTTCCACCCACTTCAATAGAGTTTCTCCAAGGATTCATGGAGATGTTTTACTTATCACAATCACTGCTTAAGTGCTCAGCTAAGATACTGGCTCTACTGCAGTCAGTGAAACTTCTGCCAGTGACTTCACTAGGCCTGGGTTTTCAAGTGGCAGTTAATGTCCTGCAAATGCCTAAGTAAAGAAATCTTTGTAATGGATTGCATTTTTGTGTGGCCATCAATGCTTGTACAGTGCACAGAAGCAGACTTTTGTTTACTCTGGGTTACAACTTTCAGTAGGCATGCTGTTCAAGGTTTTTCCATTTAGATGCTCTTTCTGAAGGCATATGTCTACAATTAAACACTAACAACGTTCTAGTGGAATACTTTATTATAGTGGGATAACAGGTTTATGATGGTCAGCAGTTCTCTTTGCTGAACTCTGCAGACCCTCCGTCCCAGTGACTCAATAGGACAGGAGCACTTCAAAAGACTTAAACTCTCTGAACTGAAATTTTGGATTGCAAGTCTCAAAAACTTCCCCTGTTCCACTACATACAAGATACCATGTACAAAAAGACAGATATAACAGTGTTAGACCTTAATGAAGTATGTGAAGTAAAACAAGTCTGAGGGTTGGTGTCGTGGGGATGGTGGGGTGGGGCGGGGAGAGGAGGGTGATGGCTTTAGGCACTTGAAGTTGTTCCAAGTACAGATTTTCTGGTCAAAACCAAGATGATTCTTCCTCCTCCCCTCCCTTCCCAAATAAATCTGGAACACCATCAAAAAAGCTCAAACCTTCAAAAAGAATTCATTTCTGAGCTCAGGATCACATGGGTAATATTCCAGGCTAAAAGGAACCCGTGAAAGCTAAATCACTGAACACTGATGTTAGAATAAAGACCCGCATTTCAAATATAGTGATCACGTAAGCTTGCACAGCACTTAAGCGGAAGTTTAGACATGCAAAATCTCTCACTGGTGGACTTTTATGGTAAATGCTTTGCAGGATTGAGCACTTCATTTCAATTTCAGGTACCTGGCTGGACCCTGTATCTACAGAAGGAAAAAAAATCTGTTTAAACATCAGTGTGTACACGTCTGTTCTGCTGGCTAAATCTTATATAAGATTTGACAATTATTTTTGACTCCTGTGTGGCTCAAATTTTCATCACCCCAAGAAAACAATGAAATGAGAGGGATAAACAACAATGCAAAAGACTTACATAAAAATTGATATTTTGACAAATGGGCAATTAGTACATTGTTACTAGCTTGAGAGAGACATGCGGTAGATTTTGGGTCTACAACTCAGACCCTAATAATTTTAAATAATGAACTATATATATCAGTTAATTTCAAGCAGTTGATAAGTTATCTGTTGACCTTCCTTAAATAATTTTAAATATAAGATGACACTTAACTATCTTACATTTTTACTATACATAGTACATTTACAATATTTATAAATAAATAAATCACAATTACAAACACTGTCTGTACAATAATGATTTACCTTAAAGAGCAAATAAAGGCTTAAGTAGTATAGAAACCAATTACGCTTCTTGCGACCAGATTCAATTTTGTTTTGCAGGAATCTATTCCACTGAAGGTCATATTTACATCAGTGTGACAAAGTCACCATGCAAAAGCTAAAATAAATTACATTTTTAGTGCCTTCGTTCATTTATCTTTTAATGGGAAAGTTACAGAATGCACTGTTGAAATACCCAAAGTAAATAAGTAGGTCTTTTTCCTTAATCCTCCATAGGAAGCTACTCAAAACTAAAAAAAGAGGATTTTATTAAAGATAAATACTTTTGACTCCTTTGGTATAAATGACTATATCACAGGCCTAAAAAGCAAAGATATTAAGAGGTTAGAATGAGCTCCTATTTTATGACGTTTAATGTCTCCCTCCACTGGTGAGCGAGAGAGACAGATAGACCCTGGTCCAGGGAGAGAAGGAAATGAAAGAAGTAGCATGAAAGTGCAGTGTGCAATGAACAGTGAGACAGACACTGAGAACATGGCCTTCAGGCATAAACATTAAAGCGCTGTCTATACTAGGAAAGAGATGTGTTGCTGACAAAGGCTGTTAAAGAGAAGCCCCTCAGAGCTAGTGCTGCAAATGGTGTAATTGAGAGTAACTTTTTCAGAAACATTACAGAACATCAGGATTACTCGCACAGCTAAAAAACGTACAGCAAAAAAGGTCATACGTGCTGGAATTACTCCTATGAATAATGAGCTCCATCAGTGTGCAGAAACATCCCGTCTATACCGGCAGAGAAATTAATTTTCAACACTGGACCCTTGTCAGCAATAAATTCAGTTGTAGTGTAGACAGGACTAGAGAGAAACGTAAAAATAAATCCCCGTGACATACCATGTGAATAGCCAACGTTGGATCTACTTATTTTTTTTGCAGAATTATATTTAAAATTAGTCCAAATAGCCTGGTGGTTTTGTACTTCCTGTCTGAGATACTGAGATTCGAATCTGGCTAACTCTTGCAAGACCATACTCATCATTGGGTTTTTTCTTGTAAAAAAGGTAGTTAAAACTAGTTCATACAATGCGCTTGAAGAATATAATAAGAACAGCATTTAATCCCAGTAACCGAGTGTTAGCCTCCAAAATAAGACTGATAACGTACCCTAGCATTTATGCAAAATGGCATAATACATACTCCCTTCCAAACACGGATCTATTTTGCAGCTGCCAGATAGTTCAGGTCACACAATACATCATCATGTTTTAAAAAAAAAAAAAAAAAGGTTTAAAGGATTAAATTCAGAGAGAAGTTGCCAGTCTTCTAACAATTCAGATCTTGCAGATAAAAGCCCTGTCCAAACATTAGGCAACCCCAATGCCAACGTAAACACTGCAAAATCTGACATATTTTCCTATTCTTAAATGCCATGCCTCTATCAGCCAGCTGTTCCCACTGATCCAATCTGTGATCCCATTATCAGTCTTTAAATGTTGCCAACAGGCTTGGCCAGATGATGCTTGTTCCCTGCAAAGAATGAATAGCAGGCATTGGTTTCAAATCTTGCGGATGGTGTGAAGGCCTGAGGTGTTCTCCAGCAAACAAATGTTGGAGTCAGTCAAAGGTCTTTCAAGCTGCCCTGCATCCAAGTTATCCCCACAACATGTTCTTTGCATTCACTTGCCATCCTATCACCCTTTCCCATCCCTCCACTTCTGGATTTTTGTATTTCTTAAAAATTTCAGGGTTATGTTGGTCCGTGCACACAGTCTCCACGTACAATCTGTGCAAACTGAGCAATTTTCAAGCCCAACTTCCAGCGGGCCCTGTAATGGAGAATCAGCTCAGAGTCTGCCCTTCTCCTAAAATGTTCAAGGGATGCCGTCTTTCCTCTGGCAACACTGTGAAGGAGGGACCCCCCAGTCATACATGTAGGAAAGCCGCAGCTTAACCTCCTCCTTGCAAAGCTTCCCTTCTTTGGCCAGTGTCTGGTGCTTCTCAAGCATGTCCTCGATGCTCTGCTTGTGGGTGACCACATACTTATTGTTGCAGCCTCGTGACTTGTACTCAGTGTCGAAACGAGGGTCGTGCACCCTCTTCACCTCAACAGGGGCCAGCCAGGCACCGAGGGAGACGTCCTCGCTCTGCCACATGTTCAGATAGTCGCGGCTGAGGCGCAAGTAGCGTACCAGGTCTGCAGAGAGCACGTAGCCGCCCCCCAGGGCGTAAGGCAGGTAATAGTCACAGAGGACCCAAGCGCTCTCCTTCCACTTGCCACCGGACTTGACCCGGCCGCGCCCGGAAAAGAAGCCCCAGTAGAGGCGCCGCGGCTCCTTGGCCCTCAGCTCCTCCACCACCACATCCAGGCGCACGAAGGTGTCGTCATCGGCCTTGAGGACGAAGCGGAAGTCCAGGTGCAGGTCGAGCCACACGTACATGGCCAGGATCTTGGCCGTCAGGTTCTCGTAGGAATCACGCAGCTCGGGCAACAGCAGGAGGTCGCGGTGGCGGCTCTGCTCCAGCTCCAGGCCACGCAGCTCGTCGCCGCCCAGGCCACCCGTGCCCACCACAAAGCGGCACCACACGTCCTCGTGGGGCGGGCGGCCCACCATCGACAGCCACGTGCTGCGGATGATGCTGCGGCGCTCCGTGTACTTGGGGCCACTGGCGATGAGCACAGCGAGGAAGGCTGACGCCTCCGGGCCTGGAGCCGGGGGCCCTGCAACACCCGCGGCTGCCCCGCCGCAGGGCGCCGGCTGGTGGTGCGGCAGCCCCCGGGCGGGCAAGGGCTTCAGGCTCTCCGAGGTGCACTTGGCCAAGTACAGCAGCACCACGGCAAAGAGTGACAGGCCGCCTAGGCCCAGTGCCGTCTTGTGGCGGCACAGCAGCCGCAACAGCTTCATGGCAGCAGGGGCCTGGCCTCAGGGGAGCCACAGGCCCGGGGAGAGGACGCCTCGCGCCCACGGGCTCCTCCCGCCAACGCCTGGCCCCGCC